>NC_138608.1:408266-773149 GCF_964289735.1 Phaethon aethereus
AGTCCGACAGCAACAAGCGGGTGCAGGAGGCGGCGTGCAGGTAAGGGCTGGGGGTGTGATTTGGGGCTGCCCCTGGCGTTTTTGGGGCTGGATCCGAGCCCTTCTCTGGGCGGGATGAGGAACGCAATGTGTTGAGTCGCTGTGATGATGGCGTATTCGTACTGTCTGACCCGGAGCGGGGTCGCGCGGGGGAGCGCGGCCCTGGCCTGGGGGGCTGCTGACCCTCTTCCCCCCGCCAGCGCCTTCGCCACGCTGGAGGAGGAGGCCTGCACGGAGCTGGTGCCGTACCTCAGCTTCATCCTCGACACGCTGGTCTTCGCCTTCGGCAAGTACCAGCACAAGAACCTGCTGATCCTCTACGATGCCATCGGGACCCTCGCCGACTCCGTGGGGCACCACCTCAACCAGCCGGTATGATGTTGGGCGTCCCCGTCCCGGGGGTCCCCTCAACCTCCCCCCCGTGCCCCGGCCTGGGAACCGGTGATGACAAGTGACAACAGACATTCGAATCCCGAATCCCCAGTGTGGATCTCTCTGGTCTGACGGTCCCTGGGCGGAGGGGGAGCAGCCCCCCCAGCCCCCCGTGACCCCCCGTGACCGCGTCTCTCCCCCGCGGCGCAGGAGTACATTCAGAAGCTGATGCCTCCGCTCATCCAGAAGTGGAACGAGCTGAAGGACGAGGACAAGGACCTCTTCCCGCTGCTGGAGGTGAGCCATGGGGGGCGGAGGGGGGTGGCGGGGGGGCTCCAGCCCCTCGGCCCCCTCCCACGCCCCTGGGTGTCCCCCCGCCGCAGTGCCTGTCCTCGGTGGCCACCGCCCTGCAGAGTGGCTTCCTGCCCTACTGCGAGCCCGTCTACCAGCGCTGTGTCACCCTGGTCCAGAAGACGCTGGCTCAGGCCATGGTGAGCCGTGGCCTCCTGCTCCTTCCCTGGCTGCCGTGGGGTGACCCGCCCGGGGGTGTGCCCCCCCCCGTGGGGTGACTGCGGCTACCCCCTCCCCGCAGATGTACAACCAGCACCCTGAGCAGTATGAGGCCCCCGACAAGGACTTCATGATCGTGGCCCTGGACCTGCTGAGCGGTTTGGCCGAGGGGCTTGGCTGCCACGTGGAGCAGCTGGTGGCTCGCAGCAACATCATGACGCTGCTTTTCCAGTGCATGCAGGTGAGGGGCTCCCCTGGACCCCACCAGGGCGGCCTGGGGGCCCCCGGGACCCCCACCCCACGCTCACCGCTTGCCCACGCCCCACAGGACACCATGCCCGAGGTGCGGCAGAGCTCCTTTGCCCTCCTGGGCGACCTCACCAAGGCCTGCTTCGTGCACGTCAAGCCCTGCATTGGTGGGTGCCGGGGTCCCCCCGGGGTGGGGGGTGAAGCGGGGGCACCTCCCAGGGCGTGTTGGGGGGGGCCCCTGACCCTGCCCTCCGCCCCCTCCAGCCGAATTCATGCCCATCCTGGGCACCAACCTCAACCCCGAGTTCATCTCCGTCTGCAACAACGCAACCTGGGCCATCGGGGAGATCTGCATGCAGATGGGTGAGCGCCTCGGGCCCCCCGCGCCCCCTCAGGAGCTGTGCTGAGCCCCCCCAGCCCCCCGCCCTACCACACATTCCCCCCCCCCCCCCGGTCTCCTCCTGGCAGGGGCGGAGATGCAGCCTTACGTCCAGATGGTCCTGAACAACCTGGTGGAGATCATCAACCGCCCCAACACCCCCAAAACGCTCCTGGAGAACACAGGTGAGGCCAGGGGGGTGCAGCAGGACCCCCAGGTGGGGCTTTGGGAGGGGTCTGTTTGCTGGGGGGGCCTCCCACCGCGCTTACCCCCCCAAACCCCGTCCCTCTGCCCGTAGCCATCACCATCGGGCGCCTGGGCTTCGTCTGCCCGCAGGAGGTGGCCCCCATGCTGCAGCAATTCATCCGGCCCTGGTGAGTTTGGGGGGGCTGTTCTGGGGGTCCCTGCGTCCCCCCAGGAGCTGGGGAGCACACAGTGAACCCCAATTCTGGCACCCCCGCCCCGTTCCCCGTCAAGGTGCACGTCCCTCCGTAACATCCGGGACAATGAGGAGAAGGACTCGGCTTTCCGCGGCATCTGCGTGATGATCGGGGTGAACCCCGGGGGGGTCGTGCAGGTATGGGGGGGGCACACAGCAGTTTGGGGGGGGCTGGGGGATGCCACGGGGGGAGCGGGGACCCACCCAGGGGCAGCCACTGGAGGGGGAGATTTTGGGGGGACAGGTGGCTGCAGCCTAGCTCTATCCAAAATGGGGGGGGGGGGTGTCCCTGAGGCCAGGCCCATCGCCCCCTCATTTTGTGTGTGTGTGTCCCCATTTTGTCCCCTTGTCGCTCCCCCCCCCCGCCCTGCCCCAGGACTTCATATTCTTCTGCGACGCCGTTGCGTCCTGGGTGAGCCCTAAGGACGACCTGCGGGACATGTTCTATAAGGTCAGCGGGGAAAAGGGGGGGATTGGGGACCCCTTACGCTGCAGGGGGGTGCTCAGGGGCGTCCCTCCTCACTGTTAACGCCCCCCCCCCCCCCCCCCCAGATCCTCCACGGCTTCAAGGACCAGGTGGGCGAGGAGAACTGGCAGCAGTTTTCGGAGCAGTTCCCACCCCTGCTCAAGGACCGGCTGGCGGCGTTTTACGGGGTCTAGGCCAGACAGAGGCACTGGAACCAGGTCTTGGGGGCGGGGGGCAGCACCCCCTAAAAAAGCGGGGGACCCATGGACCCCCCAGCCCCCACCCTCAGATGGACAGACCCCTCCCTGACCCCTCTCCCCTCTCTTGCAGGTCGGCGCCCGGTGGCCGGCGGGACGGCGGCCGTGAGCGGGTGGCCCTGCGCCGCACCCGGGGGGGTTCGGGGGGGCGGGAGGAGCCGCGGGGGGGGGCCATGGCGCGGCTTCCCCGCCTCGTCCTCCGCCACCCCCGGGGGGGCCCCTCGAGATCGGTTTTGCCCCCGGGGGGAGAAGGGGGGAGGGGCTGGGGGTGGGGGTGGGTCCATGGCAGCCGCGGGCAGGGGACGGACCCGCGGCGGGGGCACCCCAAAACCCGGGGTGGGGGGGAGAAGCAGAAATCGGGGCAAAAGGGTCCAAAAATGGGGGGAGTGCCCACCCCCCGTTTCTGCTGTAGGCTGTTGCCGTGCCCCCCCCGCCCCCGCATGGTCACCCCCCAGTACCCATGCACGCGCTTACGAGACACAGAGCAGCCGCGGCGGGGGGGGCCCGGGCGGCGGGAGGGCCCCGGGGAGGGGCGGGGGGCCGGGGGGGCCGAGCCGCCGCCGTTGTGCTTCGTCGTGAGCGAGTCGGTGCCATGTTTCTTGTGGTTTTTTTTTTGGTTTTTGTTTTTTTTTCCCCCCCGTTTTGTTCCGTTTTTACCGTTTACAGGGCGGGGGGGGGGGGGGGGGGGGGGGCGCCCCGCAGGGACCGGCTGCGGCGGGAGGGGGGGGGGGGGCGCGCCCGGGGGGGGCGGGGGGCGGCGCCCCCTCGTTCCCACCCGGCAAAGAGAGTCCGTTGTTGACCGTTCGCCGCCTCGGAGCCGTTTGTTCCCGCCGGCGGGAGGGGGGGGGGGCGCGGGGGGGGGGGGGCGGGTCACCGCTCCCTCCCGGCGCCGCCGCGGCGCTTCCCGGCTGCCGCGCGGGGCGGGCTTCCGGCGCGGGTGGATGACGTCGCGAGGCGCCTCTGGCTCCCATTGGGCGAGGGGTTGGCAGCGCGCCGGAAGCGGATCCCGCCGTGGCCGTGGCGACGGGACGCGGCGGGGCCAGGCCGGGCCGCGCCCCGGTACCGGGAGGGTGGCTCGGGGGCACCCCAGACCTGGCGGAGGGGGGTTGGGGGAAGAACGGGCGGGGCGGTCACGGGGGGGGAGGGCGGGAACGGCGCTTCGGGGGCTTTGAGGTGCCGGGGGGGGTCTCGGTACCGGGTCTAGGGGGCCTTGTGTGTTGGGCTGCGTGCCGGTATCGGGAGTTCAGTATCTGGGTCTTGGGATATCACGTTGTGGGATGCGTCCGGCACCGGGGGCTGTGAGGGGTCCCGATACCGGAGCTAGCGGGGTCCGGGGAGGCGGCGGTCCCGGGGCTCGGGGGTTCCTGCTGTTACGGGCCGGGGCGTGGGGGCCTGAGGGTCCCGCTCGGGGCGAGGGGGGTCCCCCACTTCGGGAGGTGCTGACGCCCCTGCTCCCAGCCATGGAGGGGGCCCCCGCGCCCGACGACCCCGACCGGCAGGCGCAGGAGTACGTCACCCGACTGCGGGGCCCGGGGACCCCCCCCAGCTGCCCCCCGCCGCTGCCCGCCGCCACCGCCCCCCGGGGCCCAGCCCCCCCGCGCCCCCCCTGCGTCCCCCCCCGGGGCTGAAGCGGCCGCCCCCGAGCGGAGGAGGCGCGGGGGGGCTGTTGGCGCTGCCGCTGGAGCTGCTGCTGGAGATCTGCGGGTACCTGGGGGCGCGGGAGGTGCGGGGGGTCCTGCCCCGCGTCTGCCGGGCGCTGCGGGAGGTGGCCCAGGACGCCGTGGCCTGGCGTCTCCGGCTGCAGCGCAGCGCTCGCGGCCCCTTCCCCGTCCTGGAAGGTGGGTCTGGCACGGAATGGGGGGGCAGGGAAACCCCTGGGGCTCTAGTTCCCAGCGGGGGGTTGGAGGCCCCAGATCATTTCCCTAGGGCGGGTCCCTAATGCTCCATTTCCCCAGCTCTGCTGACCCCAGGGGGCTGTGGGGTGCTGCAGAGGGCAAATGTGGGGAATTTGGGACCCCCTCTGCCCCCCATTTCCCCACAGTGGGTTGGACCCCTCCCTGACGCTCCATTTCCCCCACCCTGCTGACCCTGAGGTATCTATGGGGTGCTGCATGGGGCAAAAGGGACCCCCATGCTGCTGCCCCAGATCTCCCTGTCAGTTTGGGGTCCCCCTGACACCCCATTTCCCCACAGAGGAGGGGTTCGACTGGTCAGCTGCCTGCATGGACCTGGAGGAGCACCTGCAGCGCTGGGGGGGTGGTGGGGCCCCCATGGAGCACTTCTCCCTGGATGAGGGACATTTTGCCTCTGTCGATTCCGTCCTTCTGCTGCAGGTGGGGATGTGCCAGGCCCGGGACGAGGGGAGGTCCCTGGTTCAGTGGGGGGAATCCTGCCTCACCCCTGCCCCACCCTGCCCGGCAGGGAGGGACCCTCTGTCTTTCAGGTGCTCGTGACCGCAACGTCAACCTGTGGGACCTGCGGCAGCTGGGCCGGGCCCCTGGCAAGGTGCTGGTGAAGTCACTGGGCACTGAGCGCAACGGGACGCACAAGGTGGGGGGTGCAGCCATTATCCCCCCCCCCCCCCCACTTCGGTTCCCCCCTTGGGGAGCCACTGGGGCGGTCCCGGGGTGGTGTTGGGAGCGGTCGCGTGTTTGGACTCTCCCTCACAGGGCTGGGTCTGGTGTTTGGCGTCCCGAGACAACAAGGTGTGCTCGGGCTCCTGGGACAGCACGGTGAAGCTGTGGGACCTGGGGGCTGAGGGACAGCAGTTTGGGGAGATCAGGTAACACCTTGGGGGGGCTTGGGGAGGGTCCCAGGGGGTCCAGCTGAGCCTAGCCCTCGCCTCGTCCCCAGGGAGAAGGCAGCCGTGCTGTGCCTCTCCTACTGCCCCGACGTCCTCGTCACTGGGACTTACGACAAGACGGTGACAGTCTACGACCCACGAGGTTGGTCCTGCCTGGGGTGGGGGTCCCCAGCAGGGAAGAGGGGAGTGCTGGCAGGGCCCCTGGCTCAAGCCCCTGCCTCCGGCAGCTGGCCAGGCCCTGGTGCGCAGCTATAAACCCCACGCCAGCGCCGTCCTGTCCCTGGCGGCTGATGACCGGCTCATCGTGTCGGGCAGTGAGGACCGGACCCTCATTGTCTTCGACCGCCGTGCCGATGGGGTCCTCCAGCGGCTGCAGGTGGGTCCTCCTGCCCCCCAAAACCACGGGGGGGCCAGGCCGGGGCTGGGGGCTCTGTCCCCCATCACCTGCAGCTCCATGCCTCTCTTTCCCCCCCAGCTGGAGAACTACCTGCTATCCATGTCATACCGGGGGACGCAGCTCTGGGCCGGGGACAACCAGGGCCGGGTTTACGTCTTTGGGAACAGCAGCGGCAGCTTTCAGCCCGCCCGGGTAGGGACCCCAAGGGGGCTGGGGGGTTTGGGGAGGGGACAGGTGTCCCCTGATGCCTCACGGTGTGTTTTTGTGTATCCCCTCCTGCAGTACTTCGACGTGGGGCACCGGCTGCAGATCACGGGGCTCTGGCACTCACTGGGGTCCCTCTACACCACATCCACCGACAGGACGCTGCGGGTGAGCGTCCCTGCACTCCCAGCGTGTGGCACTGGGCTGGGGGGGCCCCACACCGGGCTGGGGCTGCTGCTGACCCTGTTGTGGAGGGCTGCAATCGGCTTTCACTGTCTCGCAGATACACGTCCCTACGGACCCTCCCCGCACCATCTGCTCCTGGACGCACGACGACGTGCTCAACGGGGTAAGGAGGCGCTTGTGCCCTCGCACGTGCACGCACCTCAGCGTCTGCTGTGCTGGTCCTTGCACCAGGGGCTCCCTGGGGCGGAGGGGTGTCCCCGTGGGGCACGGGGTGTCGCCCCAGCAGGCTCCCCCAACGCCCCTCTCGTCCCCCCCAGATCAGCGTGGAGGGCGACGTGGTGGCAGCCGCCTCTGGAGGCCTCTCGGTCGAGGTGTGGCGACTCCGGACCTGACACACCGTCGTGGCCCCGTGCTTGTGCTGGCCGGGAAGGGGGGCTGCCAAGTCTGGGGGGCTCCCCACCGCAGGGACGGTCTGTCCCCACGGCCAGCAGGCTCCTGCCAGGTACAGGGACCCCTCTGTGCCCCCCAGCAGGGAGGAGACAGGCCCAGTCCTGGGCCCTCGGTGGGCTCGGGAGCTGCCGCCTGTTCGCAGGTATTAAAAGGATTCGACTGGAGCGGAGGTTGCGTGTGTCCGCGGTTTTGGGACGGAGCTGGGCGGTTTTGTTGGGCGCCGTCCTCTGAGTCGAGACGTTTCGCTTCCGGACGGCTATTGCCCCTCCGCGGCCACCGTCCCTGCGTCAAGATGGCGGCGCTCAGCCGTACGGCAGCGGGAGCGGCGCTCCGTGTCGGGGCGGGGCAAGATGGCGGCACGCAGCCGCAGTGCGGCGCTGGGGGGCGGGCGAAGATGGCGGCGCGCAGCGGCGGCGTGGAGGAGCCAGGCGAGCGGAGCCCCATGGCGGCGCCGGGGCAGGCCCCCGCCGCGGCCCTGCGGGCCGTGCTGAAGCCGAGCGGGCCCCTCCCGGCCGAGAGCCTCTCGGTGCGCGGGTACGACTTCGGCGGCGGCCTGGACCACGCCGCGCTGCTCCGCTCCTTCCGTACCACCGGCTTCCAGGCCACCAGCTTCGCCCAGGCCGTCGCCGAGATCCACCGGATGGTGGGGACGCCGGGGCCGGGGGGGGCGCCGGGCGGCGGGAGGGGGACCCGGGAGGGGCCCGGGGCGCGGCCGGAGCCGGTCCTGACCCCCGGCGCCCGCAGATCGCGGCGAAGCTGGAGCCGCTGAGCGAGGAGGAGCGGGCCCGGGCCGGGCTGCGGGGGCCCCGGCCGCCCTCGGGCTGCACCATCTTCCTGGGCTTCACCTCCAACCTCATCAGCTCGGGCGTCCGTGAGACCATCCGCTACCTGGTGCAGCGCAACATGGTGCGTGGGCGGCGTGGGGACACCCGGGGCCTGGCGCAGCGCAAGGGTCTGGGGTCCCACCGGCGCCATCGGCAAAGGCCCTGGGGGAGGCCCCGGGCGCCCCCGAGGTCCCTGTAGGGTTCCCAGGGGGGTGTGCCGTGCCCTCGGGTGTCTCCGAGGCCCCAGACTTGTCCCCGAGCTGTCCCTCGGGTCCCCGTGGGGTCTGTGGGTTCCCAGCTCGGCCCCTGGGACGTCCCAGGGGTCCCAGCCCTGTCCCTGCGCTGTCCCTCAGGTTGCTGTAGGGTCCCCTGAGGTTCCCCGCCTCGTCCCTGGGGTTGTCCCGGGGGTCCCCGAGGTCCCGACACCGTCTCCACGCGGGGCAGGTGGACGTGCTGGTGACCACGGCGGGGGGCGTGGAGGAGGATCTCATCAAGTGCCTGGCACCCACCTACATCGGGGACTTCAGCCTGCGGGGCCAGGACCTGCGCCAGAGCGGCATCAACAGGTACGGAGCGTGGGTGTCCCCTCCCCAGCACCGGGGTCCCTCCCAGGCTGAGCCCGTCCCCTCCCCAGGATCGGGAACCTGCTGGTGCCCAACGACAACTACTGCAAGTTCGAGGACTGGTTGATGCCCATCCTGGAGCAGATGGTGGATGAGCAGGAGACGCAGGTGGGCGAGGGTCGGCCCAGACGCCCGTGTCCTCCCCGGCCCGGGGGGGCGCAGGTGGCCCGGACGCCTGGGGGGTCCCTGGCTGCGGGTCCTGAGTGTGGCAGTCCGGCAGGGCGTGAGGTGGACCCCCTCCAGGATGATCGCGCGCCTGGGCAAGGAGATCGACAACCCCGAGTCGGTTTGCTACTGGGCGCAGAAGGTAGGACGGGGACGGTCACCGCGGGTGTTGCCACGGGCGTCACTGCTCCGTCACGAGGGTGTCACCGCCCGTCACCGCGTCTCCGTTCCAGAACAACATCCCAGTGCTGAGCCCAGCACTCACTGACGGCTCCCTGGGGGACATGATCTTCTTCCATTCCTACAAGCGCCCAGGTCTGGTGCTGGACATCGTGGAGGGTGAGTGTGTCCCCAGGGGTCCCCGGATGCCCCCCCAGATGCCGGGGTCCCCTGACAGCCCTCTCTGCCCGCAGACCTGCGCCTCATCAACACCCAGGCCATCTTCGCCAGGAAGACGGGGATGATCATCCTGGGTGGGGGGCTGGTGAAACACCACATCGCCAACGCCAACCTCATGGTGAGGGTGGTGGGGAGCGGGTGCGGGGCAGCCCGAGGGGCTGGGGAGGGGGCATGGGGCAGCCCGAGGGGCCGGGGAGGAGGTGTGGGGGCTCACCCTGCTTCTTGCCCCGCAGAGGAACGGGGCGGACTTCTCCGTCTACGTCAACACGGCACAGGAATTCGACGGCTCCGACTCGGGAGCGCGGCCAGATGAGGCCGTGTCCTGGGGCAAGATCCGGATGGACGCCACCCCCGTCAAGGTGGCATGGGGGTCCCTGGGGGGGGATTTGGGGTGCCCGGGAGGGCCTCCCCCTCCCTCACCCGCTCTCCGTTCCCAGGTCTACGCCGACGCCTCGCTGGTCTTTCCGCTGCTGGTGGCGGAGACGTTTGCCCAGAGAGCCGACGCCTTCCCCTCAGACACGCCGGGAGACTGAGCCAGTGGTGGGGTGTCCCTGGGGGGTGAGCCCCCCACCTCTGGCGGGCCGAGCCCCCAATCTGGGGGGGCCGAGCCCCTAGTGCCTCTGCAGGGGCTCTCGTTTCAATGCCTCCAGGCTCCGCTCCCCGCGCCCTCAACGCCAGCGTGCGCAGAGCAGGAGAGAGCAGGGCGCTTCCCGCGACTGGGGGAAGGGGGAGCCGGGCCCCCGCCCCACTGCCCACCTGGCCGTGTGTCCGTCCGTCCGCAGCCCCCTGCACCATCCGCCTGTTCCCCCCTCCCCAGCACCTGTATTTATTTGACCTGCTCGGGGGTCTGTGTGGCTCCACGTGCCCCCAGTAAAACACAGCGGCTTCCCCACACCGTGGGTTTATTCCTTGTTGCGGGGGGCGCAGACGGGCACCCCGGGTGCCCCCCAAACCCGCGTCAGGTAGTGGCATCCCCCTCGGGCTGGAAGGTCTCCTCGCGCCAGAGCTGGATGTGGCCCTCGGTGGCGGCGAGCAGGCAGGGCAGGGTGGGGTGGAAGGAGAGCGACTGCACCACGCCGCGGCCCACCGCCAGGCTGAGCGCCAGCGAGCCCTGCGGAGGGGTGTGAGGATGTGGCGGGGGCTCCCCCGGGACCCCCCAAACGCAGGCTCGCTGCCCTCTCGCCCACTCACCTCCACCAGGTCCCAGAAGTAGACGTTGCCGTCCTCGGAGGCGCTGCCCACGTGGGTGTCCTGCTCACTCAGCACGCAGTCCAGCCGGTACGCCGTGCTGCGGTGGCCCGTGTACCTGCGGGCAGTCCCGGGGCAGGGCAGGGTGAGGCGTGGGCCCCCCCGCAGCCCCCCGCGTGCGCACTGGGCTACGGGAAGGGGGCTCGTACTCGCCCAGCAGCTCCCCCGTCTCCTTGTCCAGCAGGCGCAGGGTGGAGTCGAGGCTGGCGGCCAGGGCGCACTGCCCGTCCTTGCTGAAGCAGACGCTGGTGATGGGGCCTGGAAGCAGATGGGAGTTTGGGGGTGACCGGGGAGCCCCCCTCCTTGGGAGCCCTGCCACTGGCATCCCGTAGCCTCTCACTCACTCCCTATATAGTCAGAGTAGAGCTGGCCGGCGCGCAGGTCGTAGCGCCGGACGCGGCCGTCCACGGAGCTGTGGAGAGTGGAGGTTAGCACTGGGGGGCCCCACTGGCCCTGTCCCCCCCGCCTGCGGGCCCGTCCCTCACCCCGAGAGGATCTCGTGGTCAGAGACCTTCACGCTGGAGACCCCGTCCTTGGCCTCGTCCAGGACCTGGACGGGGTCGGGGCGGCGCGAGCGGCAGTCCCAGCACCGGATGGTGGAGTCGATGGAGCCTGGCGGAAAGGGGGTGTCAGGGAGTGTTGGGGGGCTCTGGGGCTGGCCGGGCCCTCCGAGACCGCTCCCTTACCAGACACGATGATGGTGGCCTCCTCATTGAACTGGACGCAGTTCACTTTCTGCAAGGGAAGCAGGGAGTCAGCACCCCGCAGGGACCACCGAGCCCCGCACCCGGGTGCCCCCCATATCCTCACCCCTGCGTGTCCCCGGTACTTGCGGACCACTTGTCCGGTGGCCACGTCCCACAGCGCTACGGTCTTGTCGGCCCCACAGGAGCAGAGCTGGCTGTTGTCGAAGGAGCTGGGGGGATGAGACACCCCGTCAGTGGGGCTGGGGGGGTCCCCAAGGGGTGGGGGCCCCCGCAGCCCCCTGCCTCTTACCCGGCAGCGTCCAGCACCTCGTAGCCGTGCCCCTGGTAGGTGCGCAGGGCCGTGCCCTTGTGTGGGTTCCAGAGCTTCAGAGACTTGTCGCTGCCGCAGGTCAGGCAGTAGTTGCCGTCCACTATGAGAAAGGGGGGCAGAAGTGACCCCCCCGGCACCCCACACGGACAACCCCTCCCCAGGCGCTGGGGTCCCCAGTTTCCCCCCAGGGATGGGAGCCTGGGTCCCCTTTCCTCCCCGCCGGGATGGGGACCGGGAGCATGTGTTCCCCCCCCCCCCCCCGGGATGGGACCAGGGACTTGGGCGTCCCCGGGATGGGGACCGGGAGCGTGCCCTGCTCCCCCCGGGATGGGACCAGGGACTTGGGTGTCCCCGGGATGGGGACCGGGAGCGTGCCCTGCTCCCCCCGGGATGGGACCAGGGACTTGGGGGTCCCCGTGCCCCCCGTCGCCCCACCGTTGAAGCGGACGGCCCGCACCGCGCCCTGCCCGCACTCCAGCTTCCGCACCCGCCGCCGCGGCAGCTCGGGGCGGGCGGGCCGCGGCCGCGGGAAGGCCATGGCGGGCCGGCAGCGGGGCCGGGGCCTCTTCCGGCGGCGGCGGCGGAAGCGGGCGGCGGGGCGGCATGGCGGACCCGCGGCGACCGGCGCGGGTGGCCAGGTGGGGGCCGGGAGAGTCCCCGGGAGGGTCGGGAGGGACCGGGAGGGACCCCGGCCCGCCTGACGGCGCCATCCCAGGTACAAGCCGCCGGCCACCGAGACCAACCCGGCGCTGGAAGACCCCACACCCGACTACATGAACCTGCTGGGGATGGTCTTCAGCATGTGCGGGCTCATGCTCAAGGTGGGGGACACCGGCCCTGGGGGGCACCGGCACCGGACGGGGCGGGGGGGCTCCGGGACCGGCCCGGGGTGGGCGGTGGGATGTTATTTTGGGGGCTGAGGACTGTTCCTGGGGGAGTTCTGGGGCGGCTGAGGGACGTGGGGGCACAGGGACCGTCCCCAGGGGTTTTGGGGGGGGTTGAGGGGGACAGAGACCATCCCCAGGGGATTTGGGGGAGTTCAGGGGGCACAAGGCCCATCCCCAGGGAATTTGGGGGGGCTGAGGGGGCACAGGGACTACCCCCAGGGGGTTTGAGGGGGTTCAGGGGGATGGGGACCATCCCCAGGCAGGCTGG
Source organism: Phaethon aethereus (assembly GCF_964289735.1). Lineage (NCBI taxonomy): Eukaryota > Metazoa > Chordata > Aves > Phaethontiformes > Phaethontidae > Phaethon > Phaethon aethereus. The sequence continues at coordinate 420,449 of NC_138608.1, forward strand.
GGTAGTCGAGGGCCAAGGAGGGACAGGGGCTGACCCCAGGGGGCTCAGGGGGGGACAGGGGCCATCCCCAGGGAGGCTGGGGGGGGACAGGGGCCGTCCCCAGCGGGTCCCCACGCCATACCCCTCTGCGTGCAGCTGAAGTGGTGCGCCTGGATCGCTGTCTACTGCTCCTTCATCAGCTTCGCCAACTCCCGCAGCTCCGAGGACACGAAGCAGATGATGAGCAGCTTCATGTGAGTGCTGGTGGCTCCCGGTCCAGCCCCGGGTGCCACATCCCCTGCAGAGGGGACGGCAGGGAGACCGTCCCGGTTTTGCGGGGGTCTCTGACGCGTGGGCTGGTGTCTCTCCCCGCTCCAGGCTCTCCATCTCAGCTGTGGTGATGTCCTACCTGCAGAACCCCCAGCCCATGTCCCCACCCTGGTGACGGCCGGTGCCGCGCCCTGGGGAGGCCGGAGGGGGGAGGCAGCGGGTTGTGCCCAATAAAGGGGGTGCTGGGGCGAGCTCGTGGTCGTCGTGGTTTGTACGCACCCGCTCGCAAGCTGCGGCGTCGGCGGGCAGAGGGGGTGGGGGACCCCCCGGGCCTGGGGCAGCCCCAGGGCTGTGGAGTGCTGGGCGGGGGCCGGTGGGTAAGGGGGCAGGAGCCAAAGGGAGCCATGTGGTGTGAGGGCTGGGGGAGCCACTGGGGGTCCCGGGGGAACCACCGGGGGTCCCGGGGGATCCATGGAGAGGCGGAGCCCCGGGGGCGCTGAGGGGGGCTCCGCTCCGCACCCCGGCGCCATCGCCTCTGGGTGGGGGGGGGGGGATCCCACTCCTCGACGCCCCATTGGAGGAGAGAGCTGCCCGTCTCTCGCTCTCCGCTGACCACGGCTCGGCGGGGGCGGTGTTTCGGGAGCTGCCACACGTCATTGGCTACTGGGTGTCCTACTGCCGCGGGGGGGACCCTTGCCAACGGCCCCTCGGGGAGGAGGGACTTGCAGTGTCAATCATAGGCGCTCCTCCTCCTTATTGGTGCCAGTCCGTTATGTCACCGCCCTGCCCGTGGGGTCGCCGCGGCCGCCCGTTACGCCCCACCTCCGCGCGTAGCAGTCAATCAGAGCGCGGGGCGTGGCCGAAGTGTCCTCCCGCCCCTCGTCGTCCATTGGCTCCCGCTTGCCCAGTGGGAGGGGCGGGGGGGGCACCCCTCGAATCATGTGAGCGGGCGGTCACATGACCAGACCCGCGAGCGGCATGGCGGTGCCCGGGGCGGCGGCGCTGCTGCTGCTCGGGGCGGTGGCGGCGGCCGCGGGCTGCGGGTACCAGGTGGGCCCGGGGGCACCGGAGCGTCTTGCGGAGACAGGAACTGGGAGGGACTAGGGGAACTGGGAGGTACTGGGGACACTGGGATGGACCGGGGGAGCCGGGAGGGGCTGGGGGCGCCGAGGAAGCGGGCACCGAGAGACGCTGGCTGGAACTGGGAAGCTGGGAGAGATCGAGGTGGGGGAGCTGGGAACCCCGAAGGGACTGGGGGGCGACTGGGAGGAGCTGGGGCAGGGAGAGACTGGGCTGAGGGAGCTGGGGGAATGTGGATGGGGCAGCCGGGCTGGGACTGGGGCAACGGGGAGACGTCAGGTGGTGGGAGCGGTGGGGGACTGGGGGAGGGAAACTGGGGCGACTTGTGCCTGGGGAACGGGAAGGGATTGGGGCCTGGCACGAGCTGGGGCTGGGAGCACTGGGGAGAGGCTGGGATGGGGGCCCTAGGGGAGGAAGAGGAGGATTTGGGGTGCTGGGGTGCCTGGAGGGGGTCGGGGTACAGCCGGCCAGTGGCAGTCACGCCCCCCAGCCAGGCTGTCGCTGCGGGGGACCCAGGCGTCCTGGCCGCTGGGGTTTAGCAGCCTTCCTCCGGAAACAGAGGCGGGGGGGGACGGGACACGTGGGCACAGCCCTGTACGAGTCCCCAGAGACTCCACTTGTGCCCGCAGTCGTGCCCACCCACGCGCCCCGACCTCCTCAACGTGCACCTGGTGCCCCACACGCACGATGACGTGGGCTGGCTCAAGACGGTGGAGCAGTACTTCTACGGAGGTGGGTGTCCCCGCCAGCGCGGGGAGGGGGGCTGGGCCCCGGGGAGAGGCCGTGACGTCCCCAAGGCCACCGCAGCGCCGGCGGGGACAGAGGTGCCTCCTCCGAGGCCAGCGTGGGGGCGAAGGGACGCCAAGTGCCGGAGATGGAGCCTGTGGCCTCGCGGGGGGGGCGCGGGCTGGGGCCAGAGGGACAAACCCTGCCCTGGGGACGGGACGCCGCTTTCTGCCCCTTGTCCCCGGGGCATCGTGGTGACCTCGGTTTACTGCTTGTTTTTCGCCCCTCGGGACAGCGCTGGGACCCCTTCCTGTGCCTCCCCCCATCCCCTGGACATCTCTGTGCACCGCCACAGCCGCCGTGTTCTCCCCCCATGTGCCCCGTCCCCCCCCCGCGCCACGACCCCCACAGTCCCCGCATGTCACCTGCGTCCCCGCGGATGTTACTGTGACCCCGTATCACGCCATGACCCCGTGCCCCCCGCCCCGCCTGTCACGGTGCTGCCGGGTGACCCCCCCCCCATCCCCGGTTGACCCCGTCAGTGCGTAACGAGGTGCAGCACGCGGGGGTGCAGTACATCCTGGACTCGGTGGTGGCCCAGCTGGCGGCCGACCCGTCCCGCCGCTTCATCTACGCCGAGGTGGCCTTCCTGGCGCGCTGGTGGCGGCAGCAGGACGCGGCCACGCGCCGCACCGTGCGCCAGCTCGTCGAGCAGGGTGCGGCGGGGGGGGGGTTGTGTGTGTCGTTTGCTGGCGGGAGGGACGTGGTGGGCGTCCCTGGTGGGGGACGGGGGTCACACGGGGATGGGGAGGGGGGTGCTGGGGTGTCCCTGAGTGTCACGGGTGGCGCAAGGGATGGGGGGGGGGTGGGATTGGGGTGTTCTTCAGGTCGCAGGGACATGGGGGGGCTCTTGGTGGACAGGGATGTAAAGGGGACGATGGCTGGGGCGGTCCGTGGAGGACGAGGGTGTGGGGGGGAACTGGGGTGCCCTTGGGGGTCAGGGCCTTGGGGGGGGGGGCAGTGGGGTGTCAGTGCAGGGATTATGCGTAGGGACACGGAGGGGGGCTGCGGCGTCGCTGGGGGGTTACAGGGTGACGCGGGGGACGGGGGTAGGGGGACTGGGGTGTCCTGGGGCGAGATGGGCACGGGGGGGGGGCCATGGGGTGTGCCTCTGAGGGGGCACGGAGGCCGGGGGGAGGCTGAGGAGTCTGGGGTGCCCCCGATGGACTTGGGGTGCTGCCGGTGGGATGTGCCGCCCGTCGCTGAGCCCCCAGCCCCGTCCCCGCAGGGCGCCTGGAGTTCGTGGGGGGGGGCTGGTGCATGAGTGACGAGGCGGCCGCCCACTACGGCCCCGCCATCGAGCAGCTGGCGCTGGGCCGCCGCTTCCTGCGCCGGGAGTTCGGCGCCTGCGGCACCCCCCGCGTGGCCTGGCAGATCGACCCCTTCGGGCACTCCCGCCAGCTGGCCGCCATCTTCGCCCAGGTGGGAGGCACCCCCCCACCCCCGGCCCCACGGGGCACCCCGGCGTCTGGGCTGACCCCCTCCTCCCCGCAGATGGGCTACGACGGGCTCTTCGTGGGGCGCGTGGACCACCAGGACAAGGCGACGCGGGAGCAGCTGCGGGAGATGGAGCTTCTCTGGCGGGCGAGCGGGAGCCTGCAGCCCCCCGCCGCCGACCTCTTCACCGGTGGGTCGGGGGCGCGGGGCCCCTCCTGGCGCTGGGGGTCCCTTGAGTGCCCCCCGAGCCCTTTCTAGGGGCTGGCCCAGTCCTGGGTGCCCCGCTGGGTGTTGCCTGTCCCTGGAGCCCTCCCGAGGGTGACCTGTCGCCCCTGTCACTGTCCTCTCCCGGGGCCGTCGCCGTCCTCTGCGTCTCTCCGGGGTTTTTCCTTGTCTCCAGGGCTGGCCCCTTTCTCCATCCCGGCCCCAGCCCAGCTCTCCTGTCCCCGTCCCTGGGCTGACGGGTGACTGGCCCCAGGCATCCTCCCCAACGTCTACAACCCGCCGTCGGGGTTCTGCTGGGACCAGCTCTGCTCCGACCCCCCCGTGGTGGACGAGGACAGCGAGGAGAACAACGTGGACGGCGTCGTCTCCGCCTTCCTGCAGCTCGCTGCCAGCCAGGTGGGTGCCCCGGGCAGTGGGGTGCTCCCTGGGGTGGGCGGGGGTCCTGGATACCGGCGGGTGCTGACCTGTGTCCCCCCCCAGGCCGAGCGCTACCGCACCAACCACATCATCATGACGATGGGCTCCGACTTCCACTACGAGAACGCCAACCTGTGGTTCAAGAAAACATGGACAAGCTCATCGCCCACGTCAACGCCCGGGTGAGCGTTTCCCCCCCCCCCCGCTGTCTGCTGCCCCCAGCCCCACCTCACCCCCTCCCTGGCGTTTGCAGCAAGCCAACGGCAGCCGCGTCCACGTCCTCTACTCCACCCCGTCCTGCTACCTGCGGGAGCTGCACCGGGCCAACCTCTCCTGGTGAGGCCGGGGCGTGAGGGGGAGCGCAGGCGCTGGGACGGACGGACGGACGGACGGAGGCAGCCTGGCTTTCCCCGCAGGTCGCTGAAGACGGACGACTTCTTCCCCTACGCGGACGGCCCCCACCAGTTCTGGACGGGCTATTTCACCAGCCGACCCCCTTCAAGCGCTACGAGCGCCTCAGCAACAACTTCCTCCAGGTGGGGTGGCCGCCCGCCGCGGCCCCCCGCCCCCGGGCGCCCGCGGCCCCCTCCCTGACCCTCCCTTCCCTCCCGGCAGATCTGCAGCCAGCTGGAGGCTTTGGCAGGGCTGGCAGCGCGGGAGGGTCCCTATGGGCCTGGGGACAGCTCTGTGCTCCGTAAGTGCCGGGGTGGGGCCCCCGGGGACCCCCTGGACCCCCCCTGACGCCCGGTTGCCTCCCTGGCAGGCGAAGCCGTGGCCGTGGCCCAGCACCATGACGCCGTGACCGGCACCGAGAAGCAGCACGTGGCCGACGACTACGCCAGGCAGCTCGCGGCAGGGTGGGAGAGCTGCCAGGTGAGGCCCTGCCGCCTCTTTTCGGGGGGACGGACGGAATTTGGGGGTGCGGGGCCGGGGTCCGCAGCTGGGGGTGAACCAGCATCGGGTTCATGGAGACAAACTGGTGTCAGGGGGTGAACTGGTGTCTGGGGAACGGGAGCCGGTGGCCGTCGAGAGGATGAGACCCTGGCCCGTGTTTTGGGGGCAAGCTGGGGTCTGGGTGGCCAGAGGGTGGGAGCTGGTGGCCGTGGCCGGGGGGGATGAGCGTGACCGTGCCCCGCTCCCGGCAGCTCCTGGTCGCCAACGCCCTGGCCAGCCTCGGCGGCAGCAAGGAGAACTTCGTCTTCTGCAACGGCCTCAACGTCAGCGTCTGTCCCCTGACGGAGGCGGCTGGCCGCGTGAGCAGCTTGGCAGGGGTCCGGGGGGGCTGCGGGGTCCCGGCGGGGCTAACGCACCGCGTCTCCCTGTCCCCCAGTTCACCGTCGTCCTCTACAACCCCCTGGGCCGCCGCGTGTCCTGGCCCATCCGGCTGCCGGTCAACGGGCGTCCTACGCAGTGACGGACCCCCAGGGCCAGCCCGTGCCCAGCGAGGTGAGCCCAGCCCAGCCGCCGCCGTCTCGGCCCCTCGCCCACCCGCCGCCCACCCCTGACCCTTCTGCCCATCCCCAGGTCATCCCGGTCTCCAACTTCACTCGCCGGCTGCGGGGGGATGGCGGCAGCGCCACGCGTGAGCTCCTCTTCCGGGCCTCCGCGCCCCCCTGGGCTTCAGCACCTTCATGGTCTCCCGGATGAGCCGTGGGGACCCCCACTCACCCCCCGCCCAGACCCCAGCGTTGTCGCAGCCTCAGGAGATCCAGAATGAGGTACGGCCCTGCCGGGTGGACGCGTTCCCCCCGCTAAGTGCCGACGCAGTTTGGGGTCTTTCCCCGCGGGGTCCTGGGGGCCGGAGCCGGTCCCCGCGGGGAAAGCCCGTGATGTTAAGCCCCCGGTGGAGTCGCGCCTCTGTCGGCCCAGTTAAACCAGTGCTGGGGTGACTGGAGGAGCTGGGGGCGCGGGCCGAGCGGCGACGGGGCAGCTGCCGGACCTGCCGCCATCCGGCCCCGCAGCACGTCCGGGTGCTCTTTGACCCCCTCACCGGGCACCTGAAGGAGATCCAGAACCTGGACAAGAGCATCTCGCTGCCCGTCTTCCAGAGCTTCTACTGGTGAGCGCTGGCGGCGCCTGGGCGCCCGGGTCCCTCGTGTAGGACCGTCCTCCATCACCTCTCCTCCTCCTCTTCCTCCTCCTCCTCCTCCTCTCGCCCCAGGTACAACGCCAGCGTCGGCAACGACAAGAGCTCCCAGGCCTCGGGCGCCTACATCTTCCGTCCCAACAGCTCCGAGCCCATCCCCGTCTCCAGCTCCAAGCGGGTTTCCGCCTACCTGGTGAAGGTGGGTGGTGGGGACGGCGTCCCCGGGGGTGTCCCCGGGGCCGGGGGTGTCCCCGGGGTGCCGACACCCCCCTGCCCGTGTCCCTCGCAGAACGCGCTGGTGCAGGAGGTCCACCAGAACTTCTCCTCGTGGTGCTCCCAGGTGGTGCGGCTCCACGCGGGGCGGCCCTACGTGGAGCTGGAGTGGACCGTGGGGCCCATCCCCGTGGCGTGAGTTACGGAGGGGGGGGCTGCGGGGGAGGTGGGGACCCCCCGAAGCCCACGCCCACCCCTGCCTCTCCCTGCCCCTCAGGGACGGCTGGGGCAAGGAGATCATCAGCCGCTTTGAGACGACGCTGCAGACGGACGCCCGCTTCTACACCGACTCCAACGGGCGGCAGATCCTGGAGCGCAGGTCGGGGCCAGCCTGGGCGCTCGCTGTGGCCCCCCCGAGACCCCCGTCCCCCTCGCTGTAACTGGGCTCTGCCTCATCCCCAGGCGTGACTACCGTCCCACGTGGAACCTGAGCCAGACGGAGCCCGTGGCGGGGAATTACTACCCCGTTAACAGCCGCATTTTCATCAAGGTACCGGCTTCGGGGCAGTAGCAGGGCACCAGGCGGCTGAGCCCAGGGCAGAACTCATCACACTGGTGGCCCTTCCCTAGGACAAGAAGTTCCAGCTGACGGTGCTGACGGATCGCTCGCAGGGCGGCAGCAGCGTCTTCGATGGCTCTCTGGAGCTCATGGTGAGGGGACGCGGCGCAGGCGGTCCCGGGGGCGGGGGACGCGCCGGCACATAACCACCATCCCATGCAGGTCCACCGGCGGCTCCTGTACGACGACAACCGGGGCGTGGGGGAGCCGCTGGTCGAGCCGGGAGCTGACGGGCAGGGCCTGGTGGTCCGCGGCCGCCACCTCGTCCTCCTCGACACGGTGGAGTCGGCGGCCGACCGGCACCGGCCCCTGGCGCAGGAGCTGTACATGGCGCCCTACGCGGTGCTGGCGCCGGGCGGGGTCCCTCCTACCGCCGCGGCCGTGCCAGCCTGGGGCAGGTGAGGTGGGGAGGGGGCTGCCCGGAGAGGGCGGGCTGCCGTGGTGCCCCCTCACCCTCTCCCCACAGTTCCGGCGCTGCGGCGGGAGCTGCCCCCCAACATCCACCTCCTGACGCTGGCGCCCTGGGACGCCGGCACGCTCCTGCTGCGGCTGGAGCACCAGTTCGAGCGCGGCGAGAGCGCCAACGGCTCGCAGCCCGTCGCCGTCGACCTCCTGGTGAGCCGCCGCGCGCCGGGGGGGACCGGCCCAGGCTCGAGGGGCTCCCGGCCCGCTCCCGGAGGTGACGCCACGCCGGGGCGGATGCGGGGTGGTCGCTGATGGGTGTCCGTCCCCCGTCCCCCCCCCCCCCTCCCAGAACCTCTTCTCGGCTTTCACCGTCACCGCGGTGCGGGAGATGAGCCTGGGCGCCGACCTGTCACGCGACGCCGTCTCCCGCCTGGTCTGGACCCCGGCCGCAGGTACTGGGGGGGCCTGGGGGGGGCTGGGGCAGGCTGCCAGCTTCCCCTCACCCCTCCCCTCTTCTCCGAGGTCTGGCCCAGCCCCGGCCAGTCCCCAAACTGGACCCGAGCCGGGTCACGCTGCAGCCCATGGAGATCAGGACCTTCCTGGCCACGGTGCAGTACGAGGTGCCCGGAGCCGGCTCGGGGGGTCCCTGAGCCGCCCCAGCTCGCCGGGGGACGGGGCGGGGGGCTCTGGCCCTGCCCCCCCGCCACCCTCCACCAGTGCATTAAAAACCATGAGACTTTTCTCAGGCGCGGTTTAATTGGGGGGAGACGCGGCGTCAGGGCGGGGGGGCGGCTGGGGCCCCCCCCTCGTGCGAGTAACAGCACTGGGCTCCCAAGGAGCAGTTTCCCTGGGGGAGAGGGAGGGGGGTGAGGGGGCTGGGCCCTGCCCCAGCCCCCCCCCCGTTCCCAGGGCCCCCCCGCCTTGTTCCCCACCCTGACCCACCTCCCTGAAACGTTTGCAGGGGAAGTTCTTTAGGCTGGTGCTATCGTCCGCCCGCTCCGTCCGTTTGTTCTGGTGTCGCTTCCGCTTCTCCTGCAGGGAGGGAGAGATGCCGCCCCTGGGGGGGAGTGTGGGGTGAGGGGGGCAGAGGGCTGCCCCCCTGAAAGGAGAGAACAAGGGCCCCTTCCCCGCCTCGTTTTTTTTTTGTCTCTTTATCCTCTGTCCTGGAAAAACATGGCGGGGCTCTTCGAGACAGTTTGAGGGCGGCTGCTGGAAGCCCAACCCCTCAATCAGACACCCGGGAAGCCCCCCCTGCCCCTTACCCAGCCTTAGCCCTGGCTTTGGGACCCCAAAAGGCTTCGGGGTTTTCTGGGAACCGCTTCAAGCCCCGTTTTCGGGAGCTGGGGTTGGCATCGTCACGGAGGGCGAAGGAAGCCTGGAGCCTGGGGGGAGCGAAGGCAGGGGCATCAGGCCCGATTCGGGGCATCGGCACGGTCCCCCGTGTCCCTGCGCTGGCGGCAGGGCTGCTGCAGAGTCGTACGTGGGCTCCACGGCGAGAATGCGGGCAGCCGGGCTGGTCTCCGCGAGCCGCTCGCGCTTCACGGGGTGGATCTTGGCCTGGGGGAGATGAGGAGGGGGCGTTCAGCTTGGCCCCAGGGTGGGGGTGCCGGGGGCTTCCCGAGCCCCCTCCTCACCCAGCAGCGCATGATGTCCCAGAGCACGTTGGGTGGTGCGTCCGTCTTGACGGCGTTCTTGCAGGCGTGGGAGAGCGACACGCGGTAGCCGGCGTGCAGGAGGGCGGACCTGGGGGGCGGGGGGTCAGGCTTGGGGAGCCGGGGGGGTGGGGGCAGGAGGTGGAGGATTCACAGGGATCGAACGAGAGGATGGGACATTTGGGGTGCCCGAACAGGAGGGGCAGGGGGCTTTGGGGTGCCCCAGGGGCTTTGGGGGGCTCTGGGGGTTCAGGGTGCCCCAGCCCCAGGATTTTGGGGGGCTGTGGCCGCCCCCAGGTGCGGGGGGGAGGTTGGGGTGCCCCTACCTGAACTGCAGCAGGGACGGGGTGTTGCAGTGGATGGTGCTGCTGAGGCCATCGAGGGTGTAGTAGAGGGGCACATCGCCGAGCTCCTGCCCGCGGGGAGCGGCAGAGTCAACGCCGGCCCCAAAATCGAGGGCCATGGGGCTGCTGGAGCCCCCGTCCCGGGGCTGCTCCCCTCCCTGTCCCCCGTCCCGGTACCTCGGTGACGACGCTGAGCATCCCCCGCATCCGCTCCTCGGTCTGGAAGCGCCCGGGGCTGCTCCCCAGCGCCGCCAGCACCCGCCCCACGAAGGCCGGGTCGTGGAGGGGCTCGGCCCACATGGGGCCACCCAGCTGCGGGGGACATGATGAGGGGGTCAGCGTGGGGGGGGGGGGGCACAGAGGGGATGGGGGCCAGGGGGACGTGCACCCACCTGGTGCCGCTGCTGGCAGAACTCGCAGGTGGGACCCACGGGCGGCCCCGTGGCTGCCCCATACTTGAAGCTGGAAGGGGAAAGCCAAGGGGTCAGCAGCGCCCCCGCGTCGTGGAGCCCCCCCCCCGCCCCACCATCACGGGTCCCCGCCGTACCCGCTGCCGTGGCTCGTGACCTTGCCCAGGCGCTGGAGGTGGTGGGTGCCGCAGCCCACGCAGTGGTACACGAGCGCCTGCTTGCTGCCAGGACAAGGAGGGGGTCAGGGGCAGCGTGAGGACGCAGACCCCCCCCCCCCCCGCCATAGCCCTCCACCCGTTCCCCCCCTCACCTGGCCGAGGCTTTCACCTTCGCCTGCCCCGTGAAGACCCGCACGAAGACGCGGATGTAGAAGTCGGCGCTGACGGAGAGCAGCGGCACGATGAAGCGCTGGTAGCAGTTGGCGCGGCTGTCCAGGCTGTGCAGGATGATGCGGAGGGCCTGGAGGGGGGGGGCACGGGGGTCGGCAGGAGCACGGGGGTCTCTGGCCCACCCCCCCCTCCCCAGGGGACTCACCATCTCGTGGCAGAACTTGCCCTTGAGGGACGTGGCCCCGTACTTGCTGTAACACGTCTCGGCGCTGTTCCCCGCCATCACGCCCATGTCCGTGCAGGTGACGCAGAGCAGCCCTGGCCGGGGAGGGGGGGTCAGGACCCAGGCAGCCGGGACCCCCCCGGGTGGCCTCCCCCTCCCCGGCGGCCGCCACTCGCCTCCTTCGCTCGCAGCCTGCACGGCGGCGTCCAGGAAGGGCGCGGGGCTGCCGTAGGGGTCCAGGTCGATCACGTCGAAGGGCTCCCTGTCCGCCTTGCACTGGTACATCAGCATTCTCGGGGGGGGAAAGGGGGGTCCTGGAGCAACGGGGACCCCAGCCGGCCCCCTGGGGGTCCCAGTCCCACCCTGGCCCTCGAGGAAACCCCACAGGAGCCACGGCCCCTGCCCAGCACGCACTGGGAGGGGCTCGGTGGGGTGCCCACCAACCAGCCCTGCTTCGGGGCTGCATCCCTTAGGGCAGGGGGACAGAATGTCCCCTCTAGCCCCCCGCTGTGGGGATGCTGGGACCCCCCAGCACAGGTGGGAGAGCACCGGGGCGGTGGGAGCCACGGGCAGGGCGGCCCGAGGGCGCTGGGGGGTGAGCCCCGGCGTCCCGCTCCCCGGCAGGCTCCGGGGTGGGCTGCCAGGGAGCAGCGCGGAGGGGGTACCTGGCGTCGGCCATGCGGGGGGCCACCAGGTCCCCCACCCCGTTCAAGGCCACGTTGCGGTTCATCAGCTCCACCGCCCGGGCCGAGAAGTCGTTGGCCACCACGGCCCGCAGCCCCGGCACCTCCTTGGCGAAGCGGATGGAGCGGAGCCCCGAGGCCGCCAGCGCCTCCAGGACGCGCAGCCCTCCCTGCGGGGAGAGGGCGATGCCGACGGGGGACACGGCAGCCCCCCCCCCCTCCCTGCAGCCCCCCGCCCCGCACCTCGCACACTTCTCCCGGCTTTGCCGTCCGCAGGGCCTGGGTGCCGTCAGGCGCCGGCACCGTGTCCCCATCCCCTGGCGATCCCGGGCCGCCTGCCTCCATCTTCTCCTCCCCGGGGAGGACGACTGGAAAAGGGGGGGGGGTGGCAGAGCAGAGGCCAAGGGACAGGGACCCCGAGGATGGGGCTGAGGGGGAGCCCAGGGGACGGGGACCCCGAGATGGTACCTACCCCGGATCCCCTTCGGCTGCAGCTGGAGCCGAGCGAACTCCGTCACGACGGCACAGCTGGGGGGATGCAGTGTCAGGGGCCCATCTGGGGGGCGGGTCGGCCCCGAGCCCCCCCGGGGCAGCTCAGAGCCCCCCACAATCTCCCCCAGGACACCCCGCAGCCCCTCGGGGATCTCCTGGGACAGCCCGGAGCCCCCGGGACGCCCCCGGGACGCCATGAGACAACTCCGTGCCCCCCGCCCCGCGCCCCCATGCCGCTGCCAGGACAGCCCCGAGCCCCCCGGCCCCCCGGCCGCTCACGTCAGGTCGCGGTTGAAGCCCTGCACGGGGTTGTAGAAGACCTCGTTGGCGCTGGGGAAGAGGATGGTAGCTCGGCCCTCGGACACCAGCGTCTCGCCGGCCGCGGGGGGGTCCCCGGCGCCCGGGGGGGGCCCGGAGCCGTTGGGGGAGGCCCCGTCCATGGCGGGGGGGCCGCGGGGGGGCCCCGGTCTGGCTCCGCGCAGGGTGCTGAGGGCGGCCGCTGGCGGGGGGGGGGGGAAGGTGGTTAACGCTGCACCGGAGCGGCCCCGGGGGGGGACGGGGCGGGTTTTGGGGGGTCCGGGGAAATGGGGGGAGCCCCGCAAAGCGGGAGCAGGAGGCGAGGCCCGGGAAGGCGGGAGGGGGTACACGGTGGGGGGGGGGGGAGTGTTCCCACCGCGGGGTACACGGAGCCCCCAGAGGGGCCGGGGGGGGGCGGAGGGGACGCAACCCCCCCCCAACACGTGGCACGGGACAAGGCCGGGCGCCCCGAAACCCTGCACGCGCCCCGCCAGGCTCCGCCCCCTTCAGCCCCCGCCCCCTTTCACACTCCGCCCCACCCCACCCCCGCCGGTAACCCCCCCCCCCCCCTCACCCGCCCGCGCCGCCACGCGCATCCTCCGCACCGCCCCTCAGATGGGCGCCGCCATGTTGCGGCGGGCCGGGCGCGGTCACGTGACCCGCGGCAGACGGCGCCTCGCGAGGGCCGGAAAGGCTCCGCCCGCTCCTGACGCGGCCGCGACGCCAGGCCCCGGGGCGGGGCGTCCCACGAGAGGGACCCCGGCCTGGTCCCGCCGGGATCCGGCCTGGGCGGCCCAGCTGACCCCGCGGGGAGGCAGGGACACCCGTGGTTCTGCGTGTCCCCTCGCCCCCCGCCCCTCCCTGCCGGTTCCCCGGTGGGAGGGCGGGGGTCAGCAGGGGTCCGCTCGGTACTCGGCTGGCCGTGCCTGCGGCGGGTGCGCATGCGCGGGCGCCGCGCCGGGCGGTGCGGCGCTCGGCGCTCGGCTGATCGCGCCTGCCGCACAATGAATGGCCGCTGAGCGCGGCGGGGACGGGGACGGGCACCGGCAGCGGCACCGGGAGCGGCCGGAGCCGCAGCGCAGCCCCCCCCCGGCCTCCGGTAAGGCGGGGACTTCCCCCGGGCCCGCCACCGCCCCGCCTCCCCGGGTCTGCCCCTCCCCCGCAGGCCTCGCCCCCCTCCCCCCCCCCGGGCCTGCTCCCCCCCCCCGTTTCTCTGGGCCTGCGGCACCTTCCCGCCCCCCGGCTTGGGGGATCCCCCTGCGCCCCCCCCGTTCCCGAGGGAATGCAGTTCCCCCCTCCCCCCGCGGTACTTGGGGCCCCCTCTGCGCTCCCCCCACCCCGGGTTTTGGGGTCTCCCCGCTCGCCCCCCTGGACTGGGGTATTTACCGATCCCTCTCCCCCCCCCCCCCCAATTTGGGGCCCTCCCCGTTGCGTCCCCCAGGCTGGGGGATCCCCCCTCACTGCCCCCTCCAAGGGCTCGTGGGTCACCCCTGTCCCACCCCCTAAGGACTGGGGGTCCCCTCTATCCCCAATCCAGGCAGCGGGGTCCCCTCTGGCCACCCCCCCGCCAGATGGGGAAACCTTGTTCTCCCCGGAATAGGGGGGTCTGTGCCTCTGAATGTTGGGGACACCCCCCCCCCCCCCAAGGACTAGAATCTGCCTAAACTGCAGGTTCCCCCCTGCCTCCCTCAAATGCTGGGGACCCCCTTGTCCTCCCCGGGCCGGGGGAACCCCCTCCCCCCTCTCCACCCCGGGGGGGGGATGCCCCATATTCACCAGGCCTGGGACCCACCCCCATTAGGCTGAGACCCTTGACCTGAGCACCCCCATGTCCCCAGGCTTGGGGACACCTGAGAGTCCCTGTGGCTAAGGCAGCCCCCCACCCTGAGGCAGGGATCCCCCAAATACCACCCCAAAAGGGGAAGTCACAACTTTGCTGCTGCTTCACCCACCTCGTGTCTGTGTGACCATCCGGCCTCGCCACTCCCCTCTCCCTTCCCCAATCACTGGGGGCTCAGACCCCCCTGGGGCACCCCCACTTCGTAATGCTCCACCGGGGGGGTTTCTCCAGCCACATTTTTCAGCCCCCCCGCCCAGGATGTGGGGTTGTTCCTGTGGCCACAGGGCAGCCCCAGATGGGGGTGGGAAACCTGGGGTTCCCAGCTGAGCTCTGCTGGGGGGTGGTGCTGGACTGCGGTAGGGCCGTGTCTAACTCCTGTGCCTGGTCTGTCCATCTTTCGTCCTCTGTGCCTGTCCTTGGTCCCTCCTGGTGCCTCTCCCCCTGTCCCCGTGTCCCTGCTCTGCTGCCCATCACCGCTGTGTGTGTCCCCCAATGTCCCTGCCCCCACCTACCTGTCCCTTGTGCTCCTGTACTGCTCCCTGGGTCCCTGTTCCCACATGTCCCCCATGTCTGCCCCCCTTCCCCATGTCCCCTGGTCCCCGTGTTCCCACATGTCCTCTGTGCCTATCTTACTCCCTGTCCCTGCGTGTCCCGCACATCTGCCTCACTCCTTGTGTATCCCTGTCCCCATGTTCCCCATGTCTGCCCCACTCCCTGGGTCCCTGTCCTTACCTGTCCATCCCGCTCCTTGTCACCCCTGGTTCCTGTCCCCGCAGGCCCCCGTCGGCTCCCGTGATGGCTCAGACGCTGCAGATGGAGATCCCCAACTTTGGGAACAGCATCCTGGAGTGCCTGAACGAGCAGCGGCTGCAGGGGCTGTACTGCGACGTCTCGGTGGTGGTGAAGGGCCACGCGTTCAAGGCGCACCGGGCCGTGCTGGCCGCCAGCAGCTCCTACTTCCGGGACCTTTTCAACAGCAGCAAGAGCGCGGTGGTGGAGCTGCCGGCCGCCGTCCAGCCCCAGTCCTTCCAGCAGATCCTCAGCTTCTGCTACACGGGGCGGCTCAGCATGAACGTGGGCGACCAGTTCCTGCTGATGTACACCGCTGGCTTCCTGCAGATCCAGGAGATCATGGAGAAGGGGACTGAGTTCTTTCTTAAGGTCAGCTCGCCCAGCTGCGACTCGCAGGGGCTGCACGGCGAGGAGGCGCCCTCCTCCGAGCCCCAGAGCCCTGTGGCCCAGACCTCGGGGTGGCCCTCGGGCGCTGCCGCCCTCCCCTTGGTCTCGCGGGTGAAGACGGAGCAGGGCGAGCCCGACGGGGTGCAGTGCACCTTCGTGGTCAAGCGCCTCTGGGACGGCGGCCCCAAGGACGGCGCCGCTGGCGGCAATGGCAGCCGCAAGATGGCCAAGTTCTCGGCGCCCGAGCCGGGCCGCCAGCCGCAGCCCCCTGCCCCGGCCGCAGCGGCGGGGCCGGCCGCGGCGGCGGCGGCGGCACCCGGCCCCAGCGCAGCTGACCAGACCAGCCCCGGGGGCACGTCCAGCGCCTACACGAGCGACAGCCCCGGCTCCTTCCACAACGAGGAGGACGAGGAGGAGGACGGGGGCGAGGAAGGCTCTGACGAGCAGTACCGCCAGATCTGCAACATGTACACCATGTACAGCATGATGAATGTAGGGCAGGCAGGTGAGGCTCCGCCCACCGGGGGGTGTGGTCGGGAGGCTCCGCCTGCAGGGCGTGGCCTGCCGAGGCTCCCCCCATGGTGTGAGGGCAGATGAGGTTCCATCCCAGGGGTGTGGTCATTTGAGGCACCGCCCATGGGGGGAGTGGTCAACTGAGGCACCACCTACGCAGCAGTCACCCAGTGCACAGCCTTGGGCATGGCTGGGGAGGGGTGTGGTCAACAGAGGCTCCACCCACAGGGCAAATGGTCAGCTGAGGGGTGTGGTCTGGGAAGGGCTGTGGCTGAGGGAGGTGCCATCTGGGGAGGGGGTGTGGTTTGGAGAAAGTGGGTGGGGTCACCTGAGGCTCCACCTCCATTGGGGGCGTGGTTGGAAGAAGATGGGGCTTCTGTGGCATGGGGGTGGAGCCAAAGGGGGTGGAGAGGTTTGATGCTCCACCTCTGGGTGTGGCTCATGTCCCCATATCCTTTCGGGTGTGGCTGCAGGTGTGGAGGAGCCAGATGAAGCTCCAGTCCAGGAAATGGGTGGTGGGTGTGGCCTCTTGGGCTCCACCCCGTGGGTGGGGCTTGTGTAGGGGCATGGCCTGGTGGGTCTCCACCCCCAGGTGATGGTTATGGGGAGCACGTGGCCATATGCTGAGCTGTCACCGTGTCCTCATCTCCCCTCCCCGTGTTCCCTCGGGGGCTGCTCCAGAGCCCCACGGCGAGGTGGGGCGGGAGGTGAGGTGGGAGCCCCAGGGTCTGGGCCCAGTTGACCCCCCTCTGTGTCCCCTCCAGCCGCGGAGAAGGTGGAGGCGCTGCCAGACCAGGCCACCTCGGAGTCGCGCAACCGGGTGCGGGTGCGGCAGGACCTGGCCTCGCTGCCGGCCGAGCTCATCAACCAGATTGGGAACCGCTGCCACCCCAAGCTCTATGATGAGGGAGACCCCGCCGAGAAGCTGGAGCTCGTCACAGGTACTCCCGGGGTGGGGGTCCCCGTGGGGTGGGGGTCCGCATGGGGTGCCCGGCTCCGCTCACCCCCAATGTCCTCCCAGGCACCAATGTCTACATCACACGGGCGCAGCTGATGAACTGCCACGTCAGCGCGGGGACGCGGCACAAAGTTCTCCTGCGGAGGCTCCTGGCATCCTTCTTTGACCGGTGAGTTGGGCTGGGGTGTCTGGCTTCTCCGTCCAGCCTGGTTTTGGGTCCCACAGGAGCAGAGGGGGCCAGGCACCAGGGTTCTCACCCCATTTTTTGCCCCTCGCCAGGAACACCCTGGCCAACAGCTGTGGCACAGGCATCCGCTCATCCACCAACGACCCCAGCCGGAAGCCGTTGGACAGCCGGGTCCTGCACGCCGTCAAGTGTGAGTGGGGGGACACCCCGGGGCAGAGGTGGGACCCCCGGGCTGGGGTACAGCAGGGAAAGAGGATCGGAGGAGCTCTAGGGACAGGGGGAGCCCAGGGCTGGGAGACCCCCATGAAGAGGGAATGCCAGGGCACAGGGATCAGGGCAGACCCCAGGGCTGGGGGACCCCAGAGAGAGGGGGCGATAGGGGCCAGGGCAGGCCCCAGTGCTGGGGGTCTGTGGGGGCAGGTGGTCCGGCTGTGAAACGGGGCGAGACACAGGCTTTGGGTCCCTGAGCGAAACCTCGCTATGAGACACCTGAGACTCCCTGGGGGGGGCGATGGCAGACGGGGAGATGCGCGGAGGGCTGTGTGTGACCCTGTCCCCGTCCCCCCCATCAAGTTTACTGCCAGAACTTTGCGCCCAACTTCAAGGAGAGCGAGATGAACGCCATCGCTGCCGACATGTGCACCAACGCCCGGCGTGTCGTGCGCAAGAGCTGGATCCCGAAGCTGAAGCTGCTGATGGCCGAGGGCGACTCCTACACCTCCTTCATCAACGACACCGGCAAGCTGGAGCCCGACATCATGGGCCCCGAGCCGGCCTTCGAGGCCAGTGGCCACGAGGGCGAGGCGGGCGCCCCGGGGGAGGGCCTGCAGTGACCCCCGCCCCGGCCCCCCTGGGGACCCCCGCCGGGGAGGGACCCCCTCCAGTAGGGCCCTGTGGGTGGGGAGGGACCCCTGCCCGGTGGGCACCTGTGCGGGGTAGGGCCTCGTGATGGTGTAGGGACCCGTGTGGGTGTAGGGAACTCCCCCAGGCAGGCACCCCCTTGGGGCAGGGCCCCCCCCGGGGTTAGGGCCCCACCCCAGGGGCACAGATCCCCCTGGAGGGGGCCCTGTGCCGCTGTGGGACCCTGGCCGTGGGGCCCGCTCCCCTCCCCATGGGGTTTGGGGCTTGGGGGGTGGCAGCGGCTCAGCTCAGCCTGGCCGCCTACCCCCCTACAGTGGTTTTGGGGCCGGGGGGCCTGGGGCGTTGCTCAGCTCGGGCTTTCGTTCCGTGCCGCTTCCCGCTCAGGCGCGAGTGGACGAGGTCCCGTGTCCCCTCCCTGAGGCCCGTGTCTCTCCTGGCCCCCCCGGGTGCCCCATGTCGCCTCTGGGGGCCCCCATGTCTCCCCCAGGTCCCCTCCCCAGGGCCGACATTTCTCCAGGCACCCGCGTGGGTCCCCCGTGGCCCCTTCCCGGGGCCACTGTCTCTGCAGGCAACCGCATGTGTCCCCCCATGTCCCCCTCCCCGCCGGGGCCCGGCATCTCTCTGGGCAACCCCACGTGTTTGCCCTGGTCCCCCGCCCTGTCCCGGCGTCTCCCCCGGCGCCTGCATGTGTCCCCCAGGTCCCCCCGTGTCCCCCCTGGGGCCAGAGTCTCCCCAGGTGACCACATGTGTCCCCTCCCGGGTCCCCTGTCCATGTGTCCCTCCACGTTCCCCCCCACCCCGTCCCCTCCCCAGGGGTGGCATCTCTCCCCAGGCGCTGGCACGTGTCCCCTCCCTGTGCTGCCCAGGTGCCCCCCTCATCCCCAGCTCCCCCAACCCTGGCAGAAAGAGGGGTGGCCCCTGTCTATGTCCCCCCACTCTGGCCAGACGGGGACGTGGGCAGTGGGTGACAGAGCTGAGGCCGTGTGTGGCCCCCGCCATAGGGCTGGGACCTCCCAGGGGTTTAAAGGCCAAACCTTCCCCCAAGGAGCAGTTCCTCCTCCTCGCCCCCTCCTTCGTTAGCACCCCGGGGGTCTGGCCTCGGGGAGGGGGGCGCGGGACCCCCCCAGGAGCGTCCTGGCTGGGGTGATGTGGGGAGAGGGGCGCGGATTGGAATCCCACCTCTATGGGGGAGGCAGGGACAGAGGGACCCCCCCAGCCCTGCTCTGCCCCCCCCCGCCCCAACCCGGCACCAGACCTTTGCTCCAAGCCCCGGAGGGGGAAACTGAGGCACCATTTGGCGGCTCCTCCTGCGCAGCCTGGGGGGGCTGGGAGGGAACCCTGGCGTCCGGTCCCCCCGGCAGCCCCCCAGCAGGTCTCCTGACGTTCGGTCAAGTGCCTTACCCGCTGCCCGGCCCCGGGCTCCAGCCGCGTCTCCACTGTCTCACCGCTCCCTGCCAAACCCCCTGGCCCCTCCCCGCCGCCCGGGGCGGGACAGGGCCACCCCCATCCCGGACGCCTGGGTTCTTCCCCCCCATCCCTCCCCTTTGCCCCGTGCCTCAGCCCCACCCCCTGTCTTTCCCCCTGTGATGAGTTGCACCGGTCTCAGCCCTGTGAAGGGGTCCCTGCTGTGCCCCCCCCCCCCAACCCCCGCCCCCCCAGGCCTCGTGGGCGCTCAGCGAGCCCAGCCCCCATTTCCACCCTCCCCACAGGGTCGGGCTTTTTCGTTTCCCCTTTTTCTTCTTTTTTTCCACCCCAAGAGCTGTACAGAGGAGGGGAGCGCGCGGCGGCGTCTCGGCAGCATGGACCCCCACCCCCGGGCTTGCGCTCCCCCCGCCCCCCACGCCCCCCGGGGCCGCCAGTGTCTGTCCTGTGTTATGAAGTGCCAAGACGCCCGTTCCCGGTGCCCCCGAGTCGCTGGAGAATTGCACATGAACTGCTGTACGAGAGCGGAGAGGGACTGCAGAAATGTTAATAATGATAAATAAAACACAGAGGTTTGTAACAGCCCCCGCCTCCCGCCTGTGGCGGCGTGGGGGGGTGCGGGACGCGTCCACGGGCGAGCGGCGCGGGTGCGAGGCGCAGTGCTCGGGCGAGGCCCGGTGCACACACCGGCCCGGTGCTGGGGCGACAGTCGTGCGAGGCCCGGTGCTTGTGCGACGCTCGTGTGAAGCCCAGGGCTCGTGCAAGGCCGGTGCTCGTGCGAGGCCCGTGCTCGTGCAACACTCGTGCGAAGCCCAGGGCTCGTGCGAGGCCCGGTGCTTGTGCAACACTCGTGCGAGGCCCGGGGCTCGCGCAACGCTCGCGCAACACTCGTGCAAGGCCGCTGCCCGGGCGAGGCCCGTGCTCGTGCAACACTCGTGCGAAGCCCAGGGCTCGTGCGAGGCCCGGTGCTTGTGCAACACTCGTGCGAGGCCCGGGGCTCGCGCAACGCTCGCGCAACACTCGTGCAAGGCCGCTGCCCGGGCGGCACGCGCGTAGGTGCCGGGGAGGGGAGGGGGGGCGCTCCTCCTTCCGGCGCGCCCCGCCCCTTGCCCTAATTTGGGTAGGCGGAAGCGGCTCTCCCCCGCGCGGCCCCGCCCCCTTCCCCTTCCTGTCGTCACGGGTCCCTTATATAGTCATGGAAACGGCACGGGGTGACCTCACGGGGGCGGGGCGGCGCGCGGGAAGGAGGTGTGGGGGGGTTCCCCGTGTAACACCGCCCTCCCCCCCTCCCCTTGCTGCCTCGGGGGCCGCAGGGACCCCCCATGGGGACACGGAGACCCCCCATGAGAGCACAGGACCCCCACACTCCTGGGGGGGGAGGGACCCCCCATGGGAACACAGGGATCACCCCGCATGGGAGCACGGGGATCCCCTCAACCCGGGGGAGCAGAGGGAGCCCCCAGGGGAGCACGGGGATCCCCTCCCCATGGGAGCAGGGGGATCCCCTCAACCCGGGGGGGCACAGGAACCCCCCATGGGAACACAGGGACCCCCCCCCCGGCAGCGCTCCCCGCCCCCCCCCGGCATTTCCGCTCCCCGGCGCCGCCGGGACGAGCCGCCCCGGGGCCGGATGCGGCGCCGGGGGGGGCGGGGGCGGGGAGCTCCGGTATAAGAGCCCGGCGCCGGGGCCGGCGCCGCCGCACTCCGCTCCCGGGGCCGCCATGGAGGAGGCGCAGCGGCTGCTGGCCGTGTCGGTGTGGAAGCTCTACCGCTGCCGGGCGCAGCGCGGCGGCCTCCGCCTCCACCGGAGCCTCCAGCTCTCGCTGCTCGTCCGCGCCGCCCGGTACCGCTACCTGGCCGCCCGCGCCGCCGCCGAGACGGGCCCCGCCGCCGCGGGGACCCCCCCGGGGACGGCACCCGGCGACCCGCCGTGCGCACCGGGCCTGGGGCCCCCCCCGAGCCCATCGACCGTGGACCCCCGCAGCGCCCAGGACCGGGGAGTCCCCCCGAGCCCACCGACCGCGGACCCCCGCAGCGCCCAGGCCCGGGGGGCCTCCCCGAGCCCACCGACCCCGGACCCCCGCAGCGCCCAGGACCGGGGGGCCTCCTCGAGCCCACCGACCGCGGATCCCCGCCGCGCCCAGGACCGGGGGCGTCCTCGAGCCCACCGACCGCGGACCCCCGCAGCGCCCAGGCCCGGGGGGCCTCCCCGAGCCCACCGACCGCGGATCCCCGCCGCGCCCAGGACCGGGGGGCGTCCTCGAGCCCACCGACCGCGGATCCTTGCAGCGCCCAGGACCGGGGGGCCTCCCCGAGCCCACCGGCCCCGGACCCCCGCAGCGCCCCCGACCCCGCGAACCGGGACCACCTCCAGGACGCCCCGTGCCGGTACCGCGACCCGCCGAGCGCTCCGAGGCTGCCGCCCCCCCGCGACCGCCCGAGCGCTCCGCCCGCCGCCCCCCGGAGCCCCGGAGCCGCCCCGGCGGCGCGGGCCGGGCGCAAGCGGCGGAGCAGCGGCTCGGCCGGGCCGGCGCCGGTGCCGGTACCGAGCAAACGGGCGCGGCTGGAGGCGGAGGAGCCGCCGGTGGCCCCGGGGCCGCCCGGCCGCTGCTCGGGGCCGCCCGCCGCCGCCTTCGGCCTCCTGCTCCGGGCCGTCGGGGCGTGCTGAGCCCCCCGGGGCAGCCCCGAGCCCCGCGCACACGGGCCCCCCGGGGACACACGGACTCTGGGGGCCCCCGGTGGGCCCCCCGCGGTCACCCCCCGCCGTGATGGGCGCTCCCGGGTCACCGGTTGTGTCGTGCTGGGGGGGGCTCCAGGCTGGCCCTGCCCCCCCCCCCCCCCCGTTTGTTTAATTATTTTGTTAATGAAATAAAAGTGGGTTTTGTGCAGCTGCTGCCGCGGGGTGTGGGGGAGGCGGAGGGGCCAATCCTCGGTGCCCCCCTCCTCAACCTGGGGGGGGCAAAGGGGTTTGCGGGGCGGCGGTGGGTTCTCGGATGTCTCGCGGTGGTCGGGATCGCTCGGGGCGTAGCCCAAACTTTGGGGGGGGCTCAGCCCCGCCGCTCCTCCCTGCCTCAGTTTTTCCCACCCCCACGGGAAGTGGGGCGGGGGAACCGCCCCCGGTTCCGGGAAGCTCCACGTGCTGCCCACGCGGGGTTGAGCCGGGAGGGGGCAGGGCGCGCGCGGATGCCTGGGGCCGGGGGGGGGGCGGGGGCGTGTGTGTGGGGCGGCTCGCGTTCCCATTAGCGGCCCCCCCCATCCCCGCGGCACCGGGGGGGGCGCCGGTAACTCCTGCTGGCCCCTGACCCCTCCCTCACTGCTCCCAGTGCTCCTCCCCCCAGCCTGCCCAGTGCTCCCAGTGCCCTCCCTGAGCCTGCCCAGTGCTCTCAGTTACTCCTAGTGGCTCCTGACACCTCCTTGCTCCCAGTGGCCTCCCTGAGCCTGCCCGGTGCACCCAGTATCCCCCAAAGCCGGCCCAGTGTTCCCAGTAACTCCTAGTAGCCCCTGACACCTCCCTCACTGCTCCCACTGACGGGCCCGGAGCCTGCCCAGTGCTCCCAGTGCCCCCCAAAGCCTGCCCAGTGCTCCCAGTATCTGCTCTGCGGGAAGGCTGTGGGATGTCGCACAGGGCCGTAGGACTTTGCACGGGCCGAGGAGTGTTGTGCAGGGCCATGGGATGGCGCATGGGCCCACTGCAGCCTTGTGCGAGCCCGTGAGGCCTTGCACGGGGCCCTGGCTTGTTGCACAGGGCCTCTGTGGGCTCGTGCGAGCCCGTGCAATGGTGCACGGGGCCCTGAGATGTGGCAGGGGCCCGCTGTGGACCGCACAAGATACTCCACGTTTGGTTTGATCCAAATTTGCGCTCCACCTCCTGCCCACCTCGTCCTCCTCCCGGCCACTGCCCGCACAAGATACCCCACAACCGGATGAAGGGGTGAGGAATTCAGGACTGAGGGGTTTTTATTCTGAGTTATTTCCAAATTTGAGAGCCTATTACGGAAACAGCCCTGCTCTGCACCTGCTCTCGCTTCCCTAGCCAAGCTGAACAAAATCTGCCACTTTACCGTTACGCAAATGGTGGTTTTTGATACCTTTTTCATGCCCCACAGGACGCGCAGAAACAGGAAACTCTGAGCAGAAATGTTCAGTGCTTGCCCCAGCCCTCAAGCTGATCAAAAAGCCCAAAAGCTTTTAATACAAGGAAGTCAACAAGGGATAGTTTAGAAAAAGCCATAAAGCCGGACGGAAAAGGGTTTCAGAATCGCTGCGGGGTAACACGGCGCTGCTGCGTGCAAGAGAAGCAGGTTTCTACAGACACGGCACCATGAACTTCACATGAACTGTGTGAAAATCTACCACCACGCATTTTTGGACTCACGTTTACCAAACCATCTCAAACTCGCGTCATTTGTCAGGTCCACAAACAGGGAATCATGTTATTTTAAGTATTATTTTAAATTTGCTTTACATTTTGAGTTTTAAAGTCTCATCCGTGCACGTCTGCTTTGCTGGATCGCTTTGCGTTTTTAAGACGCAGAGCTCAGCTATGGGGCAGATTCAAACCTGGTTTTAGTCACATTCATATTTAGCTTACAAATCCTGATGGTTTCTGTCCAGATCTCCTTAATTCAGAGATACCGAGAACAGCCACTAACCAGGTCTGCTTCACCGCTCCCACCAGAACGGCGACACTAGAGACGACTACGGACGGCTGGGACAAATCAGAACCCCGGGCACTTGGCTGACAAAGGCCGAAGCGCTCGTACTCCAGTAGTTGTTGACGCCGTGGCTCTGAAAGACACCAGGAACCTCAATTCTTGTTTTTATTTCCCCAGATCTAGCAGGGAAGCACTGCGCTTCCTAAGAACCTAAAAGTCATCTGCCTTTTCTGTCTCAGCAGCTTCGTCTGTCAGCACAGGAACACTGTTCCTTTCCTGCTGCACCAACAGACACCGTGCAATCTCAAAACGTTCTTTGCTACTGAAAGCTAAAACCTCACTGCTACGCACGCAGATGCGTGAAAAAACAGGTAGGAAAGAGCCACCGATGCTAAGTTTTAGGCAAAAACTAAAGCAGAGCTAAAGTCAGGATTAACAAAGGCATGTCCAACCAACCAGTGAGGGAAACCGAGTGTCACCCTACAGCCAGAGCTGCTCCAGACAAGTGTCTGTCCGTCCGTCCTCACATCGCCGACGTCATGAGACCCCAAACCCCACGCCTCCTCCTCCAGTCCCTCGCTTAGGGAAGAGTGTGGCCAGGTGGAAAAAGAACGAGTAGCAGAAGAGCCGAAATCTATGTTTAATATCGCGCACCCCTTTCACGTCACAGCGACCGACACAAACCACATGACGTGGTCACCGTGCGCAATTCCAGCCTGGCACCCAGCCCCCACTGAACGGAAGGAATTATTACATGGAAATTTGCGTTCGGCAAAGCACCATCTGCTCCAAAAAGAGGGGGGAAGTGTGTTTTACGCCACAACCGAGCACTATGAAGAAACGCTGCATTCTTCACCTGGAATGTCACGCAGCTGGTGCTGCAGTTACCGTCACCCGGGCCCGGCCCGGCAGTCGGCTCTACAAGACGGAATGTTTCTCGACGGGGACGGTCAGCTCCTTGGCTGCCGACTCATCCAGGAACCAGCGCAGCTGCCCGGAGCAAGGCCGGACGCGGGCGGCGGGAAGGGGGTTTTCCTCATCACCTTCCAAAATGCGCTGTTGGGAGAGAGGGATTGGCATCTCAGCCAAGCCGTTGGCGAAAGAGAACTGCAAACCGCTCCTAAAATGCTTCAGCGGTTGACTGAAACCTCTCGATCGCTCATTCCCCCCAAACACCTTGGATTTTCATTGACAAAATTAACAGTTTGGGTCCAAACCTTTAAAACAGCAGCTTTGCCTTCCCCCGTAGCCACGAACACAACCATCCGTGCAGCATTCAGCACGGGCAGCGTTAATGTTATTCGCTCCGGCGGCGGCTTCGGCGAGTCAGTAATAGCAGCAACTATCTTCTCTTCCTCCTATCAAAGTGGGAAAAAAAAAAAACCATGAAAAGAGGGGAAAAAAAAACCCCAAGCAGGGGAGCAATCCAGGCTCTGACCATAAATGGGGTGAGTGATGGCTGCTGAGGGCGACCGAGGGTCCTCAACCATTCCACAGCTCCACCCGAGTCAAGATTGCCTTTTTGTTGCCCCAAAACTCAGAAAAAATAATTAAAAGAAGAAAGCAGGGGGGCTAAGTCAACATCAGCTTTTCTTTTCACCCTCGTCCTCTTTATTTGTCAAACCACAGCACCCCTAAATCAGGAACTGCTGCACGGATGCTACTTGCGAGTTGCCTGATGAAAACAGGGCGTGAGAGCATCCCCACGGACACGCATGAGAGGCAGAGGTGCGGCTGAGCTCACCTGCAGCAGGGGGTGGCCAGGGAAGAGGGAGCAAGTGTGTCCGTCCGGCCCGACCCCCAGCACCAGCAAGTCGAAGACGGGCACGTCCTCCCCCGGGAACGCCTGCGGAGCGGAGGGAAGATGGAGCCGGGGCGGGAGGGCGCTTCTCCTCGCGGACTCCCGGCTCCCCCGGCGCCGGTACCTGGCGGAGCTGCGCGGCGTAGTCAGCGGCGGCGGCGGAGGGGGCGAGCCCAGGGGTGAGGGCCAGCACCCGCGGCCCGGGGCCCGGCAGCCGCGGCAGCAGCTGGGCCTACGGAGAGGGGGCGGAGAGCGGTCAGGGGCGGGCACGGCGGCAGGGCCCCGCTGCCCCGGCCGGCCCCACTCACCGCGTAGGCCCCGGCGGTGCTCTCCGGGTGGTCGGGCGGCACCAGCCGCTCGTCGCAGAAGGCCACCAGCCAGCGGGCCGGGGCGGCGGGGCCTGTGGCGACGGCGGGCAGGGCCTGGGCGAGCATCCCCACCAGGCTCCCTCCCGAGAGGCCCAGCGAGAAGCGCCCGCCGGCCCCCGCCGCCCGCTCGGCCACCAGCTGCGCCAGGGCCGGGCCCAGCTCCTGCGGCGACGGGAACACCGAGACGCGGCGGGGCGCGGACGCGGCCATGGCGGCGGCGGCCGGACGCGGCGCGCAGGAAGTGACGCGCCCTGCGCGCCGCAGCGTTGCCTAGCAACCCGCGGCCTAGGCCTCCCCGGCGCCCGCCAGGCCCCCGCCCCGGCGGAAGAATGGAGGCAGAGGCGGGTTACGCTCACGCAGCTTTACCCCGGTATTCGCTTCTCCACAATCCAAGCACAGACCCCCAGCCAAGCTCCGTAAGGCCGAGGGAGAGTAAACCCAAAGGCTGCTCCCACCCACCACAGCACCCAAAGGCTTGGTTTTTTTGTTGTTTTTTTTTTGTTGTTGTTTTTTAACATCCTCACAGCCCCAGCCCTAAGGGCACGGCCCACGGGTAGTTAAAACATGACCTAACGCAAGTGAGGTTAAAAGTCATCTAAGTGAGTAAAGTTCGGAGACAGAGCAGATCAAAGCCCCTGCGGGGCACGGTATCTCCATGAATAAATATGGCCATCAAACTCCTCCCTGAGCAGGTAGTGGTTACAAAAATACTCTCTAGAGGTGTAAAGGCAGGTTAATGGGACGTCCGCGCTCAGGGAGGGAGTGGCTGATGGTGTTAATGCGCTTTAAGTGGAGGGAGACGCCGGGCGAGGCACACAGTGAAGCGCCAGCAGGGACATGAGGACCCTGCAGGAATCCATCGCTTCCTGCCAGCGTCGGCCCTCCGATTAGTCATCGTTTTCCTTGAAAAGGCTGAATCCAACTCGATCATAAAGCGGCTTTTCCAGAACAAATCCTTTCATAAAGGCATTCATCCAGAGGAACGTATTTTCCAGACTTTAGATCCAAAAAATACAACCGATCTGAGGTTTGGTGGGGGTCGAATCCTTCCTTCTGTAAGCGGGTTTTCTGAATCTTAAACGTACCTTCAAAAAGAGAAGAAAAAACTTATAAATACTTTGCATCAAAAAGCCTGCTTAAGCATCAGAGCAAGAAGGAAACGTCACAGGTGGCATTTTGCCTAAGAATTTTAGCAACTTGAAGCTTGTTAACTGTCCTGATCGTTACTGGAGTTCTTACATAAACCTTGCGCAACTTTTACTTCTCCTCACGCACAGGCTGGTAAAAGGACCCCGTAAAATTCCTGGGAAATTGAAAACAGAAAACCCAGCAGCCAAATAGCAGCTGACTTGGCTGTTAGTCACACTGGAATAAAGCCCCGGGAAAGGCAAGGACAGCGTACGAGAGAGTTAGAGGGTACACGTTCCCGTACATATATATAGGTCTTTTCTATAAGGGCCTGGAACTAGCTGATTTCTTGTTTAAGACTTAACTACAATCATCATTTTTACCAGCAGTACTTCTGCACCTGCCGTACGCCAAACTGGGATGTTATCTTGCCCTGAAGCAGGCGGAAACGCTTCCAAGCTCCTTTCGGGATCTGAAATTCCCGAAGGCCAGCGGATCACCGATACCTGTGGTGTCAACCTGGGGTAGGAGCCGGAGAAAGACGGGCCGGGCGTAGGAAGGCAGCACCTTCTGCAGCTCCTGGTACAGGACGTTGGGGTTGACTTTAGCTTTGGGATCTGCAATTGCCGCCATCCCAGCTTTGCCCTCCACCCCTGAAACAGAAGAGCACAGGTCGGGTGGAAGCCACAGAAGTCCAAAATGTTTAATAGATGCAAGCGCAGGTATCTTCCCGCCGCTCCCCGTGCCTCTTCAATGTGAGGAAACAAGCAAACAAGCCGAGGGAAACCCAATTTCATACCAGAGGCTCAGAAGCCATTGCCAACACATCCCCTCACCCCTCAGTCAAGCCACCCCCAAAAGCTAACCCAGACCTTGTTCTCGTCAGGTTTCTCTCACATATGCCGTGATAAAAATTCAGGGCAAAGCGCCACGACGGGCACCTACCTGCGCCCACAACGTGCACTTGGTTCCCATCCTCACACCCTCCTCAACCCCCTGTTCCTAGATTACCTGAAGATTTACAGGCCTGCACACCCACAGAACTGCCTTTTCATACCAAGAGCTTCTGCAAAGCTCACGTAAAAACCTTCGTTTTTAAGACACTGGCTCTCCAGTTATTTCTACAGCTCAAACTCCACTGTCAGCCTCTATTACATCTTTTCATTTTTGGGTGCCTGGTTACAACAGAGGCGACCAGTTTCTACCCGTTCTGACACAGACCTGGTATGTTTGCCTTATATTTGCCTTTCTCCCTAAAACCTGAGAGCTCCAGCTCGGCATTTTACCTGGTACTTCCACTCCGTACACTGCAACATCCGTCTGGTTGAGGATGTGACTCAAGGTTCCTTCCACCTCCGTGGTAGAGACGTTTTCTCCTCGCCATCGGAACGTGTCCCCGCTGCGATCTCTGAAGTACATGTAACCGAGTTCGTCCATCACCAACACATCTCCTGCAATGGGGGAGAGGAGACACCAAAAACCACCTCAGGACTCAAGTTCGTTAGCGCTCAGGACTGCCTGAAAGCCCTCTGCTCAGCGTCGTGCTGTTTTCTTCCCAGGGGAGTGCAGAATTACCTTGGTGACTTCCTACGACCATGCACCGCATCTCCTCGTTAGGGGAGATGGGCAGCAGTAGGAAAAGGGCGGAGGGGGTGTGGGAATAAATCTCTCCCTCTTTGAAATGTTAATTTTTCTATTAAATCCAGAACAGATCAGCAGCTGGCAACTTCAAAACGCTACGAACATCTGTTCATAGAGTCAGTTAGGTTGGAAAAGACCTTTAAGATCATAAATTCCCCTCAAAAATCCCAGATTTAGGTCTCTCAGGATCTCCTTTGCATGAGGAGCGTCTGCAACCAATACCGACAGTACCTGAAAGGTACACCTGGTCCCCTTTCCGAAGCACGTTGTAAGCGATCTTCTTGTTAGTGGCACTCTCGCTGACGTAGCCATCAAACCGACGCAGGGGATCCTGTTGATTTATCTGACCAACGAGCAATCCTGGTTCTCCTGCAGGAAACAGGACCAAACACAAGATGACACCGACGTGTCACGACAAATTAAGCCTTGTGCATACCAAAAGATGTTCAGTTGCTGAACTGACCCATTTTTGGAGGAAAGAACTGGAAGTGAAAACCTGTGTATGATGCTAGAAACGCCTTAAACCAGCCAGAGCTTATTTTAGAGAGAGAGATATATGTATTTTTTTCAGAACAAAAAGCTGCAATTGATTTGTTCAGGTTAACGCTCACCTGGGCGACAGGGGATACACAGCCCACTGGAATCCCGGATCAGCTCCATCGTGTCCTCGTTTACCTTCACCAAACGAATGGGATAAACATTGGGCAGAATCCGACTGTTGAAACCACAGGCACCGACCTTCCAAAAGGCAGAAAAAAAAGAAAAAAAGAAAAAAGGTTGAAGAGAGTGGCTTGGGTTTTGCATTACTGCTTTCTGGGAATTCTCTGATCTTTCCTGCCTTTCCATTTAATAGGCAAATTCACCCAAAAGGTAAGATTTTTTTTCCCACTTTTTTGTGCATGCCACCCCTAATTACCAATTTAGGTCCCTGCCATCCCTTGTGAGCGGACTAGGAGGAGTCAAGAGAAGCCAGCAGATCATCTTTCCCTTCTGCGCGCTCCTCCCAGCCATCGCGGTACCCTCCTCCTCCTCACCTTTCCGTCCAAGTTGGCAATGCTGCAGTTGCACTCGGTGGCTCCGTAGAACTCTCCGATCTGTTTAATTCGGAAGCGCTTTGTGAAGTCCTCCCATATGGTGGGTCTCAAACCATTGCCCACCGCCAGCCGCACGCAGTGTTGGCTTTCTGACTCTCGGACCGGCTGATTCAGAAGATACCTGCAGATTTCCCCGATATACTGAATAATCTGAAGCAGTAAACACAAAAACATAGCTCAGGCTTCAGGTGACCCTTACAATGCCCTGGAAAAAACAGACCACGAGGCCACCGGTGTCAGCGTACCTCATGGAACTGGACGCCGTCAGGCATTTTAATAAACTGTGAGGTTTTGCAAGTTCAAGTTGGGATTTCTTGCCACCAAAAAAAAAAAAAAAAAAAAAAAAAAATAGGCCGAGGTAAAACAGTGCCTCCTTGAACCTACCAGAAAAGAGCACAGGAGGGATCCCTCAGCGTGAGATACTCATATAAAGAAAAACCCTCATGCTTTAACAGGTGACTAAAAGATTAGGGGAATGAGCGGTCAATCATAAACTAACAGCTTGACCCAGGAAAAGGCAGTCAGAGTGGAGATCCAATTACCAGCTATAAATACTGCCGCTGGGGCAAGGGCAAGATAAACACTAGGGAGGAGAGAGAGCTGCTTAAATTAGAAGGTAATGTTGACACCAACACAAATAGATGTTTATTGGCTCCGAACTGCCGAGAGAATTGCTCTACAGAGATTCCTAACGCAGATAAATTCTGGCAGAGCTTTCCTGCAACAGTCAGGGATGCAAACTTGTGTTTTAAAAGCTGGTCTTGACAACTTTGCAAAGAGGAAGCAGAAGATGAATGAAAGACCTTTTCTAAAGTCCTGCATGCCCAAAACGGCACTGGCAATTTGAAGACGCCATGGCGCGGGCACATTGATATCCGACAGGGGATGGGGAATTATCTGAAGATCAGTAATTAAGCAGTGAAACCGCTCTCTCAATTGAGCACCAAAAGCAGCGACCGCAGAGCCCTCACCGTGCATCTGTATTTCGTGCAGTCATCCCAGAAGCGACTGGCCGAGAACTTCTTCCTGATCACCACGGTGAGGCCGTGGATTAGACACTGGCCAACTCCCATGATGTTACCTGGAAAACAAGGATCACAGGGATAGCTCCGACCATCCTGTGTCCCTTCACTCACAGGGACACACGAAGGAGCAGGCAGGGGGGAGGCCAACACCTCAGCTCCACCTCTGAGGGGGAGGATGTTTACCTGCAGAATGATAGAGGGGGAGACAGTTGTAGAGGACGTCCTGCGGGTGCATTTTGTAGGCGTAGTAACCAAAGGCAGCGATGCGGTAATACCTGCAGGAACACAGCGCACGCTAAGCGAGCGAGACCGGTAGAGCTTGGGGTGTCGTGAGGCGAAACGCGCCTCAGAAGGGAAGTACCTCCTCCGGTCCTCACCTGCTGTGCACCACAATGGCAGCTTTGGGCATTCCTGTCGTTCCTGACGTGTAGATATAGAAGAGCCGATCTAGAAGATTGGAAACAGGCATCAGACAGACTGTTCGCAACTGCTTGAGAAAATCCCCACAGCATTTGTTTTGCGTTTTAGGCTTTGTTCCCAGAGGAATGGCTTTGAAATGGGGACAGCACACGGGACACTCAGCTGCGAAGGCTGACACGAACATCGAGTTGCAGCCCGAGTGGAGAATCTCCATGTCGTCCCTAACACCAGATTCAGGAACGCATACAAAGAATTTGCGGAGCTCCGAGAACATGACCTGTATGCATTTACGCAAATTGCCCTGGGACTAGACTACCTCTCTAGGTCAGACTTTAATTCCAGCCAATCCAGAGGACAGGTCTTGGACCTGTGTCTGACGGTAGGGCAGGTATCTTAAGACTCTACGATTAAAAAAAATAATCTAAAGGAAAAGACTTTTAGCAGCATCATTCCTCCCGCTGTAAACGAAGTACCAAAATGGAGTCTCATGCCTCAGGAATCTCAGACGCTCTTAATTGCCTTAAAGCAAAAGACTGGAGGCCAGTTAGCATTTTCCCTTCCCTCTCCTGAATCCCAAACCCACCAATACTCAGGTAAGGAAAGATTTTAACTACACACGAGTCAGCTGTGGGGGAAGGTAACATGGGCTGTTAAATGCTACAGACAAAGCGGATGGATTCGTAGAGCTCGTGAAGCAAGGGGTAAGTTCTGGCACGCCGGCTGCTTTGCCCCACACGCATTCCAGCGGCCGTTCTGTGACAGAAGGTTGTCTTTGGGAAGGCACCAACCTCCTGCCTTCAGGTACTAAATACGTCACTTATGTATAGCTTGGAAGTCTCAGACAATTAAAAACTTAACCCAGAGTACCCTGAAATCAGAATCTTTTTTTTCCCCTCTCTTCTATTTGTGAGCCCAAACCAGGTTGATTTAATCTCTCCATCTTGCTTAGTTTTCTTGTTTTACTGTCACCTAGTCCAGCTCTTGCACACATCACATTGAGAAATAAAAATTGTTGACGGAATTACCATCTAAACCTTTGGCTGGAATCTGAGCCGGGGGCGATTTCGATGCGGCACTCAGAAGAGGATCAAGATGTCTGGTCTCCGCAGGAATGACATCCGGGTTATAGTCACCAGAGCAGAATTTTGCCATGTTCTTCCCCAACATCCCATTCACTTCAGATATTGCTGCAAGACAAAGCAAGTCGCTTTTGCAACAAACATAACGCTCTAGGCAGCGGGAAAAATAATCCATATAACATCTTATTGTGCCCCAAAACCACAGAAGGACCTGAAGAGCTAGGGACTCCTTTAAAATACTTATGCCATACCCGTCCAGGTAACTTCCTCATCAGTGCGGTCACCTGAACAAAAAAAACACTGCACGAAATTGCCTCTCCTCCCCATGACCACATCGTGATCTTCAAATAATAAGAATGGTTTCAAGGAGACGATTCAGAATAATAAACCACCAGATCTAACAATAACCATCAGAACAGAGTTCATTAGAGAAGCAGGGACGTATTTAAATCCAACATCCACTGACAAACCTATCCTGTGGCAGAATAAGCAAAGAGTACTAACACAGCAAAAGACAAAAACAGGCCTTGTGGCAGAAAAATAAGCCTTGCGGCATGTATCGCCGCTTCTTGACGAAGCGCAAGACTCCTGGCGCAGCTCAGAAACAAGAGCAAATCCGTGAGCTCAGTTTGGGCACCACGAAATCAGGAAGATGCCAGCAGATGAAACCGAGCTACTAACAGCTCTACTCAAAAACATCGCTCCTCTTCTAGCCTCAGATACTAATTGAACGCTTCTGCCTTTCGCAATCAGATTTACCATCTCCCCTAGCTTTTGGTACGGCCAGCTGTCTTTTTGTTTTTAGTTTACTCGATTTCTGCCCTGTCGGGGACCAAGCAAACAGTTCAGGAGTTGCCTACAAGGCGCAGGAACACCCAAGCGACTCACCCGAAGACAGCTCCCCTCCGAAGATCACCGCTTTTGCACCTGAAGTTGTCACGCAGTAAACCAGAGAATCCAAGCGCAAATTGAAGTTGATGAGAGCCGCCTCAATGCCGATCTTTGCCATGCCTAGCCAGAGGCCAACAAACTCGGGGCAGCTCTCCATGAAGATCGCAATGACGTCTCCCAGCCGGAAACCTTGCTGGTAGAAGTAGTTAGCCACGGCATTGGAGTACTCATCCAGCCTCCTGAAGGTCCACTGCTCACCGGTGGCTTCATAAATCAGGGCCACTTTGTCGGGGTGCCTGCGGACAACGTCCTGGAACATCTTGGGGATGGTGCTTTTGGCTCTTTGATGCCTTTGCAACTTGTACTTGACTCGTAACAACACTGAGAGGCCGCTGCAGCAAAGAAAGAGTATAATAATTTCATTTTCAGGACAATTTCCAAATCAGAAGGGACGATGGGCAGGAGGCACGGAGTCCACACAAGTGTCCCACTGGCATCCCCCTGCCCTTGGACAGCTGAAGTGTTACCCTGAAACTGGAACTTTTAATCACTGCTGCTCTACAGAAAATGACGGCCATTTTAATATTATGGTAAATAAACAGTATACAGCAACTGTTCTGGTACTTTCCACACTATAAAACACAGGGAATCCATCTTCACGTTGATACTAATTCAAACAAGCCCACAGAAAATACTAAAGGGGGTAAATTACATCTTTTAACAATGTCTTCTGCCATCCTAAAAAAAAAAAAAAAATTAAGGACTTGGCAACCATTACTTTTACCTAAAGGAAGCAAACGTCCTTCACACGGGAAATGTCTTTCTTGACAGGACATTTTGCAGCATCTTTGTGCTATTTCATGCAATTGTAGCCCTCAGGATCCAAAAGCATTTAAACAACCTGACCCTTTGATAACAATGTGTGGCCTCAGCTTCAAGAAAACAACACCAAAGGCTTCCCCTTTCACCCACAAGACGAGAGGACTGCGCGTCGCTCGCAGGCGCGTTTTCCTGTGAGTCAGTCTCTGCCGCAGTCCTGGGACAACAGAAAGACAAGCTATCCAAATACTACCAGGCAGAAGCCATAGATTTTAATAATAATTAAGAGTAAAAATAATAAATCTTGGATGGCAAGCTCCTTTAAAGACGGTGGTGCCTTATCAAGGAAATTGCTGCCTCTGTGGATATTTGATACCAATAACAAGAACAAACCAGAGTGCTCTAACGGGGCTTTTTTTTTTTATCTCTTCTCTAATTTACATAATTATTTTAAGTCTCCAAGGCAGCAGCTGCAAGTCAAACCTTGACACGATTCAAAGGTCTCGTGTGAACTTCAATGGTCTCACGTTGTCCTGGAGGAAACAATCTTTAGGAGCGCGTTGGCTCTCCTGCTGTGGCTATCAGTTATAACTTAGATACGAAAATAAATTTATTAAGGTACACTCCCATAACACCACTGACAAAAGGAGGACAGCAGGTTTGGGTGCACGCAATGGATCCTGTTTCCTTCCTGGAGGTAGGAAGATGGAGGCGGTGTTTTTCCACCATTAAAATAGGAAATTGTTGTGCAATGAAGGTTTGGAAGAATCCCCAGAAACTTGAAAGGTCATTTAATATTAGCACTTAAAAACAACCGCAACTCTCATGACTGAATGTCAAGAGCAGAAGCCTCGCAGAAGGGGGAAGGGTGCGCTTCAGAAACCAGTCGCTGGCAATGGTCAGGCTGTGCTGGGCTTTCACGGTGACCTTACACCGCGCTGTGCCAAATACAGAACAGAGGAGCCTTTTCACTGCTGAGCTGCACTTTCCAGATACTTAAAGGGCTTTATTCTGCTCGGTTTATTTTCTGTCATTATTCCCAGCTTGCCGGGCAATCGGGAGGAAACAGCTCTTCAAAGTACAGTGACAGCCACAGCGAAGCTGGCAATCGTAGGAGCCCTAAATCCTCTGGAATAAAGGCACATCCTCACGGAGGCCTAAAAACCGCGGAACTAAATGCGACAGCAGGGATGGACTCCCGGGAGATGGGGAAAGCTGCTGGAGACTTACCGCTCTTTACGCCGCCAGCTCGGACTACGCGTTTTAAGACAGAGCTACCCTCTCTTTAAGCTCAGGGGGTGTAATGGCAGGCATGGCCCTGCGACTCCTTCCATGGGTGAACCCGCATCCATGCGCCCACCCCCCTCAAGGCTGAGCTTTTCCACCCACCGCCTGTACGCACGCAGGGCAGCGGGCACTGCCTGCACTTAGAATCACAGAATAATTAAGATTGGAAAAGACCTTTAAGATCGTCAAGTCCAACCATCAACCCAACACCACCGTGCCCACTAAACCGTGTCCCGAAGTGCCACGTCTACACATTTTTTGAACACCGCCAGTGATGGTGACTCCACCACCTCCCTGGGCAGCCTGTGCCAATACTTGACAGGAAGTTAAGTGAAGAAATTTTTTCTGATATCTAGTCTAAACCTCCCTGGCGCAACTTGAGGCCATTTTCTCTCATCCTGTCGCTGGTTACTTGGGAGAAGAGACCAACACCCACCTCACCACAACCCCCTTTCAGGCAGTTACAGAGAGCGATGAGGGCTCCCCTCAGCCTCCTCTTCTCCAGCCTGAACACCCCCAGTTCCCTCAGCCGCTCCTCATCAGACTTGTGCTCCAGCCCCCTCCCCAGCCTCGCTGCCCTTCTCCGGACACTTAACACCCGACGTGGCTCAGGCTTTACAGGCAGCGAACCCACAACTTGCCGCCGGCCCTCAGCCCTTCACGCGTGGGGCCGTGAGCCGCCTGCGGGGGGCGGCTGGAGGAGAGCAGCACTTACAAGAGGTCCCGCGGAGCCGTCCTGAAGACCAGCCGCAGCAGCCGCCATCCCCCGCTGCCCAGGCAGACGCCCAGCGTCGCGGCCAAGCTCCAGGACCAGGGAGCGCCGAAGAAGCGCAGCAGCCCCAGCGAGCCCAGGGAGGCGGCGCAGACGCCCGCCGGGTGCATGCTGGGGAGGGAAGGAGCGGCGCTCAGGGCTCCGGGGGCCGGGCCGGGGCTCCCCCGCGGCCGAACCTCCCGCTCCCCGGCCCCGTTACCTGAGCGGCACCGGCTCCTCCGCTCCCGCGCCACCGTCGGCCGCCGCCGCCGCCGCCACCGCCTCAGGCTCAAGCCCCGCCCCGGACGCGGCCGTGTCCCCTCCCGCAAAGGGCGGGACAGCGGGAAAGGCCAGATTCTATTGGCTGAGGGGGCGGCTGCCGGACTCGGATTTGGCGAGGTGGAGCGGCGTGAGGAACGCCCACGAGGCGTCAACACGTCGCCACGGAGGGGCGGGATAGAACTGCGCCCCGCCTCCGATGCTGGTGCCGGCCCCGCGGCTCGGGACACGGACACGCGGGACCGGCACTGCCGACGTTCCCACGACCCGGGGCCGGCACTTGCGCAGGTTCCCACAGGCCAGAACACGCACATCTGGGGGCCACACGGCCCGAGGCCGGCACCGCGCGTAGGTCCCGCGCACTCGAGACCCCACGGCCCCGGTACCTACGCAACCGGGTTCCCACGGCCCCCGCACACCTGGGACCAGCACCACCCGGGACCGACACACCTAGGTTCCTACGGCCCGGGACGGGCACCGCACATAAGTCCCGAACACTCGAGACCCCACGGCCCCAGAACTCACGCAACCCAGGTTCCCACACCCGCCGCACGCGTGGGAACAGCGCCACCCGGAGCTCCATGGCACCGGCACCACCCGGGACCCCACGGCCCTGGGACCGGCACCGCCCCCCAAGCACTGACCTGCCCGTTTAAGCCGATTACCGTAGGCTCCGGGGAATCCGGGCTCATTAATAAATGGGATCGGCGGCAGGGGCGACCGCTGTGGGGCCGGGGAGCGATCCGGGGGGACTCCGCACCCCTTCCCACCGTGAGCCGCGGGGTTGGTCCATCCCATCGGATCAATCGGCCTCGTCCACCCATGGCCGCCCTCTTCACCGGGAAGGTCCTGATGGCCAACCGGGAACGTGACGAGGTGGAGACAGAGCGGGAGCTGGGCTGGGCGCTGGAGAACAAGGTGCTGCTGCTCTACTTCGGGTCTGGGCAGTGCCCGCGGTGCCAACGGTTCTCCCCGCTCCTCAAGGATTTCTTCCTGCGGCTGACCGACGAGTTTTACGTGGAACGAGCTTCGCAGCTGGTCCTGGTGTATGTGTCCCGGGATGAGACGGAGGAGCAGCAGAGCGCTTTCCTGAAGACCATGCCGAAACGCTGGCTGGCCGTACCTTTTGGGGATGCCTTCAAAAGGTACGCCCCGGGCAAAGTAGGGAGATCGGCCCTGCATGCTGCAAACAGCCCCTCTGACCAGCCCCGGCTGTATTTTCATGTATTTAGAGTCCTTTTCCAGATGTTTTCCCTCATATTCAGTCTCCGCTGGAGCGGTCAGTGCGGTGCATTAATGGAAAAAAAAAAAATGGTAAAGCTGTTTGGCTCCACCTATTTACAAAGCAGAAACATTTCCTCTTCCTTCCACCTCGCTTTTTGCTGATATCTTTGTATTGCAATTTTATAACGTGCTATTTATAGCTTCTAGACACCCGTCAGCCGACCCTCCAGGCAGGACACGTAGCGTGAAAGATGGATGCAGCCAGGCGGGTTGGAAGGACTTGTGTATTTAACTGTAACCTCATTAGCAACAGAACAAGCTGCAATTAATACCGAGAATTATTTCCAGCTCCTTTTGAGGGCAAATTGGAGCAGCTTAATATTTAAAGTGTCCTGCTGCTGTTTAACCACTGCTCGTGTAAAACACGTCCCAGCAGCTGTCCCGCGTCTCCCCTACCTCGGGGAGCTGACGCCCAAATCCCCTTCCCCTTTTACCGGACTCACAGAGATCCGCATTGGACTCTAATTACCAGCAATGGACAAACGAGTGGGTTAAGTTCAGCAAATAGGCTCTGTGTAACTCCGCACCCGTACAGCCGTGGGAATCCTACCGGATGGAGGAGGATGAGGAGTGGCGAGGGCCACTACACCCTTCCCAATTTGAGGTTTTCTCCTCTCTTTGCCTTGCAGGGAGCTGGAGCTGCGGTTTGCCGTGTCCGAGGTGCCCGTGGTGGTGGTGCTGAAGCCGAACGGGGAAGTAATCGTTGGGAACGCAGTGGAAGAGATCCAGCGCATGGGCCCCGCTTGCTTCCGAAACTGGCAGGAGGCTGCCGAGCTGGTAGACCGAAATTTTCTCTTGGCAGAGGATTTTGATGACTGGGCCAGGAGAAGCATCACTGACCCCATCCGCCGTCTCAAGTACAAGCTGGACAAGAAGACGGAGGCAAAGAACAAGGAAAGGAATGAGGAAGGTGAAGAGTCTTCTTAGGGGCTCAAAGAGGTGTGGCTGCACGGGCTGACTTGGCCGGGGACGACCCTCAGGTTGCTGTCGCTGCCTGATGGCTCCAGAACGGGAACATCTATCTGTATTGTAGAATTTCACTAAAATCACGTTAGTTTTCCAAAAGATGAGTTGTTTTAAGGCAAACGTGCTCTACTCACATGCATGGCTGTTCACACCTGAAAAACTGGTTAGTGTCAATGAGGATATTCCGACCCTGACTGAATTACTTTTCCTTTCTATCAGACTAGGACCTAGAGTAGTAAAAATCTCACAGTGACGTCTTTGTCATTTATTTACCAAAAAAGTGTGAAGAATAGTAACTGGTAAAGACCGGCAACCGTTTTAAAAATGGGAATTGTATTTTAAAAAAACCCGCAGCATGCCCAAGCACTGCTATGAGGGTACAGAGAAACTGTGGCTAATGACAACAGGAACAGAATCCCTACGATACGCCAATACAGGGTTTTTTTAGGAGACAGACACCCACACGCTAAGCGAGCACGTCCTGAGAAATCTCCCGTGTCGCTTCTCACGTTACACTGCTGAAAAGTCACGTTTTGGACAAACCCTGCTGAGGAGCAGATTGCTTCCATGACCGGAATTACAACACGCAGGGGCTGCCCCAGTGATCTGCCTCTCCGCGCGTGAGCCACCTCTCTTTATCTGCTAATCGCGGTTGCCATCTGCTGCTGCAGCGTGCGCCGCGCCGCAGACGGCAGCAATCCGCTGGGAAGCCTAGTCCCGTGCTGGGTGGAAGATCTGCCTGTCCTAAACCTACCACAACAGGCAGCGGGTGGCAAACCTGCCAGCGCAGTGCACGTCGCTCTGCTTCATCCTTTCAACTTCAACAGATTTGTACAAAGCCGACTCTCCGAGCGGCTGAGAGGGAACACGCTCCGTAAGCCAAAAATCTCTTTTACGGAGCCTGCAGGGAATCCTGCTGCGCGCATCCCCCACTCTCCGTAATCAAGGGGTCTGAAAAGCAGGAGAAGGGGGAAAGGGACCGTTAATTTTTGCTTGTTTCTGGTGCCCTGTTCTCCACTTTGCTGGATCCATGAAGGATCTGGCAAGGAAAGTGCATGTTGAAGACCGACAGAGAGGCCGTGCAAGGCCAGCTTGTTCAACTTGTTTTCTCACTTAATCCTCCCTCTCTTCACCAGGCAAGTTTGACAGGTAGACTAGGGAAGGAGGAGAAGTCCTATAAAATAAATGGTTGGGAAGGACTCTGCTTTAGGCAGAACAAGGGCACTTCCTTCCTTCAGGATGCTCTATGGTGTGTGAAAAGGCACAAATAAAACCCAAAAGTGCTTTCAGGTGACCTACCTGCTGGAGGAGTTAAGCTGTCCTGGCTGACGGTCACTAATGAAACAATATTCCATTTACCTTGGGCGATGTCCAGCAGTTAGTATGCCTGTATTGAAAAAAGAAGTTACAAATCACAAATTAGGAACCTGGAGCAATGGGAGGGAGACAAAGGGCAACATTTTCACCTGTTATTAACTGGCAGTCAGTGCTGCTTCTCGTCCCCATGGAACTTTGATGTCAATAAAAGGACACTCTCCACCTGAATTTATGTAAAGTGCAATAATATTAAATGCGGACTTTTACCAGCCCTACCCATTTATTTTTTTAACCATCGTATTTTCCTCTGTTCAAAACCAAAAGTTGCCCTTTTCTTGGTTGTTGTGCGGAAGAACAACAGGCCAAGGAAGGGACACTGAGCAATCGTGAAAAGTGAATCTGCCAGCACAGGAAAGTGCTGGTGTGCCAACATCATCATCACCACACAGAGAAACAAGTGCTTTAGTTCCTCCTCTTGATTTTTGGGATATTTTTTTCCCCAGTAAAAGAAGCCATAACACTTATGAGTGTGCTTTACACAAAAGCATGTCCTGAAACCAGGACAGTGTGAGATAGAGTCATTCTTCTCTTATAATTTCTTATAATTTCCTTATAACTTCTTATTGTTTTCTTATAACTAATAAAGCTCGGCAGTACATGGCAAGCCAAGAACACATAACCGACAAGCTGCGTGCTGGCAGGAGTCAGTCTGTAGATCGGGGAACAAGGGCAGGCAGCGCCGGCAGATGCTCTGCCTGGTGAGTGAGCACAGCACTGCACGCTGGCTGTGAGGGGCAGAAAAATCCTACAAGCAGCCACAAACATTATTTCTCCATCCCAGATTCCATCAGAGATGAAAATCCTCTCAATGAATGCGTTGCATGGCGCTGTTAAGACGTTTAGCTTTGCTTTCATGCGTGGGGCTTATTATTTATACTTATAGAACAAAGGGCATTTGAACGCTTGGGGCAGTATCTAAGCATCCTTTAGTGGAAATAATCAATTCCTTATCTATTTTCTATTTCAAACATGCTACCTCACAGTTGGTCAGCATAATTCACGGAATCTCCTTACAAAGGGACTTGCTGTTCTGTCAAAATAAAATATACTGATGCACGTGGAATCATGAAGATGCTTCACAAGTTTCAGACAGCACAGAGTTAATGAAAGCTGGGTAAGGAGGATGTCTCTGATCCCCGAGATAGCCTGGGAAGTGAGTAATTTCACAACTCCCAAGAGGAATGTGGAAAATCCACACAGCCTGACACCTGTCTGAGGTTGCAGACTCATCCCACGCAGACTGCGCGTAGCGTCGCTCCCCACAGCAGAGGCACGGGGCAGCCCAGCGGAGATTCGGGAGCCGAACTGCACCGGGACACTGGCAACGGCTCAATTTTCTGGTTTTACCAGCAAATACCAAGATGCTGCGGTACTTTGGATAAACTGAGAGATTTCTCATGAGAGGTGATGGCTTTTTCCTCGCCTGCATTTTAGCTGAGGAAGGACAACGAAAGAGATGGAAGACATTCTCTACAGCTCGCCTAAACCAACATTTTTACTTGCAGATAACGTTATGGTAAATAAGAGAGACCGATACGGAAATGCAGCGCTCTTGCATATGGATATTTGGGGCTTGTTTTTGATATCCAAGCCTTGCTAAGAAAAAGTTTCCTAAACTTGGGTTTTCATTTGCTGGAAAGGGTGTGAAGAAACTTGGTAATTAAAACTTGCTTCAGTCATTTCTCAGAAAACACTGGTTGCAACTCTACTGCATTAGAAAATGAATAAATGCTGAGAGCATGAGAATTCGTCCCATACCTTCAATTTTTTTCCGAGTGCTTTGTCTTGCATCTCCAGTTGCTTTTGCAGAATGCTGCTGCTTCTCCTTTCAATGAGGGGGAGCCGTGCTTACGGCATGCGGGACTTTGGAGGTGCGCACCCAAAAACATAGCCTGAGAAAAAGGCTCACCCACCGGACTCAGGAAAGCTCTGCAGTGGGTGTTCCACCTCGCCATGAACGGACCAGGAGCCCAGGACAGCACCGGTTGTGCTCGGATTGCAGGTGGATCGCCAGGCAGACGCCTTCCACCCGGCCATGAGCCCGACGGCGGGTGCCTGGCTGCTGCCTGGGCTTCGATCCGGAGCCCTGCCCCTGGTGATCACGCCGGCCGCGTGCACCTCACGGACGGCGAGGTGCTCTGCATCACCAAACACCTGAGGAACGTCGACAGGAAATTTCAGAACTTCCGCGAGCTCTTCCGAAAAGGTAAATATTTTTCAATCCACTTATTTGCTTACAAAAACAAGCAGATTATGTTCAGTAAAAGTGATCCTGCCTCATTCTTGCTGCATTATTTATTTAAACCAATGAATTTAGACAGCCCTCGGACAATTTAGAGTGGCTTCTCACTGTGCAGATATTTAATTATGCAAACATCTTTTCCTATAATGAATTGCATCAATAGATAAAATTTCAGAGCACTTAACCGTCTAAGTGCACAGGTTTCCTCCAAATGCGATGCAAAAACACTTCAAGTGCTATTGACATCACCTGCAATTACTCACGAGTGAGTTAAACTGGCTCAAAGAAAGGGTGCCTGCAATAACCCTGCCAAGAAAACTGGGATTCGTCATCAGGAAAGGAGTCCAAATGTCATGAGTCGAAGAGAGGCTCAAGCTGGTGGTGCTCCGGGTGGTGGTGGAAGCCCAAGCGTGTGTCCCAGCCTGGAAATGCGCTCCAGCAGAAGTGCCGTGCCTTCCTGGCCGGCACACCGGCACTTTCCTGTCTCCTTTTCCCCTGGATAGCCTCCTTACTTGCAGGACACTCTCCAGGCTGGAACCCAAGTGAGTAGACCTAAACCAACAATTATGAAAACAGTTATCACAGGCTCGGTGCTGCTGTAGAGACCTTGTGCAGCATGGCAGCATTAACAAAATCCCTTCAACTACTTGCTGGAACAAGAAACCTCCTGGAAGAGTGCCACGCTCTCCACCAAGGCATCCGGAGTTCTCTGTGATCCTGGACTCCCCACCCACGGCCGCAAGCTGTAGCTCTAGGTCACAGTGACTGCCTTTACCCCAGGCACGCCGAACAAGTTGGGTTGGCCACATTTCTCAAGCAAACTCATAACTGTGGTGGTGCTCTTGGCTTTTAACAGCCCCCAAACAATGCCAGCTGCACATGGAAATCAGACCTGCCTGTGCTGGCAGCTCCTCCTTCACCGAGCATCTTTCCCAGTTCACAGCTTGGGACTGTGTTTTGCTCTTGGAGATTGGCCTTTGGATGTAAAGACACAAAGATACATGATGCTCCCGCAGCAGGAAGCGGAGATACTCATTGCTTGGGCTCATGGAGTAGAACCCAGACAAAAGGCAGCGTAATGCCTCATCGAGTGTCCTGGCCCTGGTGAAGGACTGGGCAAAAAATTTCCACTTCCCTCCATCGCTGCATGTGGGCTTTTTGTTTGCTTCGGTCTTTAGTGTTTGTTATTTTCTGTTTCGCACAGAACTTGAGGTTTAGGTGCAGCACAGCGGTACAGGTCCCTGGCTGAAGTGAGTTCATCCTGGGAGAGGTGAGGATGAGAGTTTATGCATGCAAAAAAATGGTAATTTTTTTCCCCTTCTTAATTTTAGGAGAAGTTATTTCAGCTTCTGTTGAAGCCAAACTAGCAGACTTACTGCAAGCCATCTCCTCCTTCCTGAACACATATCCTGCTTTGACCTGGGATGCCATCCAGCCTGCCGTAGCAACCCTTATCGCCAATATCAATGGTAAATCCGTAACCTTAGAGAACCTAACGAGCACTGTAGTTACTGCCCTCTGCTCAGTGGTGATGCAAAGCTTTCAACCAGGCTCAGCACAGGCACACATGGGTGTCCACATGCACGGAAAGCACAGGTCACTACCAAAGCTGAGAAGCCGGTGATCATCAAGGCTTATTCATATCTAGATCACATCGTTAGGGATGACGGTGCTTTTAAAATGCGTGAAAGAGAGAAAGGCTTAGACACGAGCGTCTTTTATTTAGGTTGGCAATCATGCTGGCAAACTGTGCTATCTGTGGGTTTTCCACTGATAAAGACACATCGCGTTCGGATGGTGAAACCAAAAGCATGGAAACGCGAGGCTCCAGGGAGCTGTTCTTGGCTCGGTTTTGTCTGTTGGAGCAAGGCGGCGTGTGTCAGGACTTCCCTCAGCGCTGAATTCCTATATAACCCTGTGCAAAATGTTTTCATGTCTTTGCTTGTCAATGCGTGGCGGGGGCGAGAATTAGGCTGACCCACAGAGCGGTTGTGGTATTTTGTTTACACAGTCCTTGGAAGTCTACAGGCGCTATGCACTAATCAAGAAACCGTTCACAGGCTCTAGGAGGTAAGGGTGATGTCCTACACCCTGCTGACCTTCTGGGTTGGACGGTTTGAATATGAATCCTTACTTAATGCCCTTTTTATCCCC
Source organism: Phaethon aethereus (assembly GCF_964289735.1). NCBI lineage: Eukaryota > Metazoa > Chordata > Aves > Phaethontiformes > Phaethontidae > Phaethon > Phaethon aethereus. The sequence goes on from NC_138608.1 coordinate 464,617, forward strand.
GTTTTGCATGTTACTGTCTTGGGAGCTCAGATATACTTAAATCTAGTGGAAAATCATAACCTGAAAATTAGTCTCAGCCTCCTCAGAAGAAAAGGACGGTGGTTCCTGGCCTTTGTTTTGGGAGTCAGATGAGCTTCAAGAGGAAGCACTGAATGTCCCATCCCAATATTCTGTGTATGAGCAGAGCCAGGACTGGCACAAGGCTCTCAGCGGGGAGCTGGAAGGAACGAAAGTGCCCTAACCACACCACCACTTTCACTCCCCGGTTTCATTCCTCCCCTGCCTTCAAAAGACCTGCCGATGTGAAAATACAATCGCCTTATAAAATAGCAGTGTTGACGTAAAGGGAAGTTTAATGAGACCTCATAAGGGCTGCTCCTGTGAGTTGTCTGCAGTAAGTTGCCATCGTGCTTGGTTTAAAATAGTAATTAAAAAAATTCACCTGTCAGAAATGCAGAAGGAGCTTGCAGGCTGCGTTGGAGGAGCTCCATGTCAGGAGAGCAGTCGAAGCAGCTTACTGCCCCGTGACCGGTGCCGATCTGCCTGCACCAGCAAGTGAGAGACTGCTGCTACAGCTTCCCTCGTTAGAGAACCTTGTTATTATGCTGTGTACAGCTCTGTGTTACGGTGGAAGTGGAAGACGGGCCGTTTCTCAAGAGTTCCTGTGCTTTTCTGACCCTCTGATCTGCAAAAGAAAGTTTAGGGTTTTACCATCTCCACTTTTACCCCCACCAAAAACCCGACCAAAAAAGGACATTCTCAGTCAGCAAGAATGTCTAGGAAACAGGCTGATGAGACTGGGAATTGGCATCCTGAGTTATGTTTCTGGTAGCTAAGGAGCCACACCCCTTGCTCTGTGTTAGCTTTTATTAGCTTTTTTTAATATATAATTACTCAGAGGGGTGTTGCTGTACTATGTTGCAATCCTTTTGCCTATAAATGCCTTTACACTAGAAAAACACTTTTTATAGCATTTACCTGTAAAAAAAGCACTTTGCAAACAAGGTATGATAATTATACTTAACGTACCTGTAATTATACTGATTGAATATACAAAACTGAGACACAGGCTCGGGAAGAGCTGATAGGAGAAGCTCATCATGCTGACCCCAGCGGCACTGTGCCATGGTTATGCATCCCAGTTCTCCTGCTCTCTTCCAAAAGTCAACCGTTACCTCCAGAGCCTGAGCAGAAACCGACACGTGCCACATTCACTTGAGCCCAAAACATTCAACACTGAAGCAGTAACTCTGAGATTCTAGGATTTTTTTTTTTAATTAAACAAGTGTTAATGATGGAAAAGTCAGGTGAATCTTAACGCTGACTTGTGTCTGCTTGTAGTTAGTGGGACAGAAGAGCCTGTAGATTTGCCTGCCATGAAGTCTGTGGTGCAACCTCAGGGAAAAATTTTACAGAAGGAATTTAGCAGCATTACTTGAGTCTCCAGCAGATGCTGAGGAAAGGGAAACTGCTTTTTGGGAGTTCAGGGCCACAAGCGTATTTTTTTGGTTGTGTAAGAAAACATAGTTTAAATTATTCATTATTTAGTGAAGAAAAATGAGTGGCTTTGCTGCTGAGCACAAGTTTGTTTGTTGACTGTCACATTTTTGCTGTCAGTTTCTCTAATATTTGCAGAAGAAAAAAGTTCACTTCAGTTTCTGCTCGCTTTGAGCTATAATCTTTGAATAGATGTTTTCTATTTCCCGTAGCACAGTTCCATCATTAAATCAGAACCAGTATTCCAAAACTGAAGGCAAAATTCACCAGTTTTAAAAGATGGCAGCGCTAACTATGTGCTTGCAGCCAGTAAATCAATTGCTTCTGAGCCGGAGCATATCGTACAGCGTGAGGGGTTGGATTTAAAGCCTTACATCCCAGCCCGCTGTCTGGGGAATGCTCCCAGGGTGAAAGACACCTTGAAGCAAGCGATAGCTTTTTCCATAGCTCATCAAAAACTTACAAAATCAGGGCTTGTTTTTATTCAAGAAACAGACCCTCACAAGTTTAGATTTCTGTTTTGCTGAGCAGAAGCCAAGAAGGGCTGTGATCTCTGAGAAGGCTCCGTTACACCCACGTGCCAGTGAGGAGAGCAGAGGAACGGTGGGTCAGGCAAGGATCACCGCTGCCCTGTCCCTGCCCGAGGTGCTCATCCTTTCTCTCCTTCTTTTAACTTAATGGCCCTTTCCCTTCACCACCGGCAGTTTCTCAGCGGTTGGTTCAGTGTATTTGGAAGCACGGGTGTTTCTTAGGAAGCCATCTGGGTAGAGAAACTGGGGCTGCCGTGATAGCTGCAAGCACTGAAGCCAGGAGGGCTCAGAAACGGTCCCTGCTTCGCTATTTACCAAGACACATCTGAGTTATGCAAATTGCATGATCAAACAAATGTACGCTGCACGCTGCTTCCTTACGCGGAAGCGTGTCTGCAGGAAGCAGATCTGGCTACAGCAGCTGCACTCACCGACGGGTGCCTCTGCCCATTCTTTCAGGCAGGTCTTCCTCACATGCAGCTATCATGGGCCTTTGGATAACTTCTTCACATCTGACCTGATCAAGAATTTGTGTTTTACTTAATTCAGCTGTGGTTGAAAGCTGGGTTATTTGGGATTCTGCTGCTTTCAGAGCAAAACACTGAAGATTCAGCCATGGGAGACCCAGAACCAAGTGGTATGTGATGGCATTCGAAACAATCTATTATAAGTGTTTGTAATGTAAGCTTTTGGGGCATGATATGACATATGACGCAGATCAGCCTGTGAGCCAGCTAGGAAATATGGGTGCTAGAAAAGAGCTGTAAGTTCCTCTAAATGGGGTTTCCACAAAGATCCCGACTGTTCAGTTCTCTGAGTCTCTCTGAGAGTTGAAGTTATTTGATGCATTTGCACTGGACATTGACTTACAAGAGGAGAGGATGCAAAGCCCCTTTTTCAGGAGGCAGAAGGTGCAGTGTTTTCTCTTAAGAGACTGGAAGTACGTAACGCTGGTACTTGCATATCATCAGCTCAAGTCCCTCTGACAAAAATTTGTGCCACGTCCTTGTTCTCAAAGGTGATGACCTTAATTATGAACACAATCAGTTTGAATCAGAGTAACACTTAGCAGTTGAGCATCTAAGAGGTCTGTGTACCACGCGAGAGCACAAATCCCTCCTGCCAGCGCCGCATCTTAACAGGGGCCAATCCTTGGCGCTGAATTCGGAGGTGAAAAACTGTCGGTCTCTGTAATCAGGGAAACACAGCAAACAACATTAGTCCTCTCCCTGCTGTCACATTCAAATGCATCATTATCCTTGTAGCTAGAAAACCCTTTATTTCAGCTTGCCTTTCAGCCACTGGATCTTGTAATGTCTTTGTCGTGAAAATCAAAAAACCATTAGCAGAATTTCTATAGCTCACAGTCATACACGGGGATAGTTAAAGGATGTCTCAGTGTTTTTGATAGACTGAATAAGCTGGGCTTGTTTGGAAACTGTATTGTGAGACTAGTTTTCTGCCCACCCTTGCCCTACAGAGCGCTTTTCTGCCTTCAGCAACAACCCCTTGTTAGAACGGACACGAACATCTAACGCGCTCGTCATCCAGCATTGCGTGCGCAGGCACACGCAGAGCCTGCTTCTGCCCGATGTTCCCCTTTTCTACGCTGCCAGAGTTGCAGAGGTCCTCTTTCTGAAGCATTGCGTGTGAAGCTCGCGTTAGGCAACTACCCATTGTGTCCATCTCTGCTTTTCAGGGCAGAGACTTCCAGCTGGACGATATGGCATCCATACCTAATTTGTGGACGCTCAGCTGTATGCTGCAGTGGAAGCGTAACCATTTCTGAGGCCACTTTGAGACTGTAATAAACAGCTGTCTGCCTTATTCGTTGGCCCACAGTCTTGGTCCCATCAGGCACTTTACCAGGAGAAACGATGATACAAGTCTGATCATTTAATAAACCCACCAAAAAGCAGGAAACTGTTTCTGAGATCCTTCTAGAAACAACCCTATACATCAATTAAAGATGTATTTTTGGGTTTGTCAGTGAAACAGTTTTTAACATGTGATGAAGGATCCCACCCAAAACGTGGCATGACCGTAAAAGTCAAATGCCCTTGAGAAATGCAGAGCGTCTTTTATCAACAAAATCTCACCTGTTAACAAGGTTTGACAGCTCTTTTGCAAAACCAAAGTGACTGATACGAACGATTTGTTCAGCCCTATTTTTTAACCAAAAAGTGTCCCGGATTCATTTTTCTGTGGCTAATTGGGAGGTCCTTTTACTGCTTTCCAGTACTAGCAGCATCTGCTGTACTTCACTGTCAGAACATGGTAAGTTCCTCTTACCATCACTAACATTTCCTTATTCTTAATATTGAAGAAACAAGCAGCCAGAAGTTAATGTAGTTGTACTTTTCTTACTTAAAAAGCAAGGTTTATTAACTAAGAACTGCAGGGGGCTGCCATCTATCACGACAAATCTGTTTTACTAATATTTTCCTCTAAAGCTGGCAATCCCCTCACTTTTATTTTGCAAACTAATGCACCTGTGCTCAGTTTCTGCTGTCAGACAGGTCAGAAATATTTGCAGTGTGCACGCCTTCTTTTTCAACGAATTGATGTATTAAGTGGAAATTCTCCTTCCCCCCCCAGCATGTTTCATTAATCCCCTCATTAATACATACTGCTATTTAAGACATCCGACCTTGCTAGTATTTCCTGTCAGTTGTGGGTGATCGCACCTTTCGGTAGCGGTTCCAGCCTCCTCAAAAATTAGCCGATTTGTAAATTCAGTTTTTGCCAGGGCTTTTGTTCCACTGAATTAGGAAGAGAAGATGAGAAATCAGTGACAGATGGGAAGCGGTCTTGGTTTTGCAAAACCGTTGTCAAGGAACTTGGATTATTTTGTTCCAAAAATTTTGGTTTGTTATTCCTCAGATAGACGGCAGTGCTGATCTAGGCAGCTGGAGCATCGTCCTTTGCTGCTAGCCATAGCCAGAGTCTCACTGAGGGGTGTCTTGGTTAAAGGGGAAGGATTACACGGAGGAGTGGCAGATGACAATTTTAGAGTTTTCATACTTATTTGGCCTAATTTGGTTCGAACCACATTGTGGCTTAGCAAGCAGGGGATTTTACAAAGATGCTGCTAAGAAGCACGAGTCCTTTTATGCAGAAACAGGAGATTTGCCCCGGTGGAAAAATTCAGATCTTGTGTTGCAAAGTGCAAAATTGAGAGCAGAGGAAGGTGCTACCAGGAACAGGCGTGTGATACTGAGGTTTGGCAACAGCGCCATGCTGAATTAGGGTTTTAGACATTTACTTCATTTCACAGTAACTGCGGCTGAAAGGGAAGTAATGCTTCTGCTGAAGAGCAGAACAAGAGTTTCTCCTGCTAAAAATACCCTTGATGCTCTGCACACCCACCACCGTGAGAGCTTGCTCTCCCCGTAATGGCAGAAAAGGCAGAGAAGAGCGGTGAGCTTCCCAGAAGGTAGATGACACCGGTGAGATGACAGCTTGTCCACCCAACGCAGGGGCAGAACTTCACACGACAGCTGGCCCGCGCTGGTGTGAGTGTTGGCCGTGCAGAGATGCTCTCCTTTGGGACACAGGTCTAACGCCGACACTGGAAGGGGTTTCTGCTGGAATTGTCTAAAATGAGAAGAATAAGGATATACTGTACTTCAAGAAACATCAATGGTTTTTAATCTCCAGAAGCGTTCGTTTCTAGATCAGCCTTCCAGTTGTCATGGGGTTGTCCAGTAAGATAGCTGGTTTAAATTGAAGCACTCATTTGTAAATCAGGTTGCAGTCGCAGCTAAAGGGCAAAGGACTGAGCTGGAGTCTCTTCCAGGCCTGTGGTCTTACATCCCAGTGCCGCAGCAGATGCTCTGCTACCTAGTCCTCACTGGTCAAGGCGAAGGATTTGAAAGATGAGTTAGTTTATGGATATTTCATCAGGATTTGAAAGGTGAGTTAGTTTATGGATACTGATGGGAGCCTCTGCAAGCCTGCCAGGCACAGGGGCTCCATTCTCTTTCCAGAACACAAAAATGTGTGCAGATGTTTACATATTTAGCAAGTGGGCAGTCAGGAGTACACGGTTCATCAGGAAGGGACATCTTGAGGGTGTCCAACAGACAGCTGACTCATGACAGCTGTGAACAATGAAGAGCAATACATTCAAGGCAATTAATTTCTTTGATGAGATACATATGAGGCACAGGAACCATTTGGCCCAGACCCGCACATGCTCAAAACCACTCAAGAGATTTCAAATAGATGGGACAAATTGGTGCTGCTTCTGAACGACAAGGGTATAGGGAAGCACATGTTTAAACTTGTGAGAATGCAGCTAACAACACCAGCTACGGCAAGGCTGGGGAAGCTTTTTATATCCAATTTTTCCACCTTCCTGCTTCCACAGTATTCCTTATAATATTATCTTATTGAGATGAAGCAAGACTTGTGAGAACCCAAGGTTCTTGCTTCTCTTATGGCACCTCACAATAGCTGCTTTCAAAAGCAGAACGTTTCATTTTGCTCATCACCAGCGCTGCTCAAGTTGAGTCACTTCTTCCTGTTGTACAATCCTCTGCTAGGGGTAACGAGAAGTTAAAGCTGCCCATCTGCTCATGCAAAGCAACAGGAGTAGTTAGGGTCCAAATTAAATTAGCATGCCTTGGATTTGTTACGTCTTGGATTACGAATGACTTACAGAGAATACAGGATGAGATGTTTGGTAAACTGCCCGTCTCAGGTTGCTCAGGGTGAAACGTTGATCTATCACAATTAAGAAGGACAGGTGCTGCGTTCAGTCTGCAGTTCTCTCTTAGCATCATTGATGCTTTTAAATCCCTTCCCCAGGTCCCCCAAGCATGGCAAGCCATTCCGAGCGGTTCCTTGCAGCTCCTTCAGACCTCGCTGGATTATGGTAAAAAACCAAGCGTGTCTTCACACATTTCAGTGTCTCATTTCACTTTGGAGTAAAACATTCAGAAAACTTTTAAAGAACGAGGCCAGCATAAATATTAGTGATCTGCTCAGTAAAGGAAAGTAAGCTAGGAGAGTTCCCTGCTCATTTCTTAGTGCAGAAGGGAATGTAGCATCTGGCCCAATGCTGCTCAGCACTGACTGAGTAGAGGCATGGCTTCAGTGTCCCACCCAGCCTTCTTCACAGTTTGTTCTGTTTTTACGCTGGTGGTAGGGTTAGATCATGGCTTGGATGCCGTAACTATACGGTTGTCAGAGCGCACTTTCGTTTGACACCAATCAAGGAGCTTTGTGGAACAAAATCCCTAATACTTCCCCATCTTTCTTTTAATTGTATGACAAATCCTTTTTTTGCATTGTCTGACATCTTTATAGAGTAAAAAAAATACAGACGTATATGTACATGCTCACAGCGTCCCTTATTACCAGTACAGAGAAGCTAGTCTTGTGCTCTTCTACACCATTTTGGCTGGAAGGGTGGAAGATGACCAGGATCACACCTCTCCCCCGGCAGATGCCCAGGAGCTGGGTCTTCCCCTGCGTGCTGGGAGTTTCCCAGAGTCATCGGCCTCTCCCAGAGGCAACGTGGCTCTGCAAGTCTGGGGTCAGCAGCGGCGCGATGCTGCTCACATAGCCTGCCACCTTGCTTAATGGCAGGCCAGCTCCTAATCAAAATCTGACTTGAAAAAAGTCTGTATTTTTCAGGACTAGGACAAGGCCCAGGAGTAGCTACAACTAAATGAGACAAGCTGGCTTTTCTACAAAACATCATCTGAGAAACATTTGCAAGTACTTACTGCTCACTGTCAAAAACTCAACTATCAGTGAAGCAACTCTAGATTTAGGTCAACCACATCCTGTTTCCTGGAATGTCAAAAGGACAAAGAAGAGTGAAGTTTTCTTTTGTTTTTACCAATTGTGCCCCGTTTACATATTTTAGAATGTTTTTCCTTTGGGTGTTTTTTTGTTGTTCCCCCCCCCGCAACTTTCAGCCCCCAGTGACAAACGCATGACAGTGGAAAGTGAGACTAACAGCATCACTCACCCCATGTAAAATGCATGTGCTCGCCTCCACCGTGCTACATGTGCCACTGCGGGCAGAATACGCTTAGACCTTACAGGGAGGCACGGCAGGAGTGTATTGCCCCTCAAGTGGGGACAAGCTCATTTCATATTTTGCACGCCCAATAATTTATACCCGCTGGGGACTGAATGAGATGCAGGATTTCGTAATGTAGGTTATCACCATAAATCAGCACGTATAATATTGAGAAATGGTCCCTGCACATAAAACATTGCGACACACACACACGTGATGCGCAAGGAACAGACAACTTCTGCAGCGCAGCCCAGCCCGCACGCCGCTGGACCACGGCTATGCCTGCTGTTTTCTATCTGCACGTGGTTCTGCCGACCCAGGTTGTACGGCGTGCGCGTGGGTTTGATCGAGGCACGGGGCATGCCATTGCATCCCTGTGAGCCTCTCCATTGGGTCTGCCAGCGCATCACCAGCACCAAACTAAGGACACTGGTGTGACTTCAGCTCAGAGTGGCTACGATAAAGGTTTCTGCATGGTTTTCGCAACTGATCCCGGGTCTGATCGAAAGCCCTAAAATTAGCTTTGGTGTCTCCCCTGGACATCTGCAGACCCATTTTCTGGGGGGTTCTGCCCAAGGAACCTTGATGAATTTACCTTTCCCAAAGTTTTCTTTTGAATCCCATCTCACCCTCGGCCTCACCTTGCCGTCCTTTGCCAGGCCATCACAGTTTGTCGCTTCCCTGTGAATCTGCGCAGGACAGCAGGGCTCGGCCACGCTCCCAGGCATCTTTGGAAACCATCCTGCTGACCCCAGGGAGCTTTGGGTCAGGCGCTCCAGCAAAATTATTTCTTCTCCACCTCCAGGTCTCGACAATCAAGAGAGGACACCTGAAAATAGGAAGCGGTACAGTGAGATATTCCGGAGCTTGGATGCCATAGAAATCTCAATTGGAAATGCGTATGTAGAGAAATGGGGGTGAACTAGTTTTCTGGGTCTTTGCAACCTTCATTTATTTATTCATGTTCTTTTTCGCTCTACAGGACAGTTGATATGTTTGTTGGTGATGCTGACAGCACTGATGACACAGACCTGAGCACAGAAAGAGAGGTCGTTCTGGTAGGCAAAGGAGGAGTCCATTTTATTAAAGAAATTACCGACATCCATTGCCAAGGCGCATGATTCTACGTTATTAAAATAATTTTTTGGGTGATCATCAAAAAAATAGTTACAGCTCTTACTTGAATATACAGAAAAGAACTGTACAACACTTTGTTATAACAGTGATGAGGTGGCAACAGAGCAGCTAATATTTAGTGGAAACATTCAGGCATTTGCTGTTTGGATTCATATTTTTCTGGAAAAGGAGATGTGGAAATTGCTGGTTTAAGTTCCACGTGCTAAGAAAAAGATCAGGCAAGACAGCAAACACAAATACATTTGAGAGTCACGCATGAAAAAACTTTAAAATTTTGGCCTTAAGAAACAGAAGCCCTTTATCGTAGAACTTAATGTTTTTCACTTGCTTTGGGCAGTATGGGACTTTTGCGGATAATCAGCCTCATTTCATGCTTTTCTCTATAAACAAAGGGGCTAGGGAACTTAATTTTTCTCTGACAGCCACTGTTCTCATGTAATCATATTATCCCATGAGCTAAACTTAAATAAAATCAAATATTTTGTGATTTATAGTAAAATAAGAGCCACCAGCATTCATCCTTGCAGCCCTTTTCTAGCCTGATCTCTCTGTCGTGGCTAAACCACGACACTGCCTTAGCGATGCGTTTGCTCCGTGTTGCTGTCTGTGGCAGACTTTTACACCGTGCTACCTTCCCTCCATCGGATCTCAGGCTACTAGTTTAACTGCACTGGCTCGCTTAGCTGAGCAACGTGAGCGCTCCAGCTGGCCTTTTTGAAAAACCCTCCCAGTTTCTGAATACTTGTTTTCCTTCACCATTTTCTTTTTTTTTTTTTCCCCTCCTTTTCCCCACCCACAGTTGAGCGAAAGTTTCTGCAAGAGCAAAACCAGTTCCGAGAGGCAAGTGCAGGCAGACATAACAGGTAACTGCTAATTAAAAATCAAAGAGGCGACATGAGAACAGTTGGTCAATCACCTGGCAATGGTCCTGGCAGGCTCCTAATGACACGGATGAATAATGCCAGTGTCTGTGCTGGCATCGGTCTCGGGCTGATGCCCAACAAGGATGCGGATGCCTGTTTGAGCTCGGTCGTCCCGCTGCTTCCTCCAGCGCACGGATCTTCCCCTGTTCATCCATTAATGTCCTGTTAAGGAGCTTCTTACAAGGTCTTGATTTCTAAATAACAAGACATCAATTTCCAAAGGTTTAAGCACAGTAAAGATCAACCCAGTGTAACTTGGGATACTCCAAAGCATTTTGTTACCTGCTGGGAGGATTCTTACCAGCTCTGTACTTGTCGCTGGCATCATAAAACATAACGTAAAATTGGTTTTTCTTCCTATAAAGTCTCTATGAAGAAAAAAAAAAATTCTAAGCTGCTTTCTCACAGATTCCAGCTTGAAACATGTTTAAATTTGCTCACTGCAGCATGACGGATCTGTCTTCAGTTCCGCCAAGGAACAAGAATCCTTCCTGCAACACCCCAGTAACACATTAGGTTCTTCACTTCTGGTTTTCAAAACAAATTAAATCTAAATATTTAATTAAAAGTGGAGAGCAGAGGAATATGCCTGTATAATTTGCCTGGAACTTGTGTGGTTCCGTGGGTGGGACAGCATGGGGTCACCGTGAAGTAGATCATAATGACACTGTTCAGTGAAAGAACTTTTTTATGGCTGTTACCTGAGTATTTCACAGCACCAACTCTTGGGACTCCAATTTTGCCACTCTTGGGGGAGCCTCTGCCTGTCAGCCAGAGCTGTTTCAAACCTGGATTTATTCTGTTGCAGCTGAGGAGGCAGATGAAATGCTGATAAAATGTGAAGGTGGCATTGACGCAGCCCTCGAATATGCCAAAATGTGGTGTAAATATGTCAAAGAACTTCTCAGCTGGATTGAAAAACGTCTGAGTTACGGTGAGTCTGTGCGCAGAGTCAGGTCGGAGTCTGTATGCTTTTTGATAGCTTTTTTTTTTTTTAAATCACAGCCAAGAACATACAGTTGCAAGCAAAAGCATACCCATGAGAAACTGGCCAAACACCAACCCTTTCAGTTGCTTTTGCCCAAAGATAAAGACATGGAGTCAGAATTTCATCCCTGAATGATCCTAATTGACTGAAATAACCTCTGGCTTTGACAAACCCACATCTGCAACCATGAATCTGGTGTCTACTCTGCCCTTTTACAGAGACCGAGTTTGCCAAAGGGATGGTGAAGATAGCAGAATCGGGACGAAATGCCATCTTCCAACAGGTATGGGACCTAGTGACGTTCCTGTTCCACTGCACAGGGTCCCCTTTTGGAGGGCAAGCAAACGTGAGGCTGTCTGCACACACGAGCTGCTTGTAGAGTCCAGCTTAAATCCTACAGCAAATATGCCTCCAAAATCCTTCCTGAAACTCTCAGTATTGGACCAGTTCCTTTTTTCTTCTATTTGCTTATAACACAGTGATTTTTTTGAAAATTAGATAGAAGGATGAACTGGCAAGTATTTGGTACAATACTGCCCAGCATAAAAGCTCTTCTGCTTCCAGCATCCTGCTTTGTTGTCCGAAATACCCATCCCGCCATTTAACCAGTGTAGACACTCTTGCCTTTCTGTAGTAGCTCTTGGTCATAGCTGCCAAAAGCTCCTAAATTTAGGAAAGCTGCAGTGATTATCTATCATTTTATATTTGCTTTTTTCGGTTTCTGCAGTGCAACATGCCTCTTCAGGCACTCTATACAATGGTCCTGGAACATGACATAAAGGTTGGAAATTCAGCGAGTGAGACTGTAGGATTGCTCCAACAGAAGGAATTCTACCAGGTACTGTATTTCTGTGGGGGCTAGACAGCTTTGCTGGAAGGTTAGATGGGAGCATGACAGAGGCCTAACAGAAGTGATTTATCCTGGTCTGAGTGGGCAGAGGGGAAGAGAAAAGGAAACGCACACCAAGTTTACGGGAAAGAGAGGCATCTTGCAAGGTTTGCTTTCTAATGTCATGCCCCCATCTGTCAGATACCGTTTCGTGCCTCAGGAGGAACTGTTGCTGTCCTAACTATTATTCCTCTGCAGCCTCTCTCAGCCAAGAAGAATGAAATTGAGAAATGGAGGAAAGAATTCAAAGATCAGTGGACAAAGGAGAAAAAGAGAATGGTAAGAGGCCAACAAGATGGGCCTGACCTATATGCCAGGCACAGCTCAAAACACTGAAAACAAATATTTATGAACCAGTGGTAACTAAATAATGTGATATGCATCCTGCTATTGAATAAAATACCTTTTCTGAAGTAATAGCGGCATTCCTGTGCCACCCTGCCTGTGCTACCTGCTAGATCCCATCACCTCCTGTTGCCTGCAGAGCGAGGAGGCAGTTTGGGTTTGCACGCACCAGCCCAAGGCTGTCTTCAGCAGAGAGGGATCCCCCCGCAAAGGCAGGCTCTGCGCCTGCGACTCCTCGCAAAAACCCAGCTGCACGCGCTCTGCTAGCGCTTCGCCATCAGCCCTCTTCTCCAGGGTGCCCTGCTGGGGAGGAAGACACTCCTGGGCGCCTTGCAGAAATGATCCAGGACAGCTGGGTCTCCACTCAGCTGTAGAAGAAACCCAGGGGCTCCCTTAGAGCTCCTGAACTCTGGGAGGAGGGGGACAAAGGATGGTGATGTATATCGATATGTATTGAGTGATAATATCCACTTGAACCAAGAGACAGGTGCTTTGCGTATAAGCAGAGTACTGCTGTGACTTGTTCCTCCCGCGAAGCCTCGCTGGGCTTCCTAAAACCCGTTCCTTTTCCCATTCAAGAATGAATCCTTGTCATCCCTGCGCAAGTCCCGCTTGCAATACATACAGCGCTGCGAGGAGCTGGAGAAAGCAAAGCACCTGAGCGCCAAGGCGGAGGACGAATACCAGAGCGCAGCCATCACCAACCCCAGCAGCGCCAGCAAGCAGCTGGAGAAGCGACGCCGTTCTTGCGAGGAGGCACAAGCCAAGGTGATGAGTTCAGACCAGGCTGTTGGTATTCACAGCCGGCCCGTGCACCATGTTACGGCTTCTTCCCACCCATCCTGGTGACCTTCTCCTCCTTTGCTCCGTTTCTGGTCACGCACAGGTTCAGGAAACAGAAGCTTTATACAAGATGTGCATTGGCGACGCCAACTTTCGTCAACAAGAACTGGAGAAAGTACGAGCACGGATCGTCTCCCATATTCGGAAGCTCATTTACCAAGGGGATGAGGTGCTGATGTGGGTATGTGTAGTCTTATAATTTCTCGTCTAATCTTCATTTCAGGGAAACTGCTGTTTGGGATAAGACCCCTGGGGCTCTTCACCATTTCACTGTTGAACCACCCTATAGCCAACCATTCTCAAGCAGTTGAAATTAGGAGAGTGCTCTGGACATTGCTTTGCTACCAATAATTGTCAGATACATAAGCATATTTTCAGTCCTGCTTTGAGGACCCAGATATCCATAGAAAAGGCCTGGAGGGGAAAAAAAAAGAACAAAACCAAGCAATAATGGCAAATAGTTTTTATCCAACCTGTTAAGTAGAACTATCATTAAGTAGAAGTGGAGGTAACTGCATTTGGGTAATGAAAAACTGAAGACTGGTGAACTACTGTGAGATGCAAGGGAGAAAAAAAGCACCTGGGCTTTGACTAGCAATGATTATTTTCTTTTTCTTTCCCTGTGAGGTGACTTTAAGGATGTTTAAGCAGCGGCAGACTCAGTCAGAACAGATTCCAGTGGGATACCAGTACCTGTCTGAGGTCTGCAAGCCATACAAAGCAGGGGAGAAGTACCTGGAGTTCATTCAGGCTCTGCAGAAGACAGACATCCATATGGAAGTGTTTGAGTTCGAGCCACATGCTTCTGGAGGGCAGAGGTAAAAAAAAAAAAAAAACGGAAAACTTGCATCCTAGCTGAAAGGAGAGAAAGACAGAGTGCACAGAGCAAAAAGGATGTTTAAATCTCTATGAAGTCACTAGCAACGCTGCAGTGTTGTGATTGCTAATCTCAGAAAAGCCCGCTGCCTCAGATGTGAGGATCTTTTCCCTCTGCATAGCTGCATTAATGAAGAACAGGTCTCCAAAGATGCGCTTGGTTCCTTCTGCTGAGCATGGGACCAACATCAGTAAAAGCAGGGCAGCAGTTTCGTACCATGTTCGATATTTCTATCATTTGCCAAAGGTTTGGATCGCTCTTTTCTCACGTGGGTGCTGTCTGATTTCTAAATTTTTCCAGTGGATAGAAAAGGTGAAGTTACATTGAAAAAATTTGTTTTCCTAGTTTTGAGCAGGTGTTTATTATAGTCTCCTTGCAAACTCAGCTTACACCTGTAAGCTGCCTGAAACAGATGCTTTGTCTCAGGTACCCATAAGGCACCTCCGTGGCACAATATTGTCCATTGTCCTTCACTGCTGGAAAATTGTTTGCACCCCCTTCTCAGGTCCCCTCCCAGCGGCAAAAAGAAGACGGCACTGCATTATACAGGGCCCTCTTCCGCAGCAAAGGACGGGAGCACTCCAGAAGATACATCCAGAAAGCAGTTCTCCACAAACGGTGAACAGAGTAGGTTGAATTTAATAAAGATGACCCAACTTTCTCTTGAGTCACTGTAGTTTACTTTAGATTCGTAGCCAAAGAGGTGGGAGAGGTTCTCAAGTCCTTAGGGCAGTGCGTAAAGCTTTGCTCAGACTGTGAGAAAAGACTGACAAGTATTTATGGATTTTCTTGGGAGGTTGGTTTGGACTTCCACCCTGTGTTGAAGTATCCCAAGGGCACTCGGGATGGTCTTTCACTGTATCCACCTTTCGTAGGTGCAAACAAATCCCTCTGCAGTGACACAGAAAGCCTCGGTGGGAGTTGTGAATCCCGATCCCTGGACTCTCCCAGTTCTAGCCCAGGTGAGAGCCCTAGAAATTCTTGTCTAGTATTGCCCAAAACGGGAATAAAGTTCACACTGACCCACTCTGTGCATCATGAGGACAAGAACAGCTGTTTATATTTTCTCTCTTCTCAAGGAAACTCTAACAGGAAATTGTTGAAAGCTCCATCCACTGGCACCATGTCCTCCTCAGATGATTTTGAAGAGAGAGATTCCTTGCAAACCTTTGAAAATGGTGAGCCAAACACATATTTGACTCACTAGGTGGAAACCGTGCTTACGTATCGGTTCCTTTTCATGCTTTAAAGCTGTTTTTGCAGAAAATGGCACATCCCAGCAGCAGTTTAAGAACATCCTCCTCTCCAGCGCAGCACAGACCCACCGGCTCTGGAAGCTGCGAGGGCCATCCAAGTGCAGGGAGTGCGACACCTTCATGGTCAGCGGCTTTGAGTGCGAGGAGGTGAGGGCTAGGATGCCTTGCGTGGGAGCCTGGGGCAACCATCGTCTTGCTGAAGGTCTGCGGGAATGAGGGGCCCCTCCGCAAAGTTCTGTGCTTTTTCTCTCTCTCTGTTACACAAAGCGCAGTTTTCTGTCCTTGAGTTAAGCCATCAGCTGCCACTTGCCTGAAACAACCCTGCTGAGGTTGGTGGGACTTTGGTGGTTGAGGGAACAAGTCCTCCAAGTTCAGCCACTGCTGCAGTGCTGTGCACCACAACCAGACCATAACTCACATCAGTTCTGCCATTTCAGTGCTGCCTGGCCTGCCACAAGAAGTGTCTCGAGAACCTGCTCATCACCTGTGGACACAAGAAGTTGCCCAGCCGAGTACCTCTTTTTGGCATTGACTTCACACAAGTTCCTCGAGATTTCCCAGAGGAAGTTCCCTTCATAGTGGTGAAATGCACCTCGGAAATTGAAGCCCGTGCCCTCGGGGTGCAGGTGAGTAGTAAGTTTATTCTCACTGTGGTCTTCTCTGCTCTGCGCCCAAACTCCTGACCTCTCCCCCTCTGAACCACGCAGGGGATCTATCGGATAAGCGGATCCAAAGCCCGGGTGGAAAAGCTGTGCCAGGCGTTCGAGAACGGACGGAGCCTGGTGGAGCTCTCCGAGCACTCCCCCCACGACATCACTGGGGTCCTGAAGCATTTCCTGAAGGAAGTGGGTACCAAATCTCTGCCGGGAGACCAGGCCTCAGACGACCATATTCCTTGGTGCCAGATCAGCAGGATGAAGTAACACGCTGTTTTCTTCCCCCTCACTGCAGCTTTCGGCACCAGTGCTGCTGTCCCAGCTCTATAACGATCTCATTACACTTGCCAAAGATTTGCAAAAACCTGGGGAAGAAAAGTTGGACTGCGCAGGCTTCCTTTCTGACCCCATCCAGAGCATGAAGGACTTGCTGAGCAAACTGCCTGGAAGTAACTACAACACTCTGCGGCACCTTATCGCGCACCTGTACAGGTGAGGAGTGTGCTGGTTGTCAGGCTGGTTAGTGCCAGGTCTGACCACAGGAGATCCCTGTTGAGACCTCGCAGCCAGAGGAGCGGCTAGCTCAGCACCACATGTGTATGAGGAGAACATCTGGGCTTCCCTGACCTGTGACAGGGCTGATCTAGAGCCAAGCAGGCAGCTGTGAGGAGGGTAAAAAATTCATTCATGGAAAGGACCATCTTGCAGGAATTAGGAGACAGTCTTAATGACCAAGAAGGACCAGAATGTCCTCGCTGATAATGCTTCACAGCTCAAGTGTAGAGCAAGAGGTTCAAGGAATGACACGAACCAAGCCCCCTTCACCCAGCTCTGAACGCAGGTCTCAAGAAACAGCCACTCATTAGGGCTGCACCATCCAGGCAACTTCCGAGATATTTTTCTCTGGAGTTTCCCAGACCAGAGCTCTGCTCCCCAAAAAAGATGGGGGTTCTCTCTCTACTAGAAAACGGGGGGTTTTGTGCATTCTGTCTGTGTACTCAGTGCATTCGGGTCGACAGCTGGGAAGCCCCTAACAGTCCTGTTTCCCTTTCCCAGGGTGGCAGAGAAATACGAAGAGAACAAGATGTCCCCAAACAACCTGGGCATAGTATTTGGGCCAACTCTGATCCGGCCAGGCTCAGGGAGCGATGTCTCAATGTCATGCCTTGTTGACTCTGGGTATCAAGCCCAGATTGTGGAGTTTCTCATTCAGAACTACGAAAGGGTGTTTGGGATGGATGACCTGCCTTCATCCTTATCCCTTGGATGTGACAATCCTTCACAAGAAGCATCGGCGGAAAAGGATGAAGGACCTCAGAGCCCAAACCCAGTCCAGAATATAACTCTAGAGGTAGAGCTCCCAGACACTGAGCTGGGCTTACTCACCCTGCTGTAGAGACAGAAAGGTGAACTAGCAATTAAAGAAAACTTTTTTCACAGAAAAAAACATTTGCTATCAGAGGGTTCTTCCAAGAGGAAGGAGCAGGGACCCTGTTGCACATGGAGTGGGAGAAACAGAAAAAATGATGAGCTACAGATCACTCAGCAGCTTCTCAGACCAATCTGGATGGTTTTGCTCCACGTTTTAGATCCCAGTCATTCTGAAAAATTGTGGGGTTCTCCATGCTAAATTGCTTGGGACACTGCTGTTTCTCTCTGTAAACAGCTCTACAACTTGGGAAGCAGCTACGTTCATTTAAGACCCAGCAATCCCCCAGTACAGCCATACAGGGCTCTGCTGCATCCCTGGGCAGTGGCCATGGACCCTGTTTTTTCCATCTCCTGCTACAGAGCATTCCGTGTTCTTCCCAAGCTTCACAGCTCTTTCACAGCACTTTAAAAACACAAATAGGCATAGCATCCCTGAGCTGGGACATGGTGGTTTTTTTTCCTTTTCATAGTTGCTTGGTGAGCAAGAAAGAAGAAATTACTTTCCTAAAGTTAAGCCAAAGGGAGCGAGATCCAGGTTCAGGGATCCTCTGCTTCCTGCTTTTGAGTCATGGGTGCTTACGTGCAAGACTGTGTCTGCAGTGACCATATCCATGGCTGACATACAGTAACACTGCTTTCTCTACACGTCCAGTTCACTGAGGAAGCAGAACTTAGAACAACTATGATAACAGTTGAAATAAAATCACCAGGGTAGACACAATTCAATTCTTGTGTGCAGAAGTCCTACAGGATTAATAAACCTTCACAGAAAGAACTTTGAGATGCACACAACTACTGCCTTTGACTATTTTCAAAGCCATTTTTACCCACTTCTGCAGTGTGACCGAATTCCACAGGAGATGTCTCAAACATTTAAAAAGAGAAGTTGCTTCTAAGGGTACTCTCATTTTGCCATTAATAAAGCTGACCTCTGGAGCCCTACCCAGGTGACCTGATCCTCGCGCAAACTCACACTGGTTCCATACGAACCACGACTCCCAGGCACTCCCATGTCCTTCACTCATCCTCCCATTTGCACTTGACAATAATTACTGAGTTACAGCTAATGGCTTGGTTTCTGATGTTTCCCCTTTTTATTCTGAAATGGGCTACTTTGGCGTCCCACAGGAATCTGTCTCAGCACACTGCTGCTCTGCAGAACGCAGCGGCTGCTTTCTGCGGCGAGTTTTGTGGCAGTTGCGGCACAGATGCTGGAGCTGGCGGGTCTTGAACCATCATTTGCTCTCATGGCCCTGCCCTGTGACCTTCTGCAAGCTCCCTCCCCATTCCACTAGATAATCTAAGAGAAATCAAGGCATTTTCAGCTCAAGTCATACCTGTCTCTAACAGCTTTTGGGATGAAGTGGGAGTTGACAGTATCTTCATGTCAAGTAAGAGTCCTGTATAAACACTCACGGCTTTTTCCAACAGAATTTCTCCTCCAAGCATGGTTTAAATGTGGACTCTGTCTCTGATAACTCGTCTTCCAGGGATGGCATCAATGAGCTGACTCTGGAGGGAGCCCACAGCCCGTTAAGCGCAGATGCCCTAGGTAAATGAAGTGGTGATCGTGATGCTCTTACAGGTTGTCTCATGCCATGTTCGCTGGTTTTCACACCTCCTGCCTGCCTCTACACAGCAGAGGAAGCACAGCTGGGCCCTCTTCGGCATCGCTGCTTGGTCTTGATGCAGATAACCTATTGCAGAGCAACCGCCACCTCGCTCGCATGACAGCGCAAGCACATTTTCCACTGCTCTCAGGAAGGGCTTTTTCCTGCTGCTGCCTCAGCTCTCGGGCCCACAGGCACCTACCAGCATTCCTGGCTTTAATGCATCGAGGACAGCCTTAAGAATATAAGCCTGATTGATGTCTTATACCTCTTTAAATGCATACCTTGCGATTGCTCCTGATTAAAGAAGCTGTTAGAGGGAGGCGTTTTAGCCTGTTAATGCAGGAGGGTTTTCAATCTCCTTTCTAACAGGAAAAGAAGTCATCAGCTGACACTGTTTGCTGTAGTAACCTTGTCTCACTATTCTAAGATAACTGTCTAATTTTTTGTTCAGAGATGAATTCAAGTATTGCCTCTGAGCTGGAGGACCTGGAGGACTCTGTGCAGGAAGAGACAGACAGTGCTTTGGACACGGTCCTAGGGACCCAGCCCAGATGCCATTTCAGCCGACAGCCTGTAAAATATATTCGAACCCAGGCAAAAACAAAACCAGTCATTCCCAAGTCTTCCAGTCTGCCCTTGAGGACTACTTTAGCCAACGTGGCAACAGGGTCTGGTGCAGAAGGCAACCCTACCAACAGCAGCTCCACAGCAAAGGACGTACTGGAGGAGAGCACCAGGAGCAGCTCGACCGACACAAGCACACTCAAGCAGCGCCCAGGAGGGAGACAGCAGCTCAAACATTTTGAGATCACACAGGAAACTGCCAGGATTGTCTCAAAGTTTAAAGTTGATAACACTTCTGTGTCCCCTGAGCCTTCTCGGGAGAGTGCAGGAGGTACTGAGAAAGCAGAGGACCCCAGCCCTGGGACATACTTATAGAAAAACCCTAAGGGTAACAGTTAATAGCAACGGAAAGGGAGAGAGGACTGAAATCCCACCCTGCTGAACAAAGGACTAGCGATGGGGGGAGAACAACATCCTATTTGTATTTACCGTGCAGGCTGGAGAAGAGGCTCTTGCTGTGAACTACCTGGCAGGCTTTTGGCTAACCCAGGACTTGCTTTTTATTCATTAACAAACGCCTATGAGTGATTAGAAGCAAGCCCATGGCTCTTCCTCTGGAACATGCCCTGCTTAGCATGAAGGACAATGCAAGAAGTAGAGGAAACACAGATTGCCTGGCTAGAAAGGAGACAACTGAAACCCAGTTTCAGTTAAACTGAAACCCTCCCTGAAACCCAGGAAGGAGACAACTGAAATATAGGACCCTGGACGGAAAATGTACCCAAGCGGTCATTTTCTAGCAGCTGCAACAAGCACTGATTTTTGACATGTTTATTTCATGGCATTTTGAGTGTAATTCACTTTTTGAATGTAATAGAACAGGGTACATGGGCAAAGCTCATGTACTCTGGATTCTTCTGCTTACACTGCTGGAGCTTCAGTTTGCTAGTCAGCACAAAGCCATTCTGTAAAATGAAAAGATACTTGCCGTGGTCTGAGCCGGACCCCATTTCTCCAGAACATTAATTCTATTTCCCTCTAAGCACGGTGAGCTTCTGCAATATTTCCACATGAAGCTGCTGCTGTTGTGAAGGCAGCAGAGCCCTGAACCCCCAGCAGAAAAGATTTCTGGTGTCTAAGACCAGGTTGCTCTGACTTGCTGGGTCTCCGTCTCACCGGCACGTGGGTTACCCCAACGCTCCTTTCTGCTCCCTGCAGTGGATTTTCTGTCCACCAAATTTTACTATGAGGACAGGGAGGACAGGAGGTCCTATAGTGCCATCTCGTGACGCGTGCACGGGCAAGACAGGCTCTCTGTACTGCTCACCCCCGGGACAGCTTTGCATTATAGGAGGGCAGTGTTACAGATTTCCTTGGTGTTCGGTTGTGTATATAGCATGAAATTCAGATGACAGCGTAAAGAACTCCGTGCTACAGCAGATTTCAGTGATTACCATCCACTGCAAAGACACTTAGGAGACATACGAAGGTGCTGGAGCTAGATGCTAAGAGAAAACATTATACTTTCCCCAAACAGCTCAAGAGATTAAACAATGTACGTCACAACTTTCTTTTGTCTTGTCAAAAGACTGTTAAGAAACAGGAGCAAAACAAAGTTGTAAAAGAAAGGCTAAGGATCTATTATTAGTATTTGTACAGTTCAGGCTAAAGAGAGTTTGCATCTCTGGAGCAATGTATATTGGTTAATATAGTACTTTGAATCCTTGAATACTAAATTATCTTTTACTGTAGAATTTCTGTAATAAATTACTGGGTGCTTTATTATAAGCTTCTCCTGTATTTGTTACCTGCAAATAGGAAAGCCGTATGTAAACACTTACTGGACTATTACTAACAGTGCCAAGTGCACTCGGGTCACTATAAAACAAAGGTAGTGCTTGCCCACAAGAATTTATAATTTGAGGAACCAGCAGAGCAGAATAATATCCCTGGTAAAAACCCTGGTTTCCTTTTCCTGCTGCACACTTAAATAGTTAAATAGGAGACTCATTCTATGCAGCAGAAGCGTTAGGGGCTTGTACAGTACAGCTCCTGCCATCCACCTCTGCCCTCCACTTTTCCTTCCAGCAGTCCTATACATACAAAAACTCTAAGAGAGAAAACACACTTGCTCTTACCTTGTAACTCCTCGTTACTCGCTGCTTTCCGCAGAGCTGGTAATTTGCTGAGAGTAGGAGCTGCCAAAGCAATGCTTCCAGACAGAGTCGCGCTGCTGCCAGGTCCCACTCACGTGGGGAGAGCTTGGATGCAGGGTCCAAAATATCTCTCCTCCTGCTCAGGATGGGGATTTTCTGTCATCCAGCCACAGCTAACATGGTGTGGAAACCAAGATGCTGAATTTAAGAAGAAACTTGGCAGGGAGAGAAGCATCATTTCCTCAATTCCTCCTACCTCCTCAAGGCTGCATCTTCGCTTCAAAGGAACAGCCACAACTGTATTTATGTATGAAAAGGAACCCACAACAGTCCTGTAAAGCACTAACAAGGAACAGCCTCATTTCCCAGTTCAAAGTAGGAGCAAAGAAGATCTTACAAATATCATATATTCATAGCAGCACCTCACATAGGTGGCTGTCTGACCCTCCAACTCAGAGGATACCAGTACCACTTGTATAATTGATATATAAAGCCATAGCAACCCTCTCAAGAAACCTTTTATCAGCCAAACAACCAATAAACCAATTTCTGGCTTCAAGCTTTTACTTTTTTTTTTTTTATTTATTTATTTTAAATCAGCCAATGTGAATTCAAAGCACAAAAGCAACCAGCTCATCTCAGCCAGTCCATGTGCTTCTGAGCTTCCGTCACTCCTCATGTCATTAAGTTAAAGCCCCAGGCCTTCACAAATGAGGACCTCAGCTGGACTGCATACATTGGACTTTAAACTGAATTAGGAAAATTCAAACACCTGATAATTTTAGGCAGGGACCAAAAGATTCCTTTTTCTTGGAGGAGCCAGTCAGAGTTTGTAATTTGCTAATCACCAAGTGTTTAATTGTGACCAGGCTAGTCACAAATTCTGCCCCAAATTTCCTGCCCTCAAAAATGGAGCTCTTTATTTTACCTTTATCCTTCTAAAAAAAAAAAATCAAAGCAAATAGACCTGCAGGTATCAGGTGTCTCGAGGGGAAAACTTGCCCAGTTTTTCCAGCAGAGACTGCTGAGGGATTACCTTTATGGTGTCTTAACGAAGCAAGGTAGAGCAAGGCAAAAGGCATTGCTTTTTTTTTTTAAGGAGTCTGAGGCTTTGGTCCAATTCTTGATCCCATCCTTCCCTTTTTCCTTTTTTTTATTTCCTCCCTATTTTCACTTTTGTCCCATGCTGTTGTTTATTATTACCTAATTGGAGAAGCTAAATGGAGATTAAGACACACCTGTCAGATATTTCTTAAAATTATCCCCAGAAGGAGAGTCTTTGCAAAAAAAGACAGTTCAGGCCATTTATTAGCTGGAAACAGGCTGTGCTCACAGGTGTTTCCTTTTGAACTGTTAGTGCTTCTTCACAGCTCGCCTTTGAACCAGTATCCCTAGAAGATAAAGATGGGGATGAGTGGCCTTGCCTCCAGCCTGAGGCTTTGATGGTGGAGCATGGGAGTTCGGTGGGATTTATTGCTGTTCTCCCAGGAGGAGTTCTTCTGCTTTGCAGAGTGTGTCCTCTAAGGGTAAGAAGTATTCTGTTGTCAGGCAGGGTCTCTCAAAATGCGATAGAGTTGCTGCTATTTGTTAACACTAATTCAAATACTAGGTAGCATTACAAGAAGCTGGTTTATAGGTTTGGGCCCCTTTGCTGGCTGTCTGTTGCCTGCTTTGAAAGGAGTCACTGGGACATATGTGCTGACTGTGAGCCAGATCTCCACGGGCTCCGCATAGCATGCATGTACACCCTTAGAGCGTGTTGAGGGAATGCTTATGAGGAGGTAAGCCGTTGCTGAATGCTTACGTGAGCCAGTAGGAAAGGCCTTACCCCATGTCCAGAAGGGGCCAGCATAAGAACCTATTTATAAAATGGCAACTGCTGGCTTGCTGAGGCGAGCTTGGGCACAACTCCGGCTTGGGTTTGGGTGGGATGCTTCGTTCCTTGAGAGTGAGTGGTATTTGTGTTACTCTTGTGCAGGGTGCTTCCTTGCTCAGTTATTGCTAAAGATCAGTCGTTGCGTTCTGCCTTGCTCTTCTAGGAGTTACCAGTAGGTACCAAATATTCTTTTACTCTTCCTTCTAAGCTGTTTTGTTGTCTTGCACCATAGTGGGGGCTTAGCAGTAGGAGTGGCTGTGTACATTGTAGTTTTGTGACAAATTCATTTGTGGCAAATGAAATTATTCCTATCTATACCTTTGACATTAACATGTCTGGAATACTGTGGTATATAAAATAAGTATTACTGCATTCTTGGTTTATTTTACTTTGAAAGCTGTCTTCCAACAGTTAATTAGCAGATCAAATGAGGCAGAGTGCTGGGCAGATGAGGTAGTGAAAAGTGAGATCTTCTGCATGTCTTGCTGGGAGTTCATGCTGCTGCAGACAAACAGCTTTTGTTTTTTTCTTCTCTCTCCCTCCTGCCCCAGTATGTTTTGTAATACTCTTGTTTTTGTGAATGTACAGAGTAATGGTACCTATAAGATACAGAGGATGGGAGAGCAAGTAAACCAGGCACATGAATTTCTGATCAGCCAAAACTCCCATATCTGAAACCGGGAAGACACTTTGCTCGGGGAGTTTTTGCTAAAGATGCCGAGTTACAATGTGCTTTCATCCTCTCTCTTCCATCACAGTGCAGGCATGCCAGTAGGTGTTGTACACCTCAGGGCATTCAAGAAAAGCACGTGCAAAGGGAAGTCTGGAATAAACTAAACCGAATATGCATGTCTAGCTATCCAGGCCCACAGCTTGTGGCTGGAATCCTTTCAGGGCACTGGCTGCTCTCCTCTATCATTTATTTTAAAAAAAGATGTGTAGAGCTGTAATTCAAGCTTTGCTTAGACAGCGAGTTTCAGATACTTGGCATCCAGGGCCCTGGAGATGGTCAGTTTTGTAGGTATCTTATAAATGGGTTTCAAGGGAGTTGTATTTTTTGGTATAAATCTGTTTAGCAAATAAACACACAGACTTCCTATGCCCTTTACAAGAATGACTTAGTTAAGCGAATAGTTTTCTTAGAAGGAGCAAGAGCTGTCTTATTGCTTTACAACAGAGGAAGGCATGGAAGCAAGCATCTGAAGTAATTTTTACCACCCCTCCCACTCCCTGCTAGAAGTGTGCCTAGAAGCTCAAGGCTTTAGGAAGCTAGTAAAACGTCACCAAAAATAATCAGAAGTCTAGGAATCAAGCAAGCGAAAGTAGAAAATACCCCGTAGAAAATACCCCAGGCTTACCGATACACAAAGGGCAAACAGAATCCAGGCTCTGGCGGTGAAGGCAATGAAAACCAAATGGTTTTGGCTGCTGACCAGGCAGCTGGGTCTGCCTGGGAAAGACCTTGTGCTTAGAGCAGGACTGCAGGACCAAGGCAGAAGAGGCTTGCTGGCTATTGCTTGAATGCGTTCAAGGGGTTCGGTGGAGGAAAGGTCTGTAAAGGAAGGGTTGTGGTTTTGCTTGTTTAAAGTGGGGGTGTTGTAACTTTTTTCCCCATGACCTTGCTCTTGTGGGAGCTGATTGTTGAGAAAAAATGCAAGACTTGCTAACATGATTCAGTTTGTTGGTGAAGCAGTTGTGAGCATAATGAAACATCCCTGGAGTGAGCTGAAATCTTCACCTAACTGGGGAAAAAGCCATATTGCTGAGAATTTTGCTTGACTAAGACTGCCCCAGAGGCTAACTCTCTGGAGGAAGCCGCATTTCTCTGAAGAGACAGATACTTCTTTTTCTTGCTCGGGGAGAGTAGCTGTGTGTCAGCCCCTGATGCTCTTGTTCAAGGTAAAGCTACAGTTGTGCTGCATCTGCTTATTCTGTAGCTGGAGGCTTTTCTGAATTGGTTTTGTTTTTTCTTTCTAGACTTAAGCAGAAAGGCATGTTAAATGCTTTTTATGACTCTCCAGCCATAAGCTGCAGGCATCTGACATTAAACCAAATGGAGACACGGGGGAAGTGGGTTTTCAGAAATAATCCCTATAAAAGCAAAGGCTGAGGCATGCGGAGCTTGAGTGACTGTAAAGTTCCCTGACTTTCCATCGAGTGCCAATGAAACAGGGAGAATTCATCTTGCTGGGTGCCAGCCAAGATCAGAGGAGTTCAGAGCAAGGCAGCGTGCAGCCTTCTTGCAAACGGAGACTGAGCGGAGGGCTGCCTGCATGTGGTTCACAGGAAGGGAATTTCCACCCAGTTTTGTTTTTATTGACAATAGTGCAAAGTGCCAGATGAAATTATCTTTGGGTGAAGATGAGGCTGAGTCCTGCTTCGTAAACACAGCATCCCGACTTGATTTTAACCTTGCTGTGGCTTCTAATAATGTGACATCACTCGGGGCTAAGCTACACTTTCTCCGAACTGCTGCTCCTGCCTCCAGTATGGCTTGTCTCTGTGCAGGATAATCTCCTCCTTCCTGTGTGAATTAGGAGGAGCAGCAGCAGAGGGGCCCCTAGACCATCCTGACTCCAAACAAAACACCACTGCAAATAACCCTCTCTTCCCTCCCCTCCCCTGTTTTCTCTCCACTGCCATAGAACAAATGTTTTCATCTTGGAGAGTGCTGGAATAGCCAGTAACTGTGCAGAAGGAAGTTAGCCCACCAAAACCTGTTTCCAGGATAGTTACCTGGGGAAGGTAAGAGTGTTGTTTTGCCAGGACCCTGATGCGTTCCAGGGAATATCCTGGCCTTTCTCTCAGCTGTTTTTCCGTCTTGTCTAACAAGGCGCAGGTCACAAGAGCCAATGTCATGTTTTGCTTCGGTGGCCTCCCCACTTCAATTTCAGGCGATGTCTACAATACGGAAATGCTTTAATTCTAAGTGTCCAAATGAAGCCAGAGGAAACCTGGGGAAAGTGACAGGGGAAAAGGAATTTTCCAGGTTCTTTGTGATTTGTTCCAGAGCAATTGATTGTAAATGGTTGCTAACTTGTTGGAGGAAAAGAAAATTCCTGTTGTAGGCAAGGCAGCCTACAGTAGGATTTCTTCCCTACCTCTTTGTTGAAAAGTATTCTTTGATGCTGTAGCTTGCGAACAACAACTCCACTCCACCTCAGAGTTGGCTGCATTTCAGCAGCAGTGGGTGTTATGAAATTCCTGCATTTTTAACGCTGATGTATATGCTGCTTTCCATCGAATGCTTTGGCTGTTAGCTGAAGTTGTAAGAATGGTGTTGTCGTTTTGTGGTACTCGAGGGAGTGCTCCTCACTGAGGGTTTGGGAATATCTGGGCCAGTTGGGACTTTGGAAGTATTAATTTGAGCAACTGGTTCTCTGCAGAGGTCTGCTGGGAGGGAGATGATGACATGACTCCTTCCAGAAGGTTTTTAACATTCCTAGGATTCCAGGAGAGGGGTCTCAGGAAAAGAAAAAAGAAAAACACAAACCCTTCAGATTGTCATCCACGGGAACAGCCACAGCTATGAGGCTTAAAGAAAAATATTGTCTTTAGGCTTGTTTGAAAATGCAAAATCTACTAAAACAATTAACTTCACTTTGAAAAACAGGAGTGTAATAAAGGGGAGGCAGACATCTTTGTCTTTGCAAATGTTTCTCTACCAATTATCTGCTGGGCACCAGAATGCGATCAGATCTGCGGGCTGCATCAAGATCGGGTTACTTTGTGACTTTCTGCTGGCGGGGAACATCGCTGCGCAACATCCTACAAGCCCCTTCTAAACTGTTGGAAATGGGGAAAAAAGTCACAGAGTGATTGGAGGGGAAGGGGAGAGAAGAGGGGCTGGACACAATGGGTGTTTGGTCTTGCCTGTGTCTGGTACTCAATCCCCGAAGTATCATTGTTGGAAGATATCTGAGCTCAGTCTTTAAGAAATCATTATGTGGTTGCAAAAGCTGATGTGAGGTTTTCAGGTGCAATGGTTTTTGGTTTTGCAGGTAGCACCCTGAAAGGGTGTGCTGGGCCCGAACTCATGCATATGGTATGGCTAGAGAGATGAACTAAATGGGTCTTGGGTCCTTTAAATATCCCTGAAACTTGAAAATAAACAGACTTGTGTGATGCAGAGAAGTCAAGTTAGGTTTTTCTAGACAAAGGGACCAGAAAAATTGCTGTTATTAAGGTCAGGATTTTGAAACCTGAAATATTCTCTCACCTCTGTATGCAAGCAGATACCGTTTGTGACAGGCTTACATGAGCCCCGGCCTAGTGCAGTCTGACATTTCTTGTATCCCCCTTTGTCCCAGCTCTGGTGTGTGTGGACTGGGTTGCCAAAGTGCTCCTGACCCTTTGGCAGCACTGGGTGCCCCAAACTTGCTGGGTCTGTCTGACGTGCTGAGCTATTGTCATGGACTGTTGACACTTCAGTTGAAACCAGTTATGCTGGGCTGTTTTCCTGATTGCTCTGGGTGTTTCCTTTATGAAAACGTTGCCTCTAAAGCACTTGCCGAGTGCCAGTTTGAAACC
Source organism: Phaethon aethereus (assembly GCF_964289735.1). Lineage (NCBI taxonomy): Eukaryota > Metazoa > Chordata > Aves > Phaethontiformes > Phaethontidae > Phaethon > Phaethon aethereus. The sequence continues at coordinate 492,765 of NC_138608.1, forward strand.
TTAAAGGAACGAGTAAATCAAAAGTATTTTTAGACTGCTGCCATCCCAAAGACACAGCTGCAGAGCACGTGTGGCTTCATAACTCTCTGAAGCCTATCAAAGCCAGTGCTGCTGCCAAATGGTTGCTCTGACCTGGGTTCTGCTTCTTGCGCACCGGCGTGGCGAGTTGGATCAGTGACCTAAACCTACTGCTGGCAGCGCAAGGGTGGGCTGGGGAAATGGGGGGGCTGTTTTATTGCAGCGTGGACTTGGGGCCCTTTGGTCTTAAACTAATAATGTAACCAAAAGGGTAATAAATGCCTCATGGGAAGGTGAAGGATCTGCTCTGTGTCACTTGAGTAAGATGCTACAAACTTAAAATGACTTCCTGTAACTATAATATTGTAAATCTGTCTGGTTGCACTGAGGACTTCGGGCTCTTAGGAACAGCCTTCTTGGTAACTTGGTTGTTCTCTGATCTGAGAAAGCAAGCTTGTTAAACTATTCCCCCCCACTCCCCAAGAAAGGACCTTGTTAGTGAAACTTTTTGCTGCTTCTAAAAACACATATGGAAATTTTGTGAAAGGCCCCTGTGCTTGGTACTGTCTTGTGAGTGGCATCATCAGTCTAGAGGTGCAGAACTTGTAAGCAGGTGGCAATGATAGGTCCTTTCTGAGTTTTTGTAGCCCATGTGATGTTTCTAGCATGATTTTTGGCCTTTGGAGGATGTAGGGGTAGAATGTAGGGAGCCTGGTACAATTTTCTGGTTTTGCAGGACCGGTAGTTGCTCCTCTGCTATTGCACCCTGTCCTGTTCATCCCTCTTTTCTGCCAGTGTCACTACTGCTCTGCTTCCCTTTATTGGCTGCCCTGCTCTGTTAATGTGTCCTCAGATCTTTGGCCCTATCTCTTTCCCCTTTGTGTTGGGCTCTCTTTGTAAATCTCCTGCCTATTTTACATAACACTGTTTGGCTCTGCCAAGCTCTACGGTGTATCTGACTGGCAGCAGATTAGGGTTGTGCTGGGTGATAACATTGTTCCTTGGGGAACAGATGATGGTGGGAGAATAGGAAATTGGAGTTGAATGGAAATTGCTGGGGCCTTTGCAAGAGCAGCAGGCATAAATCAAAGTGAATGGATGTTGTGAACTCAGTGGTTTTTCCTTCATAATTTATACGGCTATGGCTTGTTAGCACCAAGTATGCTGTTGGTATTGGTACAGTACTTGGCAGGTAAGATAATCTCTGACGCGTCAAGGACTAGCTAGACTGACATATCAGAAACGTGAGCTCTCGTTCTAGCAGTGACACAGACTTTTCCCAATTACAGCAGGAAAATCCTTTCAAGTCTGTGCCTCAGTTTCCCGTGTCTCATGATATCATCCCCCTGCTTCTTACCCATTTCAGCGTTTCTTGCGTTGCACTGGGCAAGTGTGGCTGGTGTAGTGGGTGTGGGGGGCCAGATCCTGACCTGACAGTCCATGTGAGATGTGGGTGCTGTAGTTGCAGGCTGGGCAAACAGCTTTCGGTGCCAAGGCAAGACAGCTCCTCCATCACGGGATGGCACCTGGTCATTCAGAAGAAGATCCGCTCTCCTGCTGCGGTGGGGCAAAGGCTGTGGGGCAGCAGGCGAGCGTGAGCAAACCCTTGCCGTGGGGCGAACCGGTGTGGCGGGAGCGTTGGGACCAGAGGGTGCCGGTTCCCACAGAGCAACACCTTGCTGGCAGGAACGGTCTGTGAGGGCGATGCTGGCGGATTGGAGCTAACTCGTTCCAGTCCGAACCGGAGGTGCTTGGAAAGTGGCTTTGGCCTCCATGAAGGCAGCAAGGACTCGGGTTACAGCTCCTGGGTCTCCTGGAAGGACCCGCCTAGGGGAGGACCCAAGGAGGGATGGGCCCATCGGAGCTCTTTGCAAACTTGCCTCCCAGGAGCCAGTGTTTCGGAGCGCTCTGTGGTGGACTCTGGGGCTGTAAGGCTCGTCTGAAACTTTCCTGTTAAGGCGCCTGGCTTGTTCGGAAAGCACCTCTGCCCGCCAGAGATGGGGATCTCCTTGCTGGATAGCTGCCCTGGTTTCCTGTGGTGGGGAGACCAATGCTAGATGTCAGGTCTGGATGCCGTGGCTGTGCTTTCAGGTAAGGACGCTGTTCTTTGGAGTAAAACCTGGTACTGTTTATGGCTTAAATATAGCAGTGGTTTGAATGTTCGGCCATGTAAATCCGAGTGCAGTGGACAAGGTTAAAACAGGCTGGATTTGAGTGCCTGTGAGCCTTTATAGATCCGTTGTTCTGTCTTGATCACCGCTGATTTTGGTTATTGGTGGGTGCATAAATTCAGCCATTCATCCCTGTTTGCTTCCACGCTGCGCTGGCTGTGGGTCTGTTCACAAGTGTTGAATGTCTTCCCAGATCTCGGAGCTGACTAGTGTTTTCCACTCTTGCAAGCAAGAGGAAACGGAGAAGGGAAGACACTTAACACCTTTACTTTCTCTGTAAAAGGACCCTGAACTTACGGTGAACCTGGGGCAGTAATTAACCGAGTAAGAAGGGAGATGGCGTATGCGTACGGATACTGCTGGTAATGAGAAACAATCCGTTCCACGCTCATTTTGTGTGGCGGTTCCTACCAAACTGCAAAAGCTGTACTTGATTCTAAGGGAGAGAGACTTGAGCAGAGTTTGAGGTAGCATGATTAGAGGAGAGTCTGTGTTTGCGTATTGCCCAAGGGAAGGGGCTGCTGAATTGTTGCAGCATGTAACTAGAGTCTTGTTTTATGGAGTAAACAATGGTGGTAAGGAAAAATCTTGTAAGATCCTGCTGAGGAGTGTAAGACCATGGAAGGGGGTTGCTTGGACACTGAACAATAGATTCATCCACCTCCTTTGTGCATCATGGCACCAGCCTGACTTTCTATCTGCTTGCTGCTGCGGGCTGGGTGTTTCTCTTCCTGTTAAATTTTGATTTGTGGCATTGACTGCCCTTGATGCCAAGTTCCAAGGTCAGTTTTCTAATTGCAGGGTGGCAGTGGAGTGGCACTCGAGCTCCTAAGACCAGTCACAAGCATTAACCTGTCAGTCCTGGACCCCGCCCAGCTCACAGTATTGCAGAGATTTAGTTTAACCTATGCACATCTTGGAGGGATTTGCACCTCTCCAGCTTCTCCCTGGGCTCTAACTGGGTCTTGCCTAAAGAAGCATTTCGTATGTAGGATTAATGCTGAGGGACCCTTTCTCCAGATTTGAGTATTACACATGCAGAACACAGCTCCTTTGTGGGTTTACACAGCCCTAATCCCCTCCCCCAGTAAACATGTCATTGAATGAGTACTTGTATAATGCTTTGAAAAAAAAAGTTCACAATTTGCCAGTGAGCATGCAATCTTAAAGTTTATGGGACCTGTCATAGCTGTGCAATCTTTAATATTTGCAACAAAATAAGACTGGTCTCCATAACAGTGGAAATTTTAAAGCTAGTCTTATCTGGATTTAATTTGTCTTGGTGTCAGCTCAAAAGTTACTGAGAATAAGACATCTGTCAACATGCTATTTCACTGTAATATTTTAATGTTTCCTAAAAACTAAAGCATGGTGCGAGTTGTCTTTGTGCTGCACTGTGCACAGGCAAATTTCTGTTCCATTATAATCTTCATTGTATCAGATAAAATTTATAACACGTTATTCCACAGCAAAAATGTGAATGGGATTATAATGGCATTTGATACGTGCTCATTCACGTGGCTGGACAGTGTACGGAGTGCTCTGAACCACAATGCCACTTCAGCCTCTCTCCTTCCTCCCCTTTCTTCCCTGGGCATCCACATGTACAGTCTTACAAAGGTGAAGTGACTTGCCGAATTTAAGCAGCAATTTCCTTTTTGATTTGGGATTAAAGCTTTCAAAAATGTTGAGGGAACTCTTTTGCATAAGAATGGCGTAGCGTTGGATTTGGTGCCTCCCCAGATACACCCTATGCAGGTGGTCATCCACCTACCTGTGATTCACAGCGGTTGTGTTCGTCCTGTTCCTAGGCTTTCCTCTCTTCCTCATTCTTCCATCGCTTTCTGCTGTTCAAGCCAAAGCGCTCCCCGGGTACCTGCTGAGTGGCCCCGTGGTATCTCTGCAGGACCCACTTGGTTGCTTTCGCCTCCTGTGCTGCCTTTGGACCACACGACTCCTGAAGAGCTCTACGGCTTGAGATCTACAAACATCCTGTGACCTGAAACGAGAGGACAGATGGACTTGTTATACAGTACTAGCCCATGACTTCCTCCTCTGGGGCAGGCTGAGTTCTCGTCTGCCTCCTCTTCCTTTTTTCCCCACCAGTATTTGTAAAAATAGTATCTTCATCAGCAGATTTTAAAGTAAATTAGTTCAGTTTAGCTTTCTTGTCTTGTGGTAAAGACAGCATATGCCAAAGCAGGCTGGTACAGAACCCATCAGGCAGCGGAGATCAGAAGTTCAGCCGCAGGTACAATGCGATTTCCTGGCTCGGCCATCTTGTTTGCGTAACTCGGCGTGGGTGCAGTGCAGGTGATAATATGCTGGCCTGCCTGCAATGATCTCTCCTCCCTGCTACAAACAGCAGCCGTGCTGCTTTGCTGAGAGCTCCTGCTGAAGTGTCCTGGAAAACTCTGCTGCCCAGAAAGTGGAGGAACATGCAACTAACTGGGGCCGCTGAGCTGTGTTTGGATTTCGGGGATGATTAAAGTGAATTGTGAGTCGGGCACTTTGCATTTTCTCCCTGTCCAGAGAACTGTGCTTTTGCTGTGTGATCTGCATTAGGCTTCCTCTAAAATGAGGATGATGGTTGGGCTCATGAGAGGGCAGGGAAAACCAGTGACTTCATGTGCAGAGCACCAGGGTAAGGAAAAACTGTGTCATTTTTCAGCACCTCAGTGCCGCAAGGAAGGAGGCTCCAAACTGTGTTTGCCCATCCCAGTGGGGACCGCAGCCAGCCCTGACTTGAGATTTCCAAGCTCTTGGTTAGGAAAGGAACAGGAACATCTGCTGTGGGGTGTAACGATTGGGCTTCTCATCCCTCGGGGTTTGTTCATGGTGCTGTGTTTTTGCATGGACAAGTAACGCAAGTGTCAATTACTGGGTTTAAATTCTGACTCTGTAAGGTAAAAAATCCTTTAACTTAACCTGCTGCTTCATGTTTGGCTGTCCTCTGGACAGGAAGTTAATTACTAGAGAGGTATATGGGCTTTGAAAATTAAGATTTTAAGGTTATGATCCAGACGAATGGCTTGTCTGGTCTTGTTCCCAGCGGTGCCCAGTGTGTCAAAGAAATGTGAAAAGCCATTCTTGACACTTAAACAACTTTTCCTATCAATCCACCAAGTTCAATGAGTTTTAAATTGCAGCCTTGTCCCAGACCTGGAAGGGAAGAAGGGAGTTGCTTCCCTCGTTGCACAGATGACTTACTGGTCAACACCCTGGAGCATGGAGTGATGACCCCCGTGCTGTTGTGTAGTGTAGAAGTGCTGCAGGGGTTCCAGATGATCCAGCTCTTGCAGAGCTCCAGCCCATGGTTGTATGTGCTGACTTCTTGCTACTGTTTACTTTTCTGGGCTGAGGAGTTTGTTTCTGCGCAGCTCTATGTGCTCTTTGCTTTTTGGCAAAATTTGGGAAGTACTCACCTGTTTTGGAATGATCAGCAAGTGCTGTGCATAGAGCAGTGTTTGGAAGTAGCTGTGCACTACATTAGCCTTTAAGCAATAAAACTACCCAGGAAAGATGAGATATGTGCGTTCACTGAACCAGAAGCAGCAGTCCTGGGGACTGCAACAGCTGCAGAGGCTCATAGTCTTTGTCAGAGTGTTGTTTAGTGATTGACTGATAAACCTTCTTTGCTGCTTCTTTGTTTTTACATTTCTGAAGTAGGACATCTGGGACAACAAAAATAGTTTTGTCTGTCATCCCCATGAAGCTGCGTGGGCCAGATAGGGAGAATCTCTTATCAGATCTGGCAAACATTATCTCCTCCTATGAATGTTCAAGGCTTTGCTGCATCCTCAATCTGGATTTGAGGGCAGATGAGGACTCAGCCTGTGAGATATGTAGTTCTGTCTCAAGTACAGAAGTGGTTTCCTGCTGCTTCTGTGGTGGTTTTTGTGTGTTTCAAGCTCCTCCCCACCTCCATCCGTGTCAAAGGCATCATCGTAATGCTCAGAATCTCCCTGGCTTGTCATAGTTGTGTGTGTGTGGGCACAAGAAGCTAATGATACTCTCATCCCTCTTTAGGACAGCAGCAATGAAGCACTGTTTTTACAATGAGACTGTGGGGTTCTTCTACAACAACAGCCGCAAAGAACTGACCACGTACTGGAGGACGAAGGATGTCCTGGTGGTTGCCTTGGGCCTGACAGTGAGCGTCATTGTGCTCCTGACCAACCTGCTGGTCATCACTGCTATCATCATCAACCGGCGTTTCCACTACCCCATCTACTACCTGTTGGGAAACTTGGCGGCTGCCGATCTGTTTGCTGGCATCGCGTACATGTTTCTCATGTTCCACACGGGGCCCAGGACAGCAGAGCTCTCCTTGAAGACCTGGTTCATCCGCCAGAGCCTGCTGGACACCAGCTTGACAGCCTCTGTGGTGAACCTGCTGGCAATTGCTGTAGAAAGGCACCAGACTGTTTTCACTATGCAGTTACACAGCAAAATGTCCAACCAGCGTGTGATGATCCTCATCTTCTGTATCTGGGTCACAGCCCTGCTCCTGGGGCTCATCCCGTCCTATGGCTGGCACTGCCTCTGTGCCCTGGAGAAGTGCTCCAGCATGGCACCGCTCTACAGCAGGAGCTACCTGACCTTCTGGGCCATCTCCAACCTGGTCATCTTCCTGATCATGGTGGTTGTGTACACACACATCTTCATCTATGTCAAAAGGAAGATGACACGGATGTCCAAGCACACTAGCTTCCATCCCCGCTACAAGGAGACCATGATCAGCCTTGTCAAGACGGTCACTATTATCCTAAGTAAGTCCGCTTGCTGTAGTCAATCTACATGGTGCTTTGATCTTCCATCCTGGGTTGTGTGGGGCTGGAGAGGTGAATGTGCTCGGGACAATGGGGAGGATTGGGAAGTGAGGTTCTGCTTCCCTGGTCTCGGAAGCTGCTGGGGTGATAGTTTGGTTTGCTGAGGAACTCAAGAGTTTCAAGACTCTGCATGAATTGCGTGAGCTGTAATGGGAGCAACCTCGCAGGCAGAGGGGAGGCGAGCTCCTGAATCTGAAGTTATCAGGAACAAGGACTGTTATTAATGTGACTCGGTAATATCTGACTACTGTAAATGCAGGTGCTTTGGGCAAAGAAAAGGGTCTTATGTCCTCAAGTCTAGTATGCTCCCTCCATAGAAGTGTAGCATGGAATTAGGAGCTATAATCCGGCTTTATCAAGAAGCGGCACTTGGTGCATCCTTCATTAAAGGATGGAGAGGTTTGGGGTAGATATTACAAGGTGATGGGGAGAGAATGAGGGAGTTGCATCCAAATTCCTTACTGTTTACTAGAACAAAGCACTGAACTCAGATTATTTTTTTGAGCATCTTAGATACCGAGTCTCAATCTGCTCAGGTAAATAAATCTGCTCTCGGAAACTCTCATCTCCCAGTTTGAGCTGCTCTCCATGAGCACGGGATCTCCAGCAGAGTGCTAACTGCCTGCCAGTCTGTCTGCATCCGCAGTCTGTAGTGCAAATAGGAGCAGATCAGTAACTGGAAGTGGTTGGTGCTGAGGGTCTGCCTCTCCAGACTATTTAACTTTATTCAGATATGTGCTCTTCTGCCCAGTGGCGCATGTCTGACAGTGGAGGCTGGTGCGTGCATTGTGCTTTCAACAGCCTATCACTCCATGATTTCTTTAATCTGCTTTTGCCTCTTGCTTTCATGGTCTAACAGCCTTTCTTTAAAGTGAAAGAAATTAATGTGCTCAGATCTTCTGCAATCCAGCCCGACTCTGGGCTTACGGTCACAACCTCTTGCTTGCAAATCTTTCCTGATAAGCACAGAATTTGCTCCGTCAGGGAAACCTTGTAGCTGCAAACAAAGACTACTCCCTTGTGAACTGGCGCTGGCAGAGTGGGGCTCGGCAGAGGAGGGGAGCAGGGTGGGAGCCGTCGGGGGGGCTGGCGGGCTGCTTGGTGTGTCCCTGCTCCGGGGCACGCTGGCTTGCCGGGTCCTGTTGCAACTTGTGAGCATCGAAACTGGAGTTTTCTGCTGGTTCCTGCCTTTCCTGTGATGTTGTCTTCCCTGCCTTGCAATCTCTCCATCTCTTGTGTGCAGCTGGGAGTTCGTTACTGCCTTGGAGCTGATCAGATGCAGCACAGGGTCAGCAGAACTCAAGAATGATTTACTTCATGTATTTTGCACAGTCCACAGTGGAGGGAAGTTTTGTTTCCCCCTTTCTTTCCCCGAACAGTATCAGAGGGTCACTCTGTGGTGTCAGCAGGACTGCTTAATTTTATGGGACCTCACAAGATCGACTGGAAGAGGGTTGGTGGGATGGGGATGCTGGCCAAGAAGGAAAATGCAGTTCATGCATTTTCATCGTCATGTGAGGCGCCTTTCTTCTTGGTGTCTGCCCTCCTGGCTTGGCTGGCCTGCCTTTGTCTTCTGCCTTGAGTGAGGAAAAAGCTTGGGTCCGAGGAGGCTCAGAAGAGCTGCTGTGGTTTCACAGGGAGTTGGGACTGGTGTCTCTGGACAGACAGACTGAGGAGGAACCTAATCTGGAGAGTTGAGGGAGACTCAGGAGTTCATCAGGCCTTTGGGACTCTTGCAACCCAAGGGTTTTTCCCTTCCTCTGCGGGGCAGCGCTGGAGAGAAGCAGCAGTCGGTTCTGTACAGGTCCCTTGTGCAGGAGAGAACAAGGGAGGGAATCGCTCCACTCAGAAAACACCTTTCTGTTTGGACTCGGCACACAGAAAGCTGAGACTGCAATGGGTGTTTTCCCTCCCTGTGAAAGCCCTGGTGTAATTCCTTCTCCACCCTCGTTCCCCAGCCTTCTGCAAACTTGGACTCTGCACAGAGGAATACTTTGCGCCTTATGCATCAGAGGGTGTAGCCGCTGGTGAGCGTGCGAGGAAGTAAAGGGTGCGGTAGGAGCTGTCTGTATGCCACTTCACCGCAAGGTTGCTGCGGTTGATAATCTTGCAGGTCCTGAGTGTTAAGAACAGGTCTAGGAGCCGACCTGGAAACCAGTAAGTCCAAGGTACATCTGGAAACTAGTAGCAAGTCTTCCCACAGACCAGTTGAGCGACACAGGAGGTGATGACCAAACCACAGGGCAGAGTCATTAGTGACCATGCTGTGTTAGATTATTAAGAGTTCAGGCTTCTTTTGGAATACTTCATCTTCCATTAAAGAGCAGGGAAATCAGCTGGATATGCAGGCAAAGGCCCCAAACTTTTTTGATACTTATTTTTACACCCTCCCCTGCAATATTACTCTGGCTCTACTTTATGCTGCTGGGAGCCATTCTCTAGAGAATCTGGCTTTCCTTGTGGATGCTGGAAAAAGTTACATCACTAAACAAGGAGGTCCCTTTCCTGCAGGCTCACTCAAGATAGAATTATTGGACCTTCTTTCATGACAGCAAGGAAACTGTTTTGTATAGTTGCTAAATTTAAAGGGGGCAAAGTCATGTCTGCAAGTGCAGGGAAAACTGCCTGGCCCAGATGTGGTGGCTGCTGTGCTGACCACCTGGGAGCATGACTCGCTTCAGTAAAAAGGGTTACATGATGCAGTGGCCTGAAATTGGGGGAGAACACTCCCAGAAATCCAGGAGATCCCTCCCAAGTATTCCTTTGACTTTTCACCAGTGCAGCATTTCACTCTGACAGCTTTAAATTCAGCCTCTTGGTGTTGGTGCAGCTCTTCTGGCTGTTGTTCTTTCCTGACAGATGTTTTTTCAGTAAAGGGTGTAGTTGCAATGTTCCCAGCAAGTCTTGCTCTTTTCCACCCTTTCCCAGAAGATGCAGCAGGGTGCAGCTCCTGTGCTTTAAGGTACAACCTTATGTATGACCGCCAGGAGCACTGATGGGCGAGTGCTTGATTTATGTCAGCCTTAAAATCATGACTGTAAAAAGGGTTTTAGGAGCCGCAGGCACCTCCCACTCTCTCATGCAAAACAGCAATTATCGTTTTGCCAAAGAGCTTTGCAGGTGATGGCAAGAACCCAGTATCAGCCCAGCTGAATCAGTGGTGGAGTCTGGTCAGCTCAGGCCTTGTCTTGGCCAGCACATTGCTTGGCTATTTTCTGTTTGGCTGTTTTCTGCTTGGCATATAGCTGTGTGAGAGAGACTTCGTTGGACTGCCCAAAGTGTTGGCCAGGACTCTTCTAAACTCGTGCTGTTAAAGCCCCCATAAACTGTACAGAGAAGTGGAGAAGATTTTCTTCAAGATGTATCACTGTTCCCTAATTTTATGGCCTGTTCCCCTTTTTGGAGGGAGTGACACATAAACAGGAAATACGGACACTTTATCTTCACTCTGTAAATGCAACAATGGTGATGAGGGGAGGTAAGTGCAAGTACTTAAAGTGTTGTTCTGAGTGAACTGGGAGGGGGGGAAGCCAATGCCTCCATCTTTAATATTTGCTGGTTTAATCCTTGGTCTTCCTCCAAAGCAAAAAAATAGCATGAAACTAGTTATTTTTCCCCCCATTTAGCTTTTTTTTCCAAGATAAAACCCCAGTGATTCCATTGGGCGTCTTCATGGTGAATGACTGGGCAGGGTCAGGAACCTGCTTTTTCTCTAACACCAGTTTTTCCTCTCCCCAGGTGCTTTTGTCATCTGCTGGACCCCAGGACAAGTCGTGCTCCTCCTGGATGGCTTGGGCTGCAAGAGCTGCAATGTTCTAGCGGTGGAGAAATACGTCCTTTTGCTGGCAGAGATCAACTCGTTGATAAACGCTATCGTCTACTCTTACAGGGACAACGAGATGCGTAGCACCTTCCGGAGGATCCTCTGCTTTGTCTGTTACAGGAATTCCAAATACACCCCCACGGTGGTGAAGCTAAACACCACAGACCGCAGAACGCTTTCGCAGAATGGGCACTTTACTGTGGATTCCTCTATTTAGCTCTTAATCAGCGAGACAAGCACGATGCCGAACAGCGTCCGCTTTCTGGGCAAAAGCACGGAGGCTAGGAGTGACCTGCTTCTAAAGCAGCAGAGACTTTTTATGTGCACAAGCATAAATGTTTCTATAGAATACTTGTCATCGGTAAAGGACAAGATGCTTTTAAGGAACTGATGGATGGTGTGTTATTTAGGACAAACATACTTGGAGTAGTATTCTTATTAAAGACTGCTATTTCTAATGCAAAGTTGATTGTAATTTAGCAGCATCTAGAAATATGTGCAAAAGGAATCTCACGTGATCTCTCAACAAGCAAAGTATTTTCTTGGTACTTCAGTATTACTGCCTTCAGAAATAGTCGTTCCAGTGGTAGCATACTCCAAAGAGCCAAAGCTCTTCAGCTTTACGTGTTGCTTCCTAAACAGAGCTGCTTAGTGTTTCCCCAGAGAGTCGTATTTGGGTTGTGTTCCACCTGCTTCAGAAATCATATTCTTAAGGCCTCTTCCAAGAGGAATCTGTTTGAATTGCTTCCTGAGAAGCAGATTCCTGCTTTCCTAAGTGTCTGTTACTGAATTTCAAAGTATTCTGGGCTTTTGGAGAGTGTCTTAAGAGCACCTCATTCTTTCCTAAAATGGAGAGTGGTGGTGCTGTAACTAAGTGCAGTTGTGTTTGTGTTCTGCTAAGTGATACCATGTGGTATTCACAAGTTCATTGCCTATTCATAAATGTGGAGTGAGTCATGTTCCCATTAAACTATCTTTCTACTCCCTGAAAACCCCTTGGGACAGGTTTAGGTTGGATTCCAAGGCAATCAATATTTTGCCCTAGGTTTTAATGTGCAGTTTGTACCTTAATACTCGACTGCTCAAATAATGTGTTAACAGTCTGTTCAAATGTAGTCTTTTTCTCAGCAAAGCATCATAAGAAATTAGCAATATTAATATTAGTGCATGTAGGATTTAGTTTTCTGGGTAAGTCCATTTGTGGGATCTGACATGCAATGTAAACTGTCAGTCTTGGTTGCTGGGCCACGACTGGAGGGCAGAGGCTCTGCTGGCAGAAGAATATTCACAGCTGAGAAACTGTAAATACTTCTCCAGGTTTCCTTCACCTTCATGCTGTTAAACTTCAGCAGTGCGAATGTGCCTGTGACAGTCCAAAATCCAGGGCCAGGTGTTTATCATGGGCTTCTGTGAGAGCAGGGAGAGGCTAGAAGAAGGCAGGTTTTGGAATGTTGTCTAAATTTATAATTTCAGGGTGTTTTTAATAAAATAGCCCTGTTTTGTCTGATCAGCTGCCTGCCTGATCCCCACAGCTGGCTTTGCAGAGAAGACAACTTCCATTTGAGTAACAATGCCTCCAGTATGTGCATGGACTTTTTTTCTTGCAGAACATGGCCAGGAAGTGACAAGTGTTAAGGTGAGTCTCCTGGATTGACTAAAATGGTCTTGGAATAGGGTTCACCATCTCCGTGTCCCAGAGACTTTTTGAATAAACACTTTGTCCTGGGTTTTAGAAAAGAAGATTTGGAATTTTCCCCCTATCTCCCCACTCTGGAGCCCTGGGAAAAGAACATCCTCCAGTTGTGTGTTGTGGTGCTGGAAGGGGAGGGATACTGGCCTTTGTGCTTGCGTCCATTGTGACTGCTGATGGTCTGCCTTCTAGGTAGGTTGTCTTTGAGAGCATCTCCCAGGACTCTGCTTGTGTGTCTTGAAGGGGTTATAGTCTCCAGAAGGACCATGAAGAGAACTGGAGGCAGTAACTTTCAGGCAGCCATCTGCAGCCAGAGCAGGGGTAAGACTACAATGCGCCTTGGCGCATTGCTTGTGAACACCAGACTTGGCTGGTTTGGGGCAATTTCACACCACTAGAGCCCACCAGGTGGTAGGGCTAAGAGAAGCCATAATTGTATTGATTGCCAAAGAAGACTTATAGTTACTTTTACGTTCCCTGGAAAATACTGTTATTGGGATACAGGCACACCCTGCAGTGGAAGCAGGTGGCGAGCTAGCAGTAGCTGGGGGAAGACTGTACTAGTGAACACTGGAAAGCTGCTACTGAGAGTGATGGAGCTGGGACAGAACAAACTTAGACCTTTTCTTTCTGCTTTTCTGAATATTCCCAAAGCAGGAAGTGCATGAATCCTACTTCATGCAAAGCTAATTTTACAATTAAATACATGCCAAGCCTTGCTTTTATTAATAAAGGGGGAAGGAGGAAATATGGACGTTCATCCTGTCTAGATATGGGATTAGTACCAGTCTGATTTGGGGGGGGGGGGGTGTGTGTTAAGAATTGACTACTGCATTTGGGTTTGAACGAGCATTTGTAGTGGGTAAGATGACACTTGGCTCCTAAAAGAACTGCAGTTGGCTTTTATGCCCAATTGGGCCTTTAATAAGCTGTACACGTTCTTCCCTGAGGGATCTGGTAACTAGCCTGACCTCAGCCTTCTGCTGGCTGCTTGTTGAGCCGTGTTTCAGCAGTGCGATCCTGCTTTGACAAGTGCTTCCATGTAAGTACCTGCAGCGCAGGCAGACTTTGTCATTGACAAGAGACTCTTGATGCTTTACGATCACTATAGAGAGGATCATCTCAGTTTTTTCAGTATTTTAAATGACGGACAAATTCAGACTAACTCCTAAACCAGTATAAATACTAAAGAACTGTTATACATAAAACTGATGGAAAGTATATCAAGGATTTAACCAGTTTCCACCAGGCAGAATATCCTGACTACTTGAAAGATGTCAATGCTTCGTATAAAAATCGAGTCCTGCTGAGTAACAGTAACTGAATGTACAAATGCAGCTTATAGTCTAGCAGTCTTGAAAATGCATGATTTACAAAGGTAAATAGCAACTGATTAGTGTGAGGAGGAGGAAAAAGTCTCAAACCTCTAATGGAGCTTGTTTCTGAGTGATAGCTGGCACCCATCAGGAACGGAGGTGGGTTGCCTGGAATTCTTCAATGAGATTTCTCTTCCCGAGTGACTTGGGGACCATCAGATTTCTAGTTGTTTCCAGCTGGCTGTAATAGATGAGAGAGCAGGAAATTAGGAATGATAGAAACTAGCCTGGAAAGTGCTGTTTTCAGTAGGATTTGAAAAGAAATGGTAACTCAATGAGGCAGAAAAGATAGGATTTTACAGCCCTCCCAGCAATGAAGATGGGGGAAGACATAAATGGTGTCTATAGAACATGCATCACAAAAGAGGCTTTTAGGCTGTTCAGTATTTTAGTGAAGCCTTTACTTTCTAGTTTTATTTGGAAACACAAACCCTTGTCTAACTACATGGAGGCAGGAACCACGTTGCACTGTTTTCCACTTGATGTTTTGTGTCCTAAACAAGATGCTGCAGCAAAGGATGTGGTGTTATCTGATTACATGTTTGTTTCCCAAAGCTGCTTAGACTTTAAGTATAACTTTATCATTGTATGCAGAGCTGGATGCTACCAGATTTATGGGGTAGCTTGGTTTTTAATTCATGTTCCACAACCTATGGTGTGTCTAGTTTAAATGTGGCAATATCCCTCTTTTTAGTTTGAGAAGACTCCCTGCCTTTTTTAAATCAATGTGAAATGGCCTCGGAAGGTTCATCACTGGTTTCATCAAGTTGTTTTTTTAAGAGGAAATGTCCCTGAAATTAGTGTGTGGGGTTTTTTAGGCATGTGAGATTGTTCTAGACTTGCTGTGTGTTGGGTGGGAGGAAGGAAGAGACACCTAGGAACTATTTTAAAGGGATCGAATGTGGGACAAATAAGAACACACAACTTGATCAAAGATAGGCCGTATCGTTCCAGGAATGAGAGGTCATGCCTTGCTGACTGGTTGGAATTCCTGAAGCAAGCTGCTGCCAAAAGTAATATGGATTTTGGTGTGGTTTTTGGGGAGGGTAGCACTGGAGACTAATACTGTAGGGACTGATGGACTGTGAAGGTTTATTTTGTTGAAGAAAAAAAAAAATCCAACAACAACAAACTAACCTGCGGAAGGGGAAAGACAGAATAAGGGGGAAGCAAGATGAATAAGGGGAAGCTGGTGATGGTGGGTTTTTCTTTGTTTTTAAACTTCAGTTTGTCTTCTCTCTGATGTACTGAGGCATGGAAAATGAAAATTAAAATTTCTGCTAGACTGTAAGTGTAGCCAATGCAAAAGTTAAGCTTTTTGGAGTCAGTTGTGCTTTTCTGACTCTTGGACAGTACTGGAATATTAGGGCTGAGAGTTTTTTTAACGTGCAAGGATGCCTGGTGTGACACCCGGGGCCCCTGGTCTGCATGATGGTGGTGGATAGTTTGGGAGCCCACCCATACATTTGCATTGTGCTCCCCCAGCCAAAGGCCAGTGAGGAGACAGCGAGCACCTCAAGCTCTTGTGGGGGTGAGTTCTTCTTGGCTTAGGACACGCATCAGTGCAGTTGTGAAGTGAAGCCCTGTATCTCTCTGCTGTGGACTGGCATGAATGTAGCCAAGGTAACTGAAGAAAGGTCACACTGATGGTGTAATAATTACTTCCCATGATATTTCTTTGAAAAGCTTTTCTATAAAAAGCACAATGGTTAGCAGCAACTGTTGGGTTTCATAAGTCCATGCTCCCACACAATATGTGAGTGTAAATCCTGCGAGAAGAATCTGTCTCATCTCATCTGAAAGCTGGTACAGCCCGGAGTCCAGCTTCAAATGGGGTTTCTGGAAGATGATTCTCTTCTAACTGGTGGTCTTGACCAGGTTTTGTCCTTACACTGTGGCTGTCAGAGGATACAGCAGGCACCAGAAGGAAGAGGTAAGGAGAGGCTCTGATTTGCCTGCATTTCCCAGCAGGGAAAATAACTGTCCTTTAGTTGTTGGCACCCATTTGCTGCTAAACATCACCTCAGTCTCTTCTGTAATTGTGGCAGAGAGCATTCAGCTGAGTTCTGCTGGGCTTGTGTCTGGAGAGGAGCATTTGGGTGAGTTGTGTTGACCCTTTTCATGGTAGAACCAGTCTTACTCTCTAGGCTTGTCTTTGCTCACTGAAAGCAAGGAATACAAACTGGAAAAAAAATGTGCCTAGGATTTCTCAGATTTTTTGAATGTGCCTGTAGATGTGTCTAATGCTGCAAAATGTCCCCATCACACCCTTGATGTCCCGAGCACTATGTGGGAAGAAAGTCCAAAGGCAAGCAGGAGAGTATCTTCTTCCCGAGTTTCATAATCATGGGCTCATCTAAGATTTCAGTGTCACCATCCAGGATGTAAGAGGAGCCTTGCATGCTGAATTTTGCTCTGGTATAGTAATTTTTCACACAATTACTTATTTGGTGCTACCCACCTCTGATTTTTAGCACTTAACACCCACTCTTGTCTTGGTAGGAGTAACACAGCATGGTGGAGCAGTGGGATGTGGAGGTACCAATGGCTAATTGGCTGCTGTGCTATATGGTGACAGAGAAACAAATGCTTTTGGCACTGCTGCTTTTCTATTTTTTTTCTTGTTGTCTCCATGCCTTGGGGACCTTTACTGAACTGGTGCTTGCTCTTATTCTCTCTCTGGCAGTCAAGGAAATTGCACTTTTTATTGCAGGTAGTCAGATCAAAGATGCATCCTGGTATCTTGATGTTTTCTGGCATGGGGAGGTTGTAGTGAGGTGGGTGGTCAGCCTCTTCTCCCAAGTAACTAGCAATAGGCCTCAAGTTGTGCCGGGGAGGTTTAGGCTAGATATTGGGAAAAATTTCTTCACTGAAAGTCTTGTCAAGCATTGGCACAGGCTGCCCAGGGAGGTGGTGGAGTCACCATCACTGGCGGTGTTCAAAAAACATGTATACGTGGCACTTTGGGACATGGTTTAGTGGGCACGGTGGTGTTGGGTTGATGGTTGGACTTGACAGTCTTAAAGGTCTTTTCCAATCTTAATGATTCTGTGATTCTATGGGCTGTTGTGTGTGTAACGCAGCTTTTGGTGCTAGATTAGGTGTGTTTATTACTTTCTTGATCTGTCTGTAACAAGCAACTTAGTTCACAGCCCAAATCAAAACCCATCAGTGTTTGGAAACCCTGGCAGATCACTGTGAGTCTGAGGCACTTCACAAATACAACGGCCAAAGCCAGAGCATCCCAGCTAAGCGTGGATGGGGTATCCTTGAGGTAGTGCTGACCTGTGCCACCATGGTGTTGCATGTGGTCTGAGCTCCCGAGGCTGCAGCGGTAGCCAGGGGATATGTAAGCAACTTGAAGTTGAAGCTGCAGGACACACAAATAACTACAAGCAGAAGTCGGGAACAGTATGACTGCGTAGATGATGGGATGCAGCTCTCCAGAGCCCAGGGAGATCTCTACAAGTGGTGTTTCGAAATGGTGAGTGTATGATTCTCCTTGGAAGTAGCTCACGAGTCCCCTTACTGGCAGGAGAGCCTTGGCAGCTGCCGCAGGGATGCGGGTAGCTGTTGCACGGCGTGCTGTAGCCTTCCTCCGCCGGGAGGCAATGTAAGCCAAGCTTTTCTTGTGCCGTGTGTGTGTGTTCTTGTTCTCTGCCTGATGCTTTGTGTCCCCTTCTCGCTTGAGAAGGGGGCTGCACAGCCTCCCATCAGCCAGCTGTCCTCTTGGCTCTCTTTCATACACTCATTGGCACTTTTCAATGCTCCATGGAGGGGCTGTGCCACCCACCCATGCTGTCACTGGTGTGCAAATCTAGGAGGTGGGTGACATCAGTCATGGCAGTGGAGCCGGTGTCCCACAACTTCCCTGTTAGTTCGGGGGCTGAGCAAAGCCTCTGACTGATCTGTGAAACCACGTTCCTATGCTCCAACTTACAGGACACCAGCAGCAAGTGGTAGTCACAGATGCAAGAGCCTGTATGAAGAGCGTGCAGGTATCTTCACATGTGTACATATAACTTACATGTCTTATGGGCAGAGGCATTTATGAATGTCTGGCCCAGATGAACTCTGAAATACAGCTGGGGAGTTCATCATTTCTTTGTGCTGCTGCCTCCCCTCGCAAAAGCAGTGATCACAGGTCTAGCAGCTAATTTAATCCCATCACAACACAAACACTTTTATTTGAGCTGTAATAATAGCAGACGTGCCTAGAGATAAGGCATAGGCTACAGCGGGGGTGTATCTCCCTGTGAGTTTATGCTCTGTGGGCTTCAGGGTCAGTTTGTAACTTGTCAGGTAGCAGCTGAAGTCTTGGCTTTAGTTGTAAAATGAACTCTTTCCTCCCCTCACCCCACCTTTTTGTGCTGACAGGAGAGAATTCACTTGCTAATTATACCCCAGTCCATTTCCAATCGAAACGCACAGGGTGATTTATCAGAGAGCTGGAGACAGCTCTCCCTGTTCCCTTGGCTGCATCAGCAAGAACTTTTGCAAGACAATTTAATTTCTTGTCATCTTTTAATCCAGCTCCCTTTCCCCCTATAGTCAGCCTGTGAATGAGAAAAGATGGTTTATTAATCATTTTACCAAAAGGCTGAGAAATACAGTGTTTCTTCAGTGGTGCTTGCTCTGTATCTCATCAGTCAGCATTCCCAGAGCCACAGGGTCGTAAACATTCAGCCCTGTGACATGGGAAAATTAGTTCCCTTGTTGTGAAAACCTGACCAGTGTGAATGCAGGGAGCCAGGTTTTGCCACCATTGGGGTCTTAAAGGGTGTTACTCAGAACTGGATTTGGTCCTGGCATTTTATGCAAGAACCTGCTTAAAATAAAGCCTAAAAAAAACCTGTGTCTGTGTTCTCAATGTCACAAAGTGGGGGAACTTCGGCGTGGGAACTTCTAGCTCATAAAGCCAGGCATGTGCCTAAGTCTGTGGTGTTATGTTGGAATAAATGGAAGATTGCTGGATGCTGTGGAACTTTTCCACTAAGAAGTGATGAGCTGGACTCTAGCTAAAGCTGCAGGATAAATATTGCTGTCATTGCTTACTGGTGAGCTGGGATAACAAAGGAGGAGGGGTTGATTATTCTGAGCCAAGCCACAGCCCTGGGCCTCGCAGTGTTTATCGGTTTCCACTGTCACTGATACTTCCTTCCCTGCCTCACTCTGTTCCTCCTGTCTTCTTCCCCACCCTGCTTCTGCTCTGCTGCCTTTCCAAATAACCTGTCCCTTGCTTAGGATGCTTTCTGTACTATTCCACAGGAGTTTTGGCTAAGATTCCCGTACCTGAAATAACAAAGGCAAAACATATAAACCTAGAGGTCCAGAACCAAAATACATATTGGGTTTCAATTTATGTGAAGTTAGAGCTCAATTTGAATTACTCATATTTGGAAATTTCAATGAAAATAAGCTGCAGTTTGCTGCCAATCCCCTAATGTGGAATTAATGGTAGAAGGTATTAGCGTGAGCAAAAGTGCTGCTTGGCCATGCAGGCGTCCCTCCAGCACCAAATCCAGGGAGATGTAGGGCCAGGGGTGTTTTAGCACTAAAGCTTCATAATAACCATAAATGGCACTATATATACACACAAAAATATACATATGTATACATAAAAATAAATTGGTAAGAAGCCTTTCTGTTTCTGGGCATTAATGCTGTTTCTGGTCCAAACACTGTCCAATGATTAAAAAAAACCCCAAAGGTAAATATACCAAGATCAGGTATTGATTGAGAGTGTTGCTGTGGTTATTGTTTTCCCCTCTGATTTAAAGCTTCAGTCAGTTCAATCAATAAATGCATCAATACTAAGAGAATGGTAACGCTCTGCCTGAAAACAAGATTTCATGATCTGGATGGAGGTGAGCAGAGTTCTGGGAACTCGGTATGTATATGTGTGTGTTTACTGATACCAGCAGTTTCTTGGAAATTTTCCAATGTAACAAATTTTGGTCCTTTTTTCTAAATACAACAGTTACCCCCCAAGGAATAAGTGGTATGCAAAGACTTCTGACCATGACTCTGCAATTGCTTATGGTTGTAGCGATGCCTGAAAATGTCAGTGGGTCTAAGAGGTACATGGTGTTATGGAGGTGAGGAAGAGGTTTCCCTGCTTTGTAGTTGGAGAGGGGCCTTTGGCCGGGCTTTGCTGGGACCCCCGAGGGGCCCCGCTGTCTTCCAGAGTCATGAGGACCCTGCATGTTACAATAATTGCTGCTTTTAGTAAATGTTGTTGGGTTTTTTCCCCACAAGAAAAAAATGTGTTTTCTGCAGAGGAACAGAAAATTTGTTTTAACTTTGTCAGAGCAGAGCTACTTCAGCTGAGCAACTGCCCATACGCTGCACTCGCTCCGCTGGGAACATCCCCGGAGGGGAAGCTCCGGGTCAGTTTGCCGCACTTTCATCATTCATCATGTTGTCTAGGAGGGAATGTTTTCTTTACAAAGGTTTTGCTGAGCAGCCGGAGAAGCCGACAGTGCCTGGCTGACACTGAGACCTGGCCACCAGGTGTCTGAGAGAGCGATCAAACCTGGATTTTGTGTTCTGAAGCAGAAGATGAATGTCATAATTCCTGCTTTGGAGGATGAATGCGATGTTTCATATTTGCGGAATTGATATTGTTATTTTAAACAGCATTAAAACTGCACCACTGAATGTTAAATTGCCCTTGCCTATGAGGTGAAGATTCAAGCGTTGGGTTGGTAGCAGTCAGGCATGTGGAAGACGCTTCTACTTGAAATGCAGCTGTAAATGGATGTAAATCCTGTAAGCACATAATACTGCTGGACAGTAAAACACTCGAAGAGGTGAAGAACAATGACTGATGTGGTCAGCTCTGTGCTTGCACAGAGGCATTTAAATACCAAATCTATAATTGGAGGTTTTTTCCTTTCTTAACTTCTGTTTTCAGGTAACCCTATGTCCAGCTGTAGTGTGGTAACTTTAAAGTAGCAGCTTAAGAAGATACCCAAACTTCTTATAAAGCTGTTTGGGTGACCCTCTATAAAAAGTAACTTTTTCTGTGCTGCTTTGTACCCACAAACTTTCTTCAGCTGCAAATACACGAGATGCACAGCAGCTTTGCTGTTGAAGCTTCTGCGTGCTCAGAGCCACGCACGGTCTCGTTAAAGTGTCTTTCCAAGGTGATGAAGCAACGAGTGAATACGACCTGAGCCTGTGCCAACTGCTGATGGAAGAAGGAACTTACGGTGCCTTTTGGCACTCGTGGTGATGAGGTTTTGGAAGATCAATAGCTTAGTGGTGACCAGGCAGAATAAATTGGTTTAGAGGTGACAGAGTTCCCTCAGGTTACTCAAAAATGTGACAGTATTAGCAGCAAAGAAGAAATATACAGTCCAATTCTTCTGTTGTGTTTTTTACTAATGAAACTCCGTTAGTGTTAATCTGAATAATTTTCCTCTCTTTGAGTGTAAAAAGGGGAGAATCAAAACTAAGTACTGTGTCTGAGGCTTGGCCTGACATTAGGTACACGCAAGAACGATGGTGGCTGGGCAAAGGGGGGAATCCTTGCACCGCAGTTAAATGCCTATTAGCACGTTAAGATTGTTTATTGTCTGCCTAGAGAAATTAGAGGTCAATTAGGCGGGGAATCCCAAAGGTTATTTGAATACAGTTTTATGAAATGGCCGGTTGCCGCGCTGACGTTACGGCGTGGATTTGATTCCGTCGGCTCCTCGGGAACCCCCGGAGATAAACGGAGAGGACGGGGCCGCCGGTCGTTCCATTGGGCGGAGCGGGGCACCAACCGGGAAGCCGGCGAGAGGCGGTGGCGGCCCTGCCGGGGCAGGCGGCGCTGGGACCCAACGCGGGGCTGGCGGCGGCTCCGCCCCCAGCGTGCGGCGGCGGGGCGGGGCCTTCCGGGGGCGGGGCACGTCGCGGGGCGGGCGCGGCGGCGGCGGCGGCGGCGGGGGGGGTGCTGCGGGCGCAGGGCCCTGTTGTGTGGGAGCCGCTGGGGCCGCGCCGCTGCCCGTCCGCGGCGGACCGGCCCCGCCGTCCCCCGCCATGGAGGACACGTCGCGGCTGCTGGCGGCGGCGCACGGCGGTGGGGTGACCCTACCCGGTGGAATCCCGCCGCCCCCTCCGCCCGCCGCCGCCGGGGATCCGGCTGCCGCGCCCCCCCCGGGGCCGCCGCCGCCCGCGCACCACGACACGGGCGACGTCCTGCAGCAGATCATGGCCATCACCGACCAGAGCCTGGACGAGGCCCAGGCCAGGTACCGGCGGGCCTGCGGCGGGCCCGGCCGCCGGGCGGGGAGGGGGCTCGGCGCGGCGGAGCGGGCCGGCGGAGCTGCTCGGTACCGGCCGCCTTCCCGCGCAGCCCGGCGCCGTGACTCAGCTCTGCGGGGGGGTGTGGGACGACACGACACCCTCGGCCCCGCCGCTCCGGTCGTTACCGGCGGCTGCGGCGAGGGGAGGCGGAGGGCAGCGGTCCCGCCGTCCGACCCTCCCGGGCGCGGCCGAGGCTCCGGCGGGGGAAGGGGCTTGTGGTGGGCAGTCGCCCTCCGGAGGCGGAAAGTTCCCCGTTTCCCGGTGTTTCCGTGTCTTTCCTCTCCCGTCTGCCGGGCAGCGCTTCGATACCCAACGCCGGGATGATGCCCGGGCTCCTCGTAATTAATTTTCTGACTCCTTCTTTTCCGTCGCATTCAAAAATCGCCCCGGCTGATCTCATCGCGGCCGTTACCCCGCTGGGAACGGGATTGTCCATGCCTGACGCCGGCCTGGAAGGGGAAAACCGTAAGCGGTGGCTGCCGTTGAGGGCCGAAGTTTGCTCAGGAAGGGAAAGCGAGAGGAGCTGGAGTCCGTCGAGCCCCTCGCGGCACGGGTGCGAGGGCCTCGAAGGGTTTCTCACCACCACCAAGAAGTTTCTGGCTAATCGTATTTAAAGGGAAAAAAATTACATTCGTTCTTTTCCCTGTCTTGTTGACTTCGTTGGGATGTAAATAATTATACGGCGAAAACAACCTGGAAGTCAATAGAATTCAGCATCTTCTGGCGTGTTCTCCTTGCCCCGGAGCTGCGTCTGGCCCTGATTGGCGCGGTGTAATTACACGTAATTACACGCTTTGCTTCCTCGGCGTGTGCGAGGTGGGCAGCCCCCGCCATGAGACGGTTTGGGAGAAGGTGGAGACTTAGAAAGCGGGTTTATAAAAATCAGCAAAATGGGTTTTCTGGCCCTTTTTCCTTCTTCTAGTTAACGCGGTGTTGCTCCTCCAGCTTGCCCCTCAGTTGGGTGTTGCACGCAGTCGCCCCTCCCTGCGTGCACCCCGATCGCTGCCATGCCAACAAAACCCTGCCAGGTTGTTTGGGGTTTTTTCCCTGATCTCTGCCTAAAATTTAGCTGCGTTTGGGTATGTCAGCCACTGGCATGCCGAGGCCACAGCGTTACCAAGGACAGGCATCAGATTCCTGATGGTTGAGTGGCTTATACGAATATAAGGAGAAACTGTGCGTTCTAAGAATGTCACGGTTTGGGTTTAAAGTCGACTTTTCCAGGTAACTTTCAACTCCAGCTTGTAGGGCAATGATATCTGCGAGCGGTGCTTGGTGTGGGTCACATGTAGGGCTATTGCTTCTTCCCAAAACTTGCGTTTTTCTTTTCTACCTGGTGCTGTATTTCAGAAACAACCACCCACAGCTCCTGTATAGATTCTATAGGTGTGGATTTGCCTGGGTGTTGCATAAGAGCTGCAGTTTTCTCTCACAGCTTCATATTTAAGATAATTTTGAGCGGAATAAATTTGTCAGGAACTTCAGTTTCAAGTAAGAGTTGAGGAATGGGCTTTGACAAATGGCTTGGCCATTGTTTAAACTAAATTACTTTAACATTGCGTTAGAAATCCTGTCAAGCCCTAGCTGAAGCACAGCAGGCTTTGAAGGCCCCCAAATTTGGTGGGTTTTCATGTATATATGCGTAAAAGAAGCTTTTGTCTTCTGGACAAGAAGTTTGTTGCGTTTACTTCGTCCTCCTTAAGAGGACTTGCTGCTGAGAAAGTAAAACTCAGGCCTGGTTAAACCCATTGCACAAGTGATACACAGATGGGAATCCGGGACTTCTCACACCTCAGTGACATGGCTTTATTTGCTGGGGATTACATTTATTCTTTGGTATTAAAAATGCATGTTGTTGTGTTTTGTGTGTATTATTTTAACGCCTCGTGAATGTCGGAGGGTTCTTTCAGTGCACACAATGAGAATATTTAAAATACAATTGAAAACTTGGCTGAAAGTTTCATTGAAGGGAAATTAATCTGCCAAGAATGAATTTAATGCTGTTATTAAACACATTATGTTATCACCTTAGTCTTCTTCATGAGGGTTAGTGGCCATATTAATTATGCAATTATCTCTGGGTCTAGTGTCTCTACTGCTTTGTACCTAAATGCTGCTTTTTAGACCCGGGTGGAGAGTACAGTCTGGAGGCTTGGAATTCATTTTCTCCCCCCCCCCCCCTGTTTTTTTCCCTCATCAGGCAAGGACAATAGACTCCACTAGGCTGTCTTCTCAGCTGCCTTTGTTCTCAGGCTGTTTGTCTTGGGGTTGATATTATCAAACATCTCTGTAGCTGAATGGGTTTTGTACCTCTTTCGGCCACGTCATGAAGGAACGTGGCCCATCGAGTTCAGCTTCTGTGAATTTTTGTTAAAAGCTTGGATTCTGGTACTAGCTGGCAGTTCAGCAGGAGCTGTAAGTGTTACGGGTTGAAGGAAGCCGAGCACCTGGATTTGCGCCGTTCCCAATAGCTGGAGAAGTGACTGGCGTGCAAGAATGAAGGCCAGTTTGTATTTATATAAAAAAACATATTGAAACCTAGCTATAAAGGTGATTTAAATATTACTTCTGAAATACAAAAGAGGTCACAAGAAGCAAGAGGGACTTTCTTTGACGCGTATGTTGCAGCTAGATACTTCTTTCCACTGACTTCCAGTGGAAGTTAGGCACCTAAGTGCTGGCTGCCCTTGAAAATCGGCAACTGCTAGGTAAAATCACCGCCCACCCTCCGTGGGAAACCTCAGCTCCCGCTTTTATACGGCACTCACCATACTTTAAGAGTGTTTTAAACTTGGCAAAAGATGTAATTCTCTGTTTTTATTAGACTTTAGGATGGATTCTGTGTTAATGGTGTAATTAACATTGCCTCTTCCTGGTGAGAAAGGGGGAAAAAAAGCGGCAAACACTGGAAGAGCTTCAAAAAGGCAATATTAGCACATGTGGTAAAACTTGTGCTAAAATGTTGTTAAATACAACCTGCTTTTCACTGGATCAGGTGGCCGCTTGTTGTGTGAGCTGGGCGAGTCAGTGAGTGGTACCTGTATTCTATGTTGTTCCCCGCTGTTCAGGATCTATATGCTCTAAACCCACTGTTTTTTTCCTACTTCTTTTTTTTGATTGATTTCATTATTAGATTTCATAGACACATACTAACTCAAGAAGGAACTTTTTATCCCCACATATAAAATACGCTTTTGTTAGAACTGAAGGTGCTTACAGTTCCCATAAGCGACGCAGAATTTTGAATTTTAAGACCCGCATATTTTTATGACAGTTTGCTCCTAGTGATGGCTGAGTATGGCACTTAAATGAAATATATCATCAGAACTAGCACATTTCTGTCTTAATCTTATGCGCTAACCTGCTATTACTGAAGCGTGATCCAGTTCCCTGTGAGCCGTGGCATCTCTTACTGCCTTTCCTGTTGGCGTTCACTCATTCTTTCTTCTTCTGTTTCAGAAAACATGCCTTGAACTGCCACAGAATGAAGCCTGCTCTTTTCAGCGTGCTGTGTGAGATCAAGGAAAAAACAGGTGCGTTGGTGTCTTTTCTGGCCTGAGCTTTCCAAAAAAACCCCACATTCAGTCACCAGCTCTGCTCTTATGTAATGTGGCCTGTATTTTCCCTGGTAGATTCTACAACTTAAGGCTATTTTTTTTGGCTGAATAGTCTTTCTGTAAGCTGGAAATTGTTTTGATGTGCTTTTATAATGCTGACAGTGTGCAGGTTTGCAGAAAACAACACTGTTTATTTAAGCAAGTGTTTTGGTTGTGTGTCTGTGAAGAATCTATAGGTTGGGTTATTTTGATGTCTGGTTAGATACCTAGAGAATTCTGAATTATGCTGCTATGTTGTTATGCTCTTTTTTTTTCCCTTTAAGGAATTGGTACCAAAACTGTGGTGGTAGTAGGAGTTCAAAGCTGACAAATAACTGTATTACGGAGAAAAAGAGGGAGTAAGGCAGAACGCTTGGGGATACTGGAAAACACAGAAGTAGCAGAAAGTGGAGTTGGTGATTATGGGGCTTTCTTCGAGGAACCTAAGCACTGGGGGCAAATGGATTTCGATTTTGAATTGCCCAGTATGTGCTCATACATGAACACTTAAGCAATGCCATTTGAATATCTAATTTCCATAAACTATAGTGAATTTGGATTTTTTTTTGAGAATAACTACTTTCATTATATGTAACTAAAATGGTGGTGGGTTTTTTTGGTTGTTTTTTTTTTTTTTTAAGTTTTAGTTGTATTAACATTTAACATCCTAAACCTACATTTCTATTATTTTTATAAAAGTGTATGGAAACTTGCAGTGCTTTCATTGTACTGCCAAGTGAGGGACCGTACCCTTCCGCCCTCTGCGGTGCTCTTGGCATCCAAGGCAGCTGTGAGGCAGACATTACGCGCTCATTTCTGGAGAGTTTGGTTGCATGTATTGCCTTCCCACGATAGCAGTTTGCTTCTGAAGAAAATCATCGTGGTAGTAAACGTGTGTGTGCTGTCTGGGTGTGCTTTTATGTCTGTCTGTCCTTCGAGGATTGCTGTCCTTAAAGAGGGTCTTTCATCTGTTTTTCCTTTCTACATTGAAAGCTGCCTTCTGTGTTTTATTGATTGAAACTGTGACTTCTCTCAGCTAAATACACTTGCAGGAACAGACTCTGATAGCACGGTTATGCTGGATTTGTTTTGGTCTCATAGGTTTTTGAATGTCTGATGGTCTGTCTATTCCTTATTTAAATTATGGGGAGCAGATGTTATGGCTTCAAGCAAACAAAAGCCTGGACATACTGTAGCACAAGGTTTTGGGCTTTCTTTGTGACCCAGGCACACAAGCTTCTTTTCTAGCTCGGAAATCAGGTTCAAACATGTTCCCCCCCCGCCCCCCATCTTTCTTTCGCTCTTTGTTGGAGCGCTAGTGTCGTTCACAATAGCTCAGGATAAGCTGTATGCCTTTGCAATGGGCAGCCAGCTGAAAGGTGCTGAAAAATTCTCCCCAGTCATGTTTATTAATTCAAAAGAAATTACAAATGACTCTTACTGAAATAGATTTGGCAACACTTAATATTTTCTTCAAGCCCTGGGTTTGCCCCCCTGCCCCCCCCAATGATTTTAATTTTTTTTAATTTAAAACTAGTTATGGGAAAAACAGGTATTCTATTTTCAAATCTTAAATACCTGCCTGGAGCATACGTAGCTATTTGAAGAGGCATCTAATCCAAGAAAGCCCACTTGGTTTTTTGGGAACTCACAGAAGCATTTGAGGCGTTTTTAATTTGTGCAACAAATAGGCTTTTTGTTTTGGGTTATACTTCAGATACGATTCAAGGTATACAAATTGAAACGTGGCATAATTCCATCTTAAAATCAGAAATAACATCTGTAGTGTTAACGATGCCTGCTTTTGGTGCTGAATATGAAATTTCAGAGTTTATCTTCTCTGCTGATTATACCGTGCTGGGAAGACAGTAGTCTGTGATGGGCTTCAGGCCCCTTGGGGCAGGGAAAGTGTATTTCTACCCACTTTTGTGGAACACACTGCACAGTGAGACTCTTATTGTGCGTTTCTGGCCTGTGGTGGGGAACGTGTTTCTTGCAGCACTGTAACATGGACTACCGCTTTTTATTGTTTCTTGTGGTTGCTAGCTGCAACCTCTGTCCGTCCTTTAATGTGCCGGCACTTGCTTGGGTTAATTCAACGGGTACCTTTTCATTCGGTTATCAAACTTGGCAAGCGGCGTGGCCGAAGAACATGCTTTCTCTTTGTTGCTGAGTTTGTTGACACTTTTACATAGCTGAGTCTTGTTCCTCGGCACTCGGAGCCCCGCTGGCTTTTGTCTTCTGCTCCCATTCGCTTTCTCTCTCCCAGCGTGCGAGACTCTCTCTTGGATTTGGAGAAAGCGTTCCAAGGGACAGTGCTTTGAGACATCCTCTGTAGCGGGATGTTTGGGAGGCTGGTATCCCCACAGAGGACTGCTAACTGAAAAATGGGGTGTCGTGTGGGTGAAAAATCTGCTTGGTAGTACACGGGGGTGTGTGGAGGTGTGTGTTATTTTGGCAGCATTAAGAAGTAGTTCAGAAGGGGTTTGTGGTGGTTTTAGGTGGCCTGCTATTAAAAAAATATGCTCCTGCCTTCTCACCTAACAGTTTGATTTCGGACTGTCAAATTGAGGAAACCCTTTTGTCTGAACAAAACATCAGGAGTCAGTATTTACCCTTAGTTATAGGATAAATATTTGCAAGTGTAACATAGGTGATGGGATCATCTGGGAAACAGAGAGATGCGGACAAGGAGGGGTGCAGCTCCAGCACCCGCCTGCCTACCTTCTTCCATTCTCCGTGGGCGTTTTGTACTTCATACAGTATAGGCTCTTCATTTCTGGCCCTAACGTGTCAGATTTTGGTTCTAACTTTGTGTATTCTATACCAAATAGACACATTTATCGTGCTGTTCTTGCTCTATCGTGTGTTATCATTCGTTGCTTTGAAGGAAAATCTGGAAAGGAAGGCAAGTCTAAGCAAAGTGTGCATCACTTATTTTGGTACCAGGGATCTTGTACAGTTCATTACAGAACTGCAAATCTTTAATTAATGAGATGTAAATATATTGTAATGATTGCATTTGCATACTGAGTGAGGCTTCAGCACCTTAGGTTCTGATGTATTTAATTAAAGATTAATTAGAAATGATGGGAATTTCATTTTGCTTAGTATAATTATTTTACATATTTGATGAATATCTGGTAGGTGATGTGCCAGAGAATGCACAACATTATGTTAGTACAGCTGACGGGAGGGACTCTTCAGGCTTATTGAGCCAGTGTTGGGTTTTTCTTAAACATCCATGAAAGTGATGGATTGTGAAGGATTTTACTGTTACGCAAGGACTTTCTAAGTCATGCTTAAAACACTGACTATGTCATAACTGGTTATGCCATAACTCCAGTCTCTTAGCATCTTGACTGAAAGCCTTGGGTACCAAGAGAGTTGCTATATGTTCTTAAGCTTTTGTGGGAACTGCAAAAATTTGATGGCCAAAAGGCTACCGAGAGAGGCAAGCATTCTAGAGAAGCGTTCTCCTGGGAAGATGCCGCTTATTACCTACTGGGAAGCCAGTAGGTAATAAGCGGCATGTAAGGACAGGCATATGTAACATGGTGGTATTGATCGAGATGCTTTTCTTTACTATGGTAAGTTTTTTTTTTTTCCTCCTCTTTTATTTGTTTTTTTATTTCCTTTGGAATGCTGGTTGTTTAATGAAATCTAGTCCTTCCAGAAGCCACGCAGACTGCAAACTTCTGCTGGCATAATTTTCAGGACTGTATGCAGAAATGGGTGACGCCTGACCCACAACGCATGCCAAAAGCTTGCAGGGTAGATGCAGCTACCGTGACAAAACCCCTAACGGCACAGCATGTACTTCTGGAATTGCTTTTACCAGACTGTCAAAAGAGAGTTGCAGGAGCCTGTGCGAGCGCAGCGTTCCTGCGGTTGCGATGGTTTTGCTCTCCCATGCGCCATCTTTTGAGATTATCAGCTCTGGAAGGTTGGTAGGTGAACAACTGCAGCTCTTGTACTTGGAAGTAGGATCTGGCTGCTACCTGAAGCAAACACAGATACTAGGAGCAAAACTGAAGTTCAAGCAAAAAGTATCCATTCCCGGAGATGATGTCTGTGATTTAAAAATAGTATCTGTGGCAATGATTTCTGTAGGACTTGTGTTTTAACCGTCACATATATTAAGATGCAGTAATGCCGAAAGTTTAAGCTCAACCTGATGGAGCGGGTTGAACAGACTGAGCTTCTTGCACTCATTGAGTCTTAAGTCTGTTCACCTTTGAAAGAGTTTATTAAATAAAAGTTTGAACTACTAGGTTGGAAATGCAGTTTACGATATGTTGATAATAGTTAACTCCTTTCTAGTTTCTTGTGACTTGCTAGAGCCGGCCGACCAGATTCTTCCCTCGAGACTGGGAAGGTGCTTTATACATGCTTTTCAGCAGTCAACTTGAGATGAGCTTATGTGTAATTGATGATAACTAATGTCTAATTACCATAATTAGACAAGTGACATAAAATTAAGCTGCAGCTGGGAGCTTGACTTCAACATGAGGTGCTCTGATATGCATCATAATGTGCATAAAAAGATGTTTGGCAGAAGCACATTCGAATGAGACAGTGACACCAAAATATCTATTGCACTGAATCCAAATAGTTTAATGTGATTTTTATTCAAAAAGACTAAAAGCAAATGGCCATTGCTGAACTCTCTGCTGGGTCTCCTGGAAAAAAGGAGAACTGGTGATTTTTAAAAACAAAAAATCAACAAAAAATCCTTTTTTTCTGCGTTTCATTTCTTGTAACGTTCATTCAGTAAAGGGTGTGTGTAAAAAGGTGCTAATTTTTATTCCATGATGAGTTAGAAAAGCCACTAACTTCTTAAATAGTCAACAGTTTCCTCTCTCATTGTCTTAGCTTGAGTTCAGCAGTTACCCACGTACTACGTTATAGCTACGTTTGCCTTACCTTTTTCCACTTGCAAAAAGATGGGGGATGTTCTGGAAAAGACCGAATTGCTGTGACAGACCAAAGGTCTGCAGCCACTCCAAAGCTCTCTTCAGATGTTGTAGTAATTTCTGTACAGCCTGCAAAATGCAAAGTTCAGCTATGTGATTGTAAGTTTAGCCTGCTTGCGTGTTTAAAATTTTTATTGATTTTTTTTTTTTAGATGAGCTATTCTTTTGCCTAGGAAATGCTGAAAATTATTATAAATGCGTATGTTTAATGTCTCAGTACATACACATTGTTCTCCTGCCCTCTCAACAAGCGATCATTTGTGTTTATCTTTGGTAGGGAACGTAATAGCCCGTTAACCTGCCAATTACAATTTAGAAAAGGTCATTTAAATTTTGTAGCTTCACAAGGTTGAGACCAACTGTTCATCCAACTAAAATTGTCTAGCAATTAAAAGCAAATTAAAAGCCAAAAAGTTGTTGGCATTTTTTGTATGGACTCAACATCTTATGAGTTCTTACGTTTTTTAAAAAAGGAAGCTCATAATAAATTGTAAAAAAAATTTGGGAAATTAAGTTTTTAAAATAAATCTGTTTGGAATCAAACTTGAATAATCTGAGCATATAGACTGCTGCAGTCTGGGTTTGTTGAATACAAGCTTAAGGAAACTGGCTTGCGGTGCATTTTTTTCATGTCGTTTCAGATTTTGATAGATTTTTGAATAGATTAGAATAGATGTGAAAATTCAGCACTGTTACGACTTCAGTTTGTAGCCTGCTGCTGTACAGTATGGTTGTATCATGGCATATAAAGCAGATGAGGTGAAGCTCACACCTTGTGTACAGATTCCAACGGGTTCTTGCACTAGCGTGGTGTTCGTTTCCTTCTCTGGACTTGGAGGCACAGCAGTTGTCCCAGCGGCTCAGGCCTTTTGTCCGTCACCATAGTCTGTCTGCACAAGCTAGAGCTGAATGCTGTTGAGGACCGTGCAAGGAGCCAGGCAGCAGGCTGATACAGGGGCATCTGCTCTGTAAGAACCTCGTTCTAATTTTTACAGACCTCTAAAATAATTTCCAAATCTACTATGAACTAGTATGACCCCCTGATCTGCATGCATCTGAAAACTTGCCTTGCGTCTTGGTGTTTCTCGATCCGAACAATGTCCTCTTTGTTCTGATGTGTCGCACTGTGGCTTTGTTAAACGCTTCCTTATTGTTTTTCTTGAGCTCAAGACCTGCTAAAACCTCTGAAGAGCGTTTAAATGCTTTGCCAGAATTGAAGTGGATGCTCTTTCCTGGTTCGGAAATAATCTTTTGATTCCCTCTTTATATTTATCTAGTGTTAAGTATTCGCGGTATTCAGGAAGAAGATCCCCCAGATGCTCAGCTAATGAGACTAGATAACATGTTGCTGGCAGAGGGTGTCTCCGGGCCCGAGAAAAGAGGAAGAGGAGGACCGATGGCTGTAGCAGCAACATCAGGTGGCTGTCCAAATGACAATAGCATTGAACACTCTGACTACAGGGCCAAGCTGTCACAGATCCGACAGATATACCACTCTGAGCTAGAGAAATATGAACAGGTGATCTTTCTGCATGGAAGAGTTTTTATCATCTCAATTAAAAATAACCGTTTTTTCTTTGGTGTCGGTTTTAAGAACAGAACAGGAGGTAATGAATCCAGGTGAACGCGAGTATATCAAATTGAGTTGAAAAGTTATCTCAGTGTTACAGAAGTAAGGTGAAGATAGAGGGACTGGACATCAAACTAAAGATAATAAATGTCTCGTTTATCTTTGTTGCCGTTTTTTAAAAGTAAATAGAGTAAAGCTGAAACATGGAAACTCCTCTAAAGTTTTTGGATATATATTCTTGTTGGGGAAACGAATTCTAGGGTATTCTATTGTTTGTCGATACAAATGTGTGTATTTTCAGGCCTGCAGTGAGTTCACCACCCACGTTATGAACCTGCTTAGGGAACAGAGTAGAACAAGACCAATTTCACCAAAAGAAATAGAGCGCATGGTGAACATAATCCACGGCAAATTCAGCACCATCCAGATGCAACTGAAGCAGAGCACATGTGAGGCAGTAATGATCCTGCGTTCACGCTTTCTTGACGCAAGGTACGAGAAAACACGATCTAGCGATAACAGATGTTTAAGCCTGAACTACTTTTCTTGCCTGATGCCAGTGACTGTGTAAGAAATCTCAAGTCTGTCATTCCCAGTGTCGATCTCGTTTAAATATTAAGAATTTGCCACCTGTTATGCCTGCTTTGACATCAACATCTATTTAATTCCACTCAATTCTTACATTTTCCTTCAAACCAAATGTATTTTAGAGGGGGAAAAAAACGAGGTACTCTGTCCAGTCTACTCTATAGCACCATTTAAATAGGAATAACTAATGTTTTTCCAGGCGTAAACGACGTAACTTCAGCAAACAGGCAACAGAAGTACTGAATGAATATTTTTATTCGCATCTGAGTAATCCTTACCCCAGTGAAGAGGCCAAAGAAGAGCTAGCAAAGAAAGGTGGCATCACAGTTTCACAGGTATGAAGTGTTTTATTGGGAATTGAGTGACTTTTTTTTCTTTTCATCAAATAATGTATTTGGTTTTTTTCCCCCATAGTTAGCAAGAGGCTTCAGTCACTGGTACTTTAAATGGGATTTAGGTTATTCTGAAGTGTTTAGTAATAGGTATTTTCTCCTTGAAGCCTAGTTTAAAATGTCTCCTTTGCTGGTAACTTGCGAATATAGTGGAAAACGTAATAATTTGATCAAATGCTTAACAGCGATATATGCCTCCAGGTTTCCAACTGGTTTGGTAACAAAAGAATTCGATACAAAAAAAACATGGGGAAGTTCCAGGAAGAAGCTAATATTTATGCCGCAAAAACAGCAGTGGATGCAACTAATGTCGTGGCTCAAGGCAACCAGGCAAATTCTCCGTCTACACCAAATTCAGGTGAGCGAGAGTGCCGTGAAGAGTCTGTCTGCTTGAAAGATGGTGATTGAAATGGTCATAGGATTTCTTTTTCTTTTAAATAATGTAATACTCACTAAAGAACCATTTTTGGTGGGTTTTATTTCTCATTAAAAGATGTTCTTTTTTTTTCAGCTTCCTCTGGCTCTTTTAAGATGACAAATTCTGGAGATTCGTTTATAAACTTGCAGTCATTGACTTCCTACCAGAGCTCCCCAGTGGGAGGCAATGTGCAGTCGCAGGTCAGTAAGGGAAAAAACCCACAAAAAACATACTTTCAGCAGTAACGTAAATGTTGAAATTCCATTTCTCTGTCCTTTATACGGTATGAACAGGTTGCCCAGGGAGGTTGTGGAGTCTTCATCCTTGGAGATATTAAAACCCCAGCCTGCTCTAATTGATTCCGCTTCAAACGGGCGGGGTGGATTCCACAATCTTGTTTTTATTTTTTTAAAGTAGATTCTCTTAATACCAGATAGAGATGGATTTTTCTGGCTCTTGCATCCCAGCCAGTGCTGGCCAGAAATGACTAGGGTCAAATTTCTCAAACGAGTCAAGAAACAAACCTGCTCAAATGTTCCTCTTGGAACTGGAACTTTCTCTTCCAGAATTAACTTGATACCTAAATTAACCTACTGTTATTCTTCTATCCCTTTAAATTTACATTAATGAATCGATTTTCTCATTTTAGAGCTAGTCTGTTCCATATAAGTAGAACTTTGCTTAGGATTCATGGTTAACAGTACTGTTAAACTCATTTTAAGCTTTCTGCTGAATTTCTAAATCCATCTGAACTGCATAAAATTGGTTGCTCTGTCATAAAAGCTATAAGTGATAGGCTCTAATTCTGCTTGATAATGAACGAGCTAGGTATAGCTCAGTTAATAGCAAGAACTACAGAGAAGGCTTGTCTTCCTGCAAGAAAACCTGCCCCTTCTTCAAGGAATTTTTTGGCCCAATAGATCTGTACCATGTCCTACTGCATTTGTTAACTTGACTTTTTATCCTCATTGTTCTCATTGTGTGGGATCTTGTTCTAGATGGATTCCTTGCATCATGTCATACACCAGACAGGAAGATATGACACAATTGTGGGGAATCCTTTGTATACGACGCAGCGCATAGATGTAAGATGTACTGAGGTATTACTTACTAGAAACACAGATTCTGCCAGAGATTGGTTAAGGATCTGTGAATAAATGTTGATTTTTTTTTTTTTTTTTTTTTTCCTGTCTGATGTGGGTATAGGAAAAAGCTGGAAAAGATGTCATTTAATACACCAGCCTTTCCCTCTCAGAGACTTGATTTAAAATTCTGGCTTTGGTCACCAGAAAATTCGTGCACTTCAGTTAATTCTTGCCCTAAGGAGATGGCACTAGGAATAAGAATAACACCCTAAAATCTCAGCAGGGGGAAGAGGTTTTACGGGGTATTTGTGGACTGTGCTTTGCCAGAGCCGATACGTAGTTATTTCCTTTCAAAAGCACTGTCGCTGGGAAGATATAAACATAGAAAGGCATACTTTGTGGTCTGCAAGTAGTTTCTTAAAGATTTAATGAAAACATATATTTATTCTCCCTTCAGGCTAATGGCAGCTGGCAGGATGCTACCACCCCTTCATCAATCACTTCACCTGCTGGAGACCCTGGAAGTGTTAATTCGGATGCGTCTAATTAAGTTTTTAGGACCTATTGATGAGAGGAAAGAGGTCATTAGTGTAATTTGTCAATGTTGCTCTTTTGCCAATACTATTGTTTATACAACTTGACACACAGCTAATTACCTCAGAAAAACCCCTGGAACCAATAGAAGATTGTGATTACAATGATACCTCTCTACCTCTCAGCCTCACGCAGTTGAGTTCTTTTTACTTATGCCCATTGGGATGTGACATTGTTTTAAAAGAACTTGCTTCATTTTCCTAACCAAATTCATTTTTTTAAATATGGATTTTATGGTAAGAATCTGAAAGTGTTTCTTCTAGAACTTGGCGTTTGTCTCAAGTTTTACAGCTTATGAAAATTGACTTATTTTAATTTCCATGAAGTTTTTTACTATGAAATTTCTGTTCTAGTTGATAGCTACTAACAGTTATACCCCCTGTATTGTAATTGTATGCGTTCTCTGTATTGTAATTTTGTATAGGAAAATAAGCTTTTCTTAACTAGAATTCATTCTGAGCTACTTAATCAGAACGTTGCTTTACCAAAACTCTCACTGGACTTTGCTCTCGGGTAGGACCTTCCATCCTGTGTCATTCCACGTAAT
Source organism: Phaethon aethereus (assembly GCF_964289735.1). Classification (NCBI taxonomy): domain Eukaryota; kingdom Metazoa; phylum Chordata; class Aves; order Phaethontiformes; family Phaethontidae; genus Phaethon; species Phaethon aethereus. The sequence goes on from NC_138608.1 coordinate 528,736, forward strand.
TCTAATTTAATGTCTAGTGAAGAAAGAAAAACCCAACAACGGAACCACCTGACTTCCCCATGGAAAATAGGTTTTTGTGCATTTCTGCAGCTGTTAACACAGAGTCCACCCCTTTCAGTTGAGATTTTATCAAAGATAATAAACTTCCAAAGCCTTTTTTTTCCCTTTTCCTCTTTTTTCCCCCCCCCTGCTTTTTCCCTTCCTGCCTTTCCTCTCAGCTTTCCTCACCTGAGCTCCGACCCGGCGGGGCTCCCTGAGGCGCTGAGGGCGGGAATTCGGAGGCGCATGGGGCTCCTGCGCATGCGCCTGGCGGCGGGCGGCGCCTTCCCGCCGTGCCCCGCGCCCAACGGCCGCTGCGGGCGCGCGGGGCCGCCATGGCGGAGCGCGCGGCGAGGGCCTGCGGGGCGGCGGGGAGCTCCGGGGCGGCCGCCACCCCACCGCGGCCGTCTGGAGGGTCGGAGGAGGAGGTGAGCGCTGCCGGGGGGGCCCGGCTCGGCTGAGGGGGCGGCGGGGACGCCTGGCTGCCAGCCGCCTAACCGTTTTTCCCCTCAGCGTTCCGCCGGCGGAGCCCGCCCTGCGGCCGAAGGTGTAGCGTCAGGTAAGGGCGGCCGCGGGCGGCGAGGGGCGGCGGGCCCGGGAGGCGGGGAGGGCTGGGGGTTGCCGAGCATCACCGCCTCGGCTGCGCCCTCCCCCCGGAGGGGGCCGTCCCGGGGCCCGGGAGAAGGAGGGGAGAACCGGAGGCACCGGCGGTCTGGGGAGGCTGAAGGGGTGACCCAGCCATCGCACCTCGGCGCTGCTGTTGCTCCGAGCTAGGAAGCAAAGCGCAAAGAACAGGGAAAGACCCGTTCCTGTCTTTCTACCCTGCTAATGGGTTGATGGTGTCTGTTTTTCTCAGATCCTGACCCTGGAGAAAAAAAAGCAGCTCCTGAGCAATTCCTAAAGCCACCTGGTGTAACTGCTGTTAGCAAGAAGAACATCAGTCCCCGTGAGACGACTGGAGCAGCTGTGAGGAAAAGATCCCATGGAAGTCCTAGCCTCAGGAAAAGCCCCCTCGGACCTAGTCCCAAGAGGCTGTCTCCCTGGAGGAGCAGTCCCAGGAAAGACCATACATTTAGTTCCTTTAACTTGTCCCCCAAACCACTCATCACCACTCCGCAAGCCAAGCGTCGTTCTTGGTGTCGTTCGAGCCTGAAGGGGACAAAACGCCGAAAATCTCTGCCTCCTGTTCACCAAGATATCACTGGTACATGCCCCACTTCTTCCCTTTGTCAAGCTCGCTCTCAAAACTTGTAGGGCAGCCTGCAGCAAGCTGAAATTTGATTTCATGGCACAACCTTTAGGGTGACTACAGTCTAACGGCGTTATTCCTAACTGGCAGCCACTGACATCAGTGTTGGCAGTGGTCTTGGAGGGCCAGGTGCCTGAGGAGAAAAGGAAGTGCTGCATTAATGGCTTCTGTGGACCATTGGGTTGCAGTCTCTGCCTTTTTACTTCTTGTGGCTGAGCCTGAAGCGTGACTTTTCCTTGTTAGGAACTCTGTTTCTCTCTTCTCCTTGCTCCTTTCATATCCTGCAAACCGCACTCCTATACAACAGCTTTTAGTGTCTTTAAGGAACATTTCAGCCATTTGCAGCTTGATGTGAATTTAATTGTTCTTACATCATTTTGTTCCTGATTTTTCAGAATTAAGCAAATCAATTAGCCTGGATCTGCCAGAGATAGACCGGCTTTCTATGCTGTTGTTATCCAGTTTCCAGGTAAGGTACTCTCTCTCAGAAGTGAATTATTTTTCTTTTATCTTTCTTCTGGCACTAATTGTACGCTCTGATTTGTATAACAGTTGTGAAATACGGGCCGGGGGGAGAAGAACTTTCTCCTTCAGTAACGAATCCTCCCACAAGCTTTGTCATACAACTTGGGAATGTGTGCCCATGTCCTGGTTTCAGCCAGGATAGAGCTGGTTTTCTTCACAGAAGCTAGTGTGAGACTATGTTTTGGATTTGGGATGAGAAACTGTTGATAATGTGCTGATGTTTTGGGTTGTTGCATCCAGCCAAGATGTTCTTTTCTATCTTTTCTTAGTTTTCTGCACAGAAGCTCGAACACATCTTGAAGCAGACTGACGGCTTTAGCCCGGAGGCTTTCAAAGCTAACGGTATGGTGTGATACATGCATCGCCAAGTGAGGGGAATCCTGAACGTAAAAATACTGACCCTTCCCTAGCATCTTCTCAAACTGAAACCAGCTGTCTTCCAAAAGGGCGTGGGTGCAGCCAAAAATATGGGAAGGATGTTCTTAAGATGCTCTGCATGACGGCAGTTTCTGGGAGGGAAGGCGAATGGACATGCTGAAGTAAACCATGGCCACAGCAATGAGTGGCCTTTAGAAACAATGTAAGGAAGAACTAGAATGCTTTCTGACAGGGAATCAGAGCCGTATCTGCAGGTTAGGAAACAGCTTTGCCTATAAAAATACTAATAAACAGTGGGTACAAGCGTTGTTTTATCCTGTTTTCTTTTGTCTTCGCCTCCAGTGCACTCGCTTTCAGAAGACCTGAAGCGATACGTGCAGAAGTTGAAACGAGACGGAACACTAAAGAGCTGCGTGGAAGACCCTAAAGGGTAAGGACTCTCCACGCTCATCCCCTGTGGAGTTTTATAATAATAAAGTAGTTGTTATTATTTGGGATTTGCTTTATGGCCTGCCCCAGTCATCTAAACTTGCAAAGAGTAGACGCGTTGCCTGTGGGTATAAGGATTTTTGGGGCTGATTTCACTGTGCTGGTTCTCCAGTGATTATTCAGAGGTGCATTATCTTTATTGAGGAGATCAAGGAGACTTTTCTCTTTCGTATTCTGCAATTCTAAGCATTCCCCTATATCATGCTGATGATATCCTGTGCTTTAGGGTTTTACTGGACTCTGCTTTGGATGAGTCGGTGGCCCAAGTTAAGGAGTACATGGCCAGGTAAGATCGACTGCGTGCGTGGTCCGAGACTCAACACCAATACAGGTTTGGACGCCTCTTCCTAGAGGGTATTCTGGGTGTATTTAATCCTTTAGCTGTTTTTTCTATGAGTCTGCACTGTAGTTTAGCTTTTACGGAGGGATGCTCTGGGATACAGACCTGCCCTCCTCTCGCTCCGCAGGTTCGCTGCTGAATGTCAGTCCTGGGATCAGCTCTTGCTGCGCTACCAGGAAAGTGCTGAAGAAATGTCCAGGTGCGGATTGTTACAGCTTCAGTACCAGCTGTAAGATGTGAAAAGGAAAGGAAGGGTCAAAGCCTGCTTCAAATGATGCCTAACAGATAAGTGACTTGTTTTGCAGGCAGCTGGAGGAATGCAAGAGGAACCAAGGACAGGCAGAGCCTCCGAATTACCTCCAGACATCTCAGGCCCAAGTCCTCTGCAGCAAACCGAATTACCAGAAGGTCCTGGATGACCAGGGGGAGGTCTTGAGCTGCATGGAGCTTGTGGTGAGTTGCTTTCAGCTGGTTGAGGGGAAAAATATTCTGCCTTGGGTAAGAATTTAGTGATTTTTTTTTTTTTTTTTTTTTTTTTGGCTGGTGTAGCTCGACGAACTGCAGCAGGCGGTGAAGCTGCTGGAGGCCTTCAGCGAGGACAGCCGGCAGTACCTCCGCGGCCTGTCGGAGCAGCTCGGTAAGCGGGAGTCCCTTGCGGGGGCGGTGTGGAGGCCCCCCTAGGGTTCGTTAACGAGAGTTTTTCCCTCGTTCCAGCCACGAGGACCTTCCGGCGGCTGGAGAACTCGCCTGTGCGCAAGCTGATCACCGCCCCGCTGAGGAAGCCGCTGCCCCCGGAGGGCTGAGCGGGGTGGGGGGCTGCGGGCCGCGCTGTCGGTGCTGCTGTCAATAAAGGCGCTGCGCTCTCGGTGCCCGGTTACTTCCCCACCCCGCGCTTCCGCGTTTGAAGGCGCTTTGGCGGGTCCGTCGCCGCTTAGTGGCCGGCGCGCATATCGCTCAGAGCGCGCCAGCCAATCACCGCAGCTGCAGTCGTGCGCGGCGTAATGGCTGCTCAGCAGCGGGGGAGGGGGGCGGTGCTCCGCCACTCCCGGGGCGGAAGCGGCGGCCATGGCGGCTGCGGCGGAGGCCCCGCTCACCGGCGTAGCCTGGGCCGCTGCGCCCGAGGCGGCTCCCGCCGGCTGGACCGCGGTGGGCGCCGGGGACGGGGGGTGGGGGGTACTGCCGCCTGATTCCAGCGAGGCCTGACGCTCTCTGTGCCCGCAGATCACCGTTACTGTGGAGGGCGCGGCGGCCAACCTGGGCAAGGGTTTCGGGCACAAGGGCGGCGGGTACCTATGCGTGAGCACCGGCGGAGCCCAGGTGCGGGGCGGAGGGGGCCGGGGAGGGCGGGCCAGGCCCGCAGGGGAGGGCCCCGGGGTCGTGCCGCCTTCCGGTACCGAGGTCCCGTCCCGTACAGGCGGCTCCCGGGCCCGTGGTGACCGACGTGCAGGTGCTGAGCGACCGGAGCCCCCAACCCGCCGGCTACACCCGCGCCCCCGAGTTCCCGGAGCCCCGTAAGTGCCTCCCCCGCCCTAAAAGACCAAGCCCCGGGAAGGGGAGGGGTGGCGGCGGGCCCCGATGCCCAGCGCCCCCGTCCCCGGTCGTGTGTTCCCCAACTCCCCGCAGGGACCGTCGTTTCTCGGAAAAAACGGGTGTACGTGAAGCTGCTGCCGCCGGATGCCGCCGAGACGGCTGTGTTCGACATCAAGCTGAGCTCCAAGAGCAAAGCCCTCCCGCACTACATGAAAATAGGGTACAATACATGAAAATGCAGTAAAATACAGGGAAATCCCACCCGCGGGTCTGGCCCTAAAGCCTGGTGGGTTTGGGTGTTTTTGTAGGGAAATAGGGAGTTTTGCCATCTGGTGTAAAAAAGGGCCAGTTTTGAAATCCAGCCCCGAGCCGCGGAGGATCAGCGCAGGCCTGAGGCAGCTCTCGCTCCAGCCCCCCGACTCGGCCCAGAAGTACGTACGCGCTTAATTTTTTGTTTCCTTTCCCCCCCCCAGTCTTACCTGAACCATTCTGGGACTGGGAGTAACTCCTTCGCTTGCTGGTGCCACCTCGTGGTTTCCATTGCCCTGGTCTGGGGCTCGTCGTCGTGCTGGTGCCCGAGCATCTCGCCTCCAGCCGGTAATTACTTGTGCTCTGCTGCAGGTCAGCCGTGGCTCGGTGCAGCATCAGACGTGCTTCTCAGCACGAATCTCGGTACGACACCTCCAGCATCTACGGCCTCTCGGGTAAATTGTTTCTTCATCTGGAACCAAACGAGGAAGCTGCATAAAGCAAGCAAATCCCTCTCTAAGGGGTACTTTAAAATAAAAATATAAGCTCATAGTTGGCCCGTGCACAACTGTTTCTGCACAGTTGTTCCCTTTAAAGACCAGAATTGAGCTAAATTTTGAGAGGAAGGTTTTCTTAAAGACTTCTCCCTTCCTGGAAGTTACTCCTTGCTTGAATTAAACGATGTCACTGACATCTTTGCTCAACTCTTCTCTGGGTGCTAAGGTGTCCCCTTCTGCTCATCTGCTTTATGCAGTAATTAAGTAATTGTGTGCTTTCAGAGCAGCTCCTTTGATGTTATTAAAGAATCTCTCGCTTCTCTTCCCAGCTATGGATGGAGTGCCTTTCACACTACACCCCCGATTTGAACGCAAGCTCAGTTCTGGCAGTAATGTGAGTCATCTTTTAAGCTGCTGTTCTTATGCTGCCTCATAACTAGTCTTAATTAGAAATTTTTATGTCTTCTTTTAGGCTATCCTTGCAGACCTGACTGTTAAGTCACTTGCTGATATCGAGAAAGAGGTAAGTGGGCTGCTTTGGACAGGCACCTCTTTTGGGGTGGACAGTGGTTGTATTCTGAATTTCTCAAATGCCAGTGTCTTGTCTTGACCCAGTGTTTTTTGTTTTCAGTACAATTATGCTTTTGTAGTTGAAAGGACAGCAGCTGCCAGGCTCCCACCCAGCATTTGTTAGCACTGGAGTCTACCTCGAATATGTAAACTGCAGTACATCCAGCTGGGCTGAGCTCCTCTCTCTCAGATTAAATTTTATAGTACCTGAAGAAATGCAATTGATACCTGATTACAGAAATTGCTTAGGGGAAAAAAATAAATGTTTCTCTTCTCACCTGCCAAAAATATTTTTGTAATGGTTTTGAAATAGGGGGCTTCAGGGTTGGCACGTAGAGCAGCACAACACATAGTTGTTCTTGGCTGCGTTTGCTCTCCTACGCTTTGGCAACACTCCAACTATTTTTTTTCCTGAACGTTACCTCCTGCCAGGGTGGTTATAGTGTTTCTGTGGTGTAAAAACTCCTGCCCCTCAGCCTCACCTTTAGTTTGTTGCTGTTCTACTCCTGCACTCAGTCCCATCGTCTATCAAAAACATCACAAAGCTTTCAGCCCCACAAAGGAAGTTCCAAACACATTTCAAAATACATCGATTCTGATTTTAGTTACCAAATTCTGTAAACGTTTCCTTAAACGTTAGGGCAGTACAAAACTCCCAACAGTTGGTGGTACGTCCTGGAAACATTAAAAAGTCAGGTCTTGTTTCACAGAGGTGGTTTCCACATGGTCTGGAAGCTTCCCCACACCTGTTTCTGAACAGGATCAGAGTTATTGTCAAAAGAATTACAGATGACTCTTGTGATGGTGAAACGCGGCCCTGGGGGCTGTCCTTCATGTCGCGCTGCTGAGGGTAAGGACCTTGGAATCCATTTCAGGAAGGCACTTTAAGTTTTGCGCTCCCCAGCAGAAACTGAAGAATTCGGTCCACTAACAAGGCAAGGAAGAAGTCAGCCAGCAACACCTGCGTGATGATGATCTTGAACTAGGAAAACAAACACAACTCATTAGTCCCTCCCTCTCTTCAGTTACTCTGTCCCCATAGACCAGAGCCTCTGCAGCAACTGCTGAACTAGAGCTTGAACTTCTTCCTTTCACAGCATGCTGTAAAAAACCCCCCAAAAAAATCATAGAATAATGGAATCTTCGGGGTGGAAGGGACCTTTCAAGGCCATCTAGTCCAACCCCCCTGCCATGAGCAGGGACATCTTCAACTCGATCAGCTTGCTCAGAGCCCCATCCAACCCAACCTGGGATGTTTCCAGGGATGGGGCATCTACCACCTCTCTGGGCAACCTGGGCCAGTGTCTCACCGCCCTCCGTGTAAGACATTTCTTCCTCCTATCTAGTTGAGATCTGCCATCTTTCAGTTAAAACCATCACACCTTGTCCTATCGCTACAGGCCCAGCTAAAAGTCTGTCCCCATCTTTCTTATCAGCCCCTTTCAGTCCTGGCAGTGGCAATAAGGTCTCTCTGGACCCTTCTCGTCTCCAGGCTGACCCCCTCCAGCTCTCCCAGCCTGTCCTCCCAGCAGAGCTGTTCCAGCCCTCAGAGCGTTGCTGGGGCCTCCTCTGGCCCCGCTCCAGCAGGTCCATGTCTCTCCTGTGCCAAGGGCTCCAGAGCTGGACGCAGCACTGCAGGGGGGGTCTCCCCAGAGCGGGGCAGAGGGGCAGAATCCCCTCCCTCGCCCTGCTGGCTACGCGGCTTTGGAGGCAGCCCACGGTACAGTTGGCCGCCTGGGCTGCAAGCACACATTGCCGGCTCACATCCAGCTTTTCACCCACCAGTACCCCTGAGTCCTTCTCGTCTCAATCCCTTCACACCCCAGTGCTTCAGCAGGATTGCTACTCTACCCTCAGGTAAAACTATTTGGGCAAGCAGTGCTCCTGTGAGTTATTTTCTGCCTGACGTTCTGCTAAAAACCTCAAGATTGCTCCAGAGATCCTGAGGACAGGTGGAGTCCTGCTCTCCCACTGAAAACTGAGCATAAGATTCAGGCGCAGAGAAACGCTGCCTGCTCACCTCAGTAGGGATTTCTACCAAGCCAAACTGTTCATTGAATTCTGGTGAAGAGCCCGTGAGAAGGCCCACGATGGCAAGTCCTGAAAGGACGATGCTCCACAGTAAAGGCTTGTTCTCCTGTAGACTCTCCATAAAAGGATGACCCTGAAACACAGCAAGGAGAAACGGGGCAGAGGTGAGGCTGTACGCCTTCAGACTAAGGCATGAGGAGCAATTCGTGACAGTTTGGGACACTTGGCTCATTCCAACTTGGTGCAAAAAGAGGGAGTTTTTCCCTGCAGAGCAGTGACAAAATATAGTTTGTGATTCGAGAACATCATTGTTTTGAATTATTGCACCCTAATTACAAGATTGCTTCTCCGGTGCTGCTGGAGATGTGACTTAAATATGACTTGCCTTGTAGTTGATAGCAAACGTGGCCATTTGCATTGCCATCGACATGATGTAGACAGTGCTGTTCACAAGGCTGGGCTCAAACTCCTTGTACAGGTCCACAAACTCCTCCTCTCTAAAAGGGAACAAAGCTGGAGATCAGTGGACCAGAATCAGAATCACCAGGAACATTTAGCTTCCCTTGCATAGCCCCACTGACCCCGGTTTATTTAAGTTTTGTTGGGTAAAACCAGTTTGTTCCCAAACAGGTGTGCCTGCATAGGTAAAAGCAGAGCTGCAGATGCTGCAAGCACAGGTACTCATCGGGTTCTTTTTCACAAAATAAAAATCGAGTGGAAAAAAAATTGTGTTTTTCTTTATAACTTTCCAGTAATCCACCTCATTGGTGTTATTTCTACTTCCCTTTCCCCTCCCAGCGTGGGGACAGTAGACCATTGGAACTGCAACGTATCACAGACCACACTCCCACCAGTTCCATCGCATCCTTGCCACGCTGAGCTGCCTGCTGACGCACTCGATGTACAACGCAGAAATGCTTTTTCTGGACACATTAAACTCCTCATGCTTGGTGTGCTCGATATAGCATTCACAGAAAGAGCACTGTGGTGAGGGAGGCCTCTCTCCACCCTCATGATTAGCAGCAATTGGAGAAAACATTCCGGTGTTGGAGGAACAGACACTCACTTGGAATCGCTGCGTGCCTGGGCACCACGGTACAGGTAAACAAGGCTGAGGAAGTGCACGAGGAACTGCAGCAGCACTGTCAAGACCGTGTAGAGGTTAAAGATGTTTGGCAGCGGGCGCTCCTTGGAAAGCGTCTTCAAAGGCTGAGAGAAAAAAGCAAACAGGGTTGACTTGAATGGTTTTGACCATCTCTAGGCAGTTTTCCAGCAGAATCTAACTAACATTCATCGGTGTTTCTGAGGAAATGCCAGCAAGAATTCCACTTCACCCGTACATGAGACCCACAGCTTAGCTGCTGCAAGTAACAGCCTCAGCCGAGCCATTTATCTGCATGACCCTTCCCACCTCTTCCACCTGCTCTTCCTGTAACCTGAACAAAGCTGCCTGCAATCACACAATGCTCCCTTAAGCAAGCACTGGCCTCAGGAGCCTCTCAAATCCAGGGGAACAAAAAAGCGACCCCCTCCAGCATTGTGGACTGTTAACTTATTAAAATGAACAGCTTTTTTTGGACAGAGGCACTCCTTCCATGATCCTGATACAACTGACAGCCACTGTCCCAACGCACTTCCCTCCCCATACCTTCGACCTGGAGATGAAAAGGAAGCAGCCAGCCAGCAGCAGACCCTGCAGAGTTGCCTGAAAATCACTGAACTTCACCCCTTCCAGGTAGAGGACGCTCTGGCTGTAAGCAAGGATCAGGGCGTTCAGGGCAAGGATCTTGAACATTTGGAGTGTTGTCACTAGCGTGCAACGACCTTGCTTGATCACGTGGCAGACTAAGGAGCAAGAGGAAGCAGCGTTTGGAAACAAAACAGAACAGGCTCCGGGGCTTTGTCCCTCAGTCCTTTTCTGAAGCAGCACAGAGGGAAGCTATCCGCTCCCTGCTTGCGTCCTGATCCAAGAAACCCCCACAGGGTAGCTGCGCACAAAAAGCTGGCAAAGCCATAAGTTTTGGGGGCATTTCTCACCACCCCACGCTCTCTGTCTTGGCTGCTTTCGAATCTAGACTTATTCCCCTCAGGAAATCTGGGCACATGGAGATGCACACCAACTGTTCAGCTCCCCCCATGCACTTACTGCACTGAATGGAGGAGAGCTTGGAAGTAAAGGGGGCTGCAATGCTGGCATCACCCAGCTTCACGACTGGTACATGCTCCTCTTCCAAATCCTTCAGGACCTGACTGATCCGCTCCTGCAAGCAAGAGGAAGATACAAATGCACGCCTCATTATCACAACCTGGATCGAAGACGATCTTGCATTACCCTCTCCCGCACCCCTGCTCCAAGGTGAGGCTGAAAAGCCTGCATGCTTGCAGCGTTAGCTTGATGGCTGGTTGGAAAAGCAGCACATCCTCTGCCCGAACCCATTCTGCTATTTCAGGGTAAGAAGCAGAAAAGCTGGTCTGTTCCCAGTATGTCCTGCTATTTCCAGTTCTCATGGATTAGCAGGAAACCAGAGGAGGAACAAAGAGCGAGGATAATTTAACAGGCTTTTAAACATCTAGTTACCAACCCTCTGGATGGCCAGCTGTTCCTCTCTTTGGGACATGACTCTGTGCTTGGCACCACGGGAAGTGGGCTTCACAGTCCCAGTCCCCATCGACGGCAAAGCAGGCCTCCCATCACTGGGTCCATCTCGAGTTCTCTTCTTCCGTTCGGGCAGTCTCTCAGGAGCATTTGCCAGCAGCGCCACTCCTGTAAGAGTGTAAAAACATAAGCTGCAGGGAAAAAGGGCCGTAATCCCTTTGCCAGCAGAGCATTTTCACACAGCAGGAATCCCAACTGCTATTTACAGCTGGAGTCAGGTGGGCAGGCTAGTTATGCAGCGACTTCAGAGATGTTACACTTGCTGAAGTAAAGCTTAGGAAAAGAAAATTAGGAAGAATCTTTCTTCCAGGAAAATGGTTTGCAGCTAATTCCTGCTGCCTGTTGGTGTGCACAGAGCAGGTATTCCACCGGCACAGAGATCCTTCTTCTTTACATTAGATTCTGCCACCAAATGATGTTGGTCAGATCGACCCCAGCCCTCAAAACACCAGAGAAACAAACACGGGTTTTGTGTTTAGGAACACTAGCCAAACTCAGACAGGGCACACGTGAGAGTCCTGCATGCAGACTCACCCACATCTGCATGTTTCAGAGCTCCAACATCGTTGGTCCCATCCCCACACATCAGCGTGACATAGCCCAGGCTCTTCAAAGTAGTGATTACAAACTCCTGCAAAAAGAAACGTGTAGTGAGAACCGTCAGCCTGCATGTTCTGATACGCTGCCACGTGCGCTGGGTTACATGTCTTGGTCAAGTGCTTCTGTTCCGCAGGAACTCACTGGCCTCAGAGCCAGACTCCGAAAGCTTCACCTTCCGGCTTTGTTTTAGGCATGCTGAGCCTGTTATCTTTAGGATAACAACGTGGCACATCCCGAGCGTTGGTTTGTGCCTCCTGCTGGCTTGGACACTGGAGAGGTTATGCTGCTTTGTTGAAAACAGCTTTAGCATTAACCATGGGCTAGCATCTACGTGGCTCCCAGGCACCACATGAGCCCTGTTGAGAACCCTGCTAAAACTGGGGTTTACAAGCAGCCGAAATCTCTCACCTTCTGCTTTGGCACCACTCTGGCAAACACCTGGATGTGCGGTATAAGTTGCAGCAGCTGCTGCCTGTTCACAGACTGTAGGTGAGAGAGACCTTCCCCAGTTACACACAGGTTGTACTGCTGTGTCAGCTCTCGCAAGGAGGCTGGCAAGACCGGGAGCACGACAGCACCATCGACGGACTGCCACTGCCAGCTGAAGTCTGGAAAGAGAAGCACGAGCTTGACACGAGCATGTCTGTGAGGTGCCTTGCTGCGAGAAACGCTCCCAGCCAGCCAACAGACACTGAGACTGGTGCTTGCAGCCCCTCAGCATTATGGACACAAGGCCCTGCACTTCTTGGGACAGTGACATGCCCACCTCCCATCTAGGTACTGTCTTTATGTGGACCCTCCTTCCCCGCAGTGAGTGACACTGCGCTCAGCTTCCCTGGATGGCCTCTGAACCTGCACAGCAAGGAGGCCTTCAAGCTGCCGTTATTTCTGTTATTTTGGTGCTCAGATAGCTCAATTTAGGAGCTGGCAGAGGAATGTTTGTAGCTTGCATAGTACTCCAAGCCAGAGAATTGAGGGGCAAAGGACAGAGGATTATCTGGGATTCTGGAAAGCGAGTCGTTTCCTTTATCAGCACCAAGCAGCAGCACTAATAGTATGTGGCTAACTGATACAATGCCCCAGTAGGGCTTTGGCTGTTGTCCTCCAAAACACAGAGCATTTTCTGCATGGGATCAGTTACCTTTGCTCACAGGAGGCTGCAGAATGAGGGTGTGCTCCCTCTGGAGGAAGTGTAGCTCCCGGGCCACATGGCAGGCAGTGAGAGGATTGTCTCCTGTTATCATCACTACCTGAGAGGAAAGCCAGAGGGGTGAAAAATCAGTTCTGGGTAGATAAGCAGTACTTCACAGCAAGTCTTCTTTACGCTGAAAAGACTTCTGCCTAGCTTGGATGCTGGTGACATTCCCTACGAGATGTAGCTCTGTGCAGAAAGGCTTTCTCTCTGGGCCAGGGCAAATCCCACTGCAAAAATAACAACCCATCCACAAGGTGTCCCTGCCCTACCAGTAAGGCTGGGATGCTGCCGACGCTTACGTGGTGCGATGCATTCTGGATCTCCCTGATGACGGATTTGGAGTCAGCTTTGAGAGGACAGGAAACCACAATGAATCCAACAAATCTAAGATCACACTCCAAAGCTTCACGCTTCATCTCTCTCACCTGCCAAAGCAAATCAGCAAACCGAGCGTTACCTGCTGCTCTGTAGCAGCCATCATGTTTTCCAGTCGGTGCTTCCTTGCAATCAGAGCATCGCTAGAAACACAACTCACGCTCCGAGATGCGCAGAGCAACCCTGGACAGTGCCCAGCTGCTCTAGAAGAAAAGCTTCTTGGGCACAAAGCTCCACAGAGACAGACCTGAAAACAATTATGTGTGCCCGTGCCACATAAAACCAGGTTCACAGCTAAGAAGTTCAGTGCTAAGCCTCTTCAGTTGCTACATGGAAAGAGTTGACCCTGCTTTCTGAACCGGGAAACAGATATATTGATCAATGATGCACAGGAATTCAAAGCTGGGACCACAACGCAGAGGCTGTGATCTTCCCAGAAGATGCAGATCATAAAAACCGAGACGGTTTCAGCAGCTTTGGGCAACCACATCCCAAGAGATCCCACTGCTCTTTCCTGCTCACACCACCTCTGATTCCTTTAACAGGTGCTCGATTTCGAGGCTTCAACAGACAGAGATACCTGCTGGTGAGTCAGGTGCCCCAGTTCTTTGTAGCCAAGGGCCAGCACTCTTGCCCCCTCATGTGAAATTTCCGTGTGGACAGCATGATAGTTGCTTGGGCACTGAGACAACTAGAGAAGGCGTGGAGAAAAGCATCATATTAATACAGTTCCAAACACAATTCAGTAGCGCATTCCAGCATTTCACGTTAAATATGCAGAGCAGGGAAAAGAGGCACTTGTGGGAGGGTCCATCACCATGAAGGGCAAAAGAGGGCAGGTTTAGCCCTCTGGTATCAGCAGAAGCAACAGGGCCAGGAATGCATACGGTGAGATATTCAGATCTCACTGGGATTAGACTGAAACTCCCCAGTGGAGTCTGTTTTCAGGCACGGGTTCACAGTGCCGTTTTGCAGGATGAAATCCCTACGTCATTCAGGTTCCCGACTCGGCAGGGACAAGCAGAGGTGTAAGGGGACGAGTGCACGTGCCAGAGAGGCCCTTCGTCTCCTAGAGAAATGCGCTCACCATTTTGTGCAGCGTCTCTGGGGCCCCTTTCACAGCTGCAATGTAACAGAGATCAGTCGAGCCGATCTTCTCATACGACGCCAAGACAGACATTCTTTTCAGGGCACTGGCAAAATGAAAGCGCTGGTGAATTTTCAGTCCCTGAGTTTTAATACTTCTGGGGAAAACTTTCTCATCTGGAAACAAACAGATCAGGAAATCCTGAAAGGTTTCTCGGTATCAAAATCCACATCCCTCCCTTCGGGTCCCAAAGGAATCCATAGGTCACCGAGATCATATGAATTTCCTCTCCTTAGACACAAGCATACAGAGCTGGGAATTCTGTATGAGAACTCCAAGAATCAAGGAGTATAACTGATCAGAACACCTATGTGCACTGGCATGAACAGCTACACAGCAAATTGAAGGTGCAGTTATAGCATACATTATTACAACCGGTAAAAATCCAGAAGCAAAAACAACAGCAGCATAGGTTTCAGTGGGGCATCATAGAATCTTCGGGGTGGAAGGGACCTTTCAAGGCCATCTAGTCCAACCCCCCTGCCATGAGCAGGGACATCTTCAACTCGATCAGGTTGCTCAGAGCCCCATCCAACCCAACCTGGGATGTTTCCAGGGATGGGGCATCTACCACCTCTCTGGGCAACCTGGGCCAGTGTCTCACCGCCCTCAGCGTAAGACATTTCTTCCTTAGATCTAGTCGAAATTTGCCATCTTTCAGTTTAAAACCATCACACCGTGTCCTATCGCAACAGGCCCTGCTAAAATACGTGTATGTATACAATATTCCTGGAAGATTGCTACTTTAGTTACCTGTGCAAGTGAAAGCCAAGAAAGCAGAGCAGAAAGCCTCCAGAGATACTGCCCGCAGACCACGCTAAAACCCACACGGCCCTGTTGTCACTACTGCGATCTGCGCTAGTCAAACCCTGGTTTTACTGAGTTGGCACAATCATAACTAAAGGACACCAACCTGAGCATGCCAGTTGCAGAATGCAGTATCTGCAGTCCTGAGAACAGAATTCTACTATTTGCTGTCCCTCTGACACGCAGTGCAAGGATTTCCGCTGCCCCAAACCAGTTCCTGGGATCATACCAGATGGAATTCACTCCTTGCAGAAAGCTGGCGTGAGGCATAGGAAATCTCCACAGACTAGATAATTTCATGCTCAGAATTAACAAAAACAGTGCTATCATCATCACGCCCCCCAAAAAAATCCACTCCACAACCCACAGCATATGTAAACAGGGCTCAGGTATCAGCCAGGGAGGAGCTGGAAAGATCTTTTACCTTTGGTCAGGGTCCAGTCCACAGCCATCAACATTGCCTTCTCTAACGGATCTCCCACCAGTGTCCCATCATCCAACTGTACCAGTGAGTGGCAAGTAGCAATCGCTCGGTGGGTTTCTACAGGAATGTCAGATACTGGTGTCACTTCCTTCCCATCCCTGCAGTATAAAAAAGACTGCCCATGTTAACAGACCCCATTCACATGATCTCAGACAAATTCTGGAATTTTTCCCAGCAAAAAATTCCTACTCTAAGACAGTAAACAGTGGAGCTTCTCATGGTGAGATCAAAGCCAGAGGAAATCTGGCACTGTCTCAACTGCAAACAGTGCCAAAGCCCGTAATTTCCACCAGTCCTCCAACGCAAACTTGATTCAAGCAGAACGCTCAAAGTAGAGGCCTGAACTAACACATTTAAGTAACTGTAGAATCAAAGGACTCAGATGTGTCTCTGCTGCAGCATCCAGCCTTCAAGCACAGTTCATTATGGCAGTGGAATGAGAAGGCAGGATGCTATTGCATGGAGGAGCAAAGGTCTCAGTTACATACAAAACCTACGCAACAAGTCCCCCAAGACAATTAAATTCACAAGTCCTGGGCCCATAGTTGTTGCCAGAGACCAAGGACCTTCTCTCCTTCCAGCTCAATCCATGTCTTTCACTCTCTGAATCCCTGTTTATCTTCTCTTCCCCACTAGAATGTGGTTTCACCTGTGCCTGAGGAGTTCCCATGGTGCCCAAAGCCCAGAGCACGGCAAATCCTATAACGGAAGTCACCCAGGACCTACCTGAGCCCAGCTACTCCTCTCACTACCAGGTGATCGCTGGTTAACGTGCCAGTTTTGTCAAAACAGCAAACTTGAACTTTGCCTGCAAAGGGGATGCGGAAGGGCTCTGTACAGTACACATCTAGAAGAGAGGAGAGGAAATTCTGTGAGAGATCAGCTACAAGAAAGCCGGGACAGGATGCTCAGTGCCTTTTATCACGAGACAGGAGCTGTCAACACGCTTCTGAGCTAGAGTTAATGAACCCTGAATTCCCCATTCTGAATTTTTGTGGCATTTGAAACCAGAACAGACACCAAGTTGTAGCAGTGATATAGTCCAACACAGAAGTCATTGGCCTCCCTATTCCATGTATAGGAACCTGCTCAATGCAGAACTGCAGGACTGTTGAGTAAGCAGGCTTTCATATGAACATATTCCCTCCTACACTTGATTTAGGACCCACTTCAAAGCACACACCTGCTAAGTTCTTTGGGGTTTAAACCCCCTCATACACACCAGCTCCAAAACCCAGGCTGTCACTGCACAGAAACCGCGGACACTACCGCAATTTCACGCTCATTTCCTCACCAACGTTCCCACAGTTCCAGACACAAGAAAGCAGTCCCATTTTTGTTTCTGGGTTTAGGCTTAGTACTTACAGAGCTTGGCCAAGGCGATGAGGGAGGTGTTGACAGCCAGAGAGAGCTCGATGGGAAGTTCAGGTGGCACGACCGAAGTCAGTATTAAAGTACACTCCAGGAAGAGCTTGTAACGGTTCCTGCTAGGATCCTTGGTGCCTACAGAATGAGACGGGAGACCTGTGTACCTCCTCATCCTCAGGCTGTGTGCCCCACAGAACTAAGATGAGTACCGCAAAGAAGCACACCTACCTAGGAAGGGCTGTGGGAGGGCAAGAAAAGCATCCATAATGCAGTGTGGGCCCCTACACTGAAACACTGGCGCAGCCCAACCCAGCTATTGTAACTCTCAGAAATTACGTCAACTGTCCTTCCCACAAGCTTTGGTACAAGTCCTGTGTAGACACCTGGAAGAGGCAAGAAGAAATCTCACCTTCAATCCAGACGTATGCTGCAGCAGCAATGGCAAAGACCAGCAGGAACAGGATGAAAATGAAGGTCTCTAAGTTATTGGCTGTCACTCTCTTCACCCCAAAGAGGATTGTACGTAGCAATTTCCCCTGAGAAGAACAGCCTTCAGTGCAAGAAGCTATCTCTGCAGCATGCAGTAGTTTGTTAAAAATACGTACGAAACCCATTTTTAAAATTACACTCTGGTGTTTTGGTGCCACAGCCTGAAACTTACTCCCATTTCTGTAATTAATCTGTTAAAAACCCAAACCTGTTCCTAAGTCACTTAAGTTGATGATTTCTTTGAAGCAGTCCTCAATATGCAACTAAAAAAGCTCGCGTTCACATCTCCAGTCTCTATAAGCACACTCAAATGCCCTTTCCCAACAATTATCGTTACAGAAACAGCGATAACCGGGAGCTGTAGTATATACATAGTGCAGCCAGTCACAACAGGAACCCCAAATCCTGCCTCCCAGGCTTCTGCATCATATATCAGACTACTTAGCAGATACACAAAGAAGAGACCAACCTTATTTATTCCTCTTCCAAACAAACAAGTAAAGTTAATGCCCTGAATTCTATTTTCCCATTGCTGTACTTCATAAGGATTTCCTGACAGCGAAGCACTGAATAACACAACCAGCATCATTGACAAGACAGGTGAGAAGGCACGTCCACATCTTACCTGAGATGTGTTGAAGCCGGTCCTCAGAGCATATGCCACACACCCGTTATCGACAGCTGGAACAGGAGCAGGGAGGAAGACAATAAGCTTAGTGTAAATCTTTTATAGGCTTATCACAGACAGAAAACGCTTGACTCTCCTCTCACTTACGAGGGGACACAGACAACTGTAACAGAGCATCACAGCAGTCCAATAATGAAAGTGAACCATTAGCAACACGGCCAAGGAGACTGACAAAATGATACCCTCCAAAAGCTGTACCAAACCATTTAACATAAATCTGTGAGTGCACAACGCCCTCTCAGAGGGAATTTGTGCAGGTACATACGTTTCAGTCCTGTGCTGGCTTTCTGGGGGGGGATGTGCTGCACCACTTTTGTTCCCCCAAATATGATGTGTAGGCGGGAATCTGCCTGCATGTCCAAGACATGCTCTGGACTGAGATCCTCCACAGGCTCCTGCAGGACAACGTTCACGTCTCAGACTCACAGCTATCAACACGTACAATTTTTCAAAAAAGTGTTCCTTTCTGTTCTTATCCCACAAGATGCTCTCAGTTTCACTTCAGCGAAAGGTGGCCTGAACTGAATCTAGACCTTAACATGCCATTCAGCTCCTGATCAGCCTGGGTTTAGAGCCTGCCATCTGTGGAAATTCTGGTTTCGGGGGACTAGTTCAAGGTCGGCACACTGAATTCAGCAAGGGAAGCTCTGCAAGCATTGTTTTATCATTTTTAAGTCACCCACTGGCACAAAAAGAAGGAAGATTCGGGGTTTTGAAGTGCTTTACGCTTGTTCCTCCTCCCACCTCTACCCAGCCAAAGGCATCCAGACTGGGGAATGTGTAGGAGGGCGATGCCATGCCCACACGATGGAGTTCAGACCCAAAGGCTGGAGACATTGCCAGACAAAACAGACATTTCTGTTTCTCATTTACCAGAGACCATCAATCATCGATAGGGAGCTGATAACAAACCAGCCAGGTTGCCTGGGACAGCATTTGCACAAAGAGATTCATTTGAACTCACAAATTTTTCCTTTTCTGGCTTGCAACAAAGGGACAACACAGAGGACATTTCACAGACCTTCATCTGTGGCACAGACTCTCCCGTCAGCATAGCCTCATCTACAATACACCTTCCACGTAACAGCAGCACATCACAGGGCACTAGATTTTCATGAGGAGATCGCCCTGCAATTAAGATATTAAAACTGAGAAGAAGCTCAAAGGCGGAAGTGACTATTGTTTTGCTATTTGTCTGGCAGGGCATAGCTCTCCTTCAGTTTAGCTGAGATACAGGACATTCCTAAAGCTTCAAACCTCCCACAGGGTGCCAAATCTACCACAGTACATACCCACTCAGCATTGCTGAGAACTAAAAGGGTTTGAAGGTTATTAGATCTCTCTTAAGACCAGGAAAGTTTTAAAATCAAGTCACTTTGTTCTCATTGCTATTCAGGCTTCAAAGACTAGTACCACATCCTGGGGTAATACAACCTTAAAAGGGAGAGCACGGTTCAGAGAGAGATTGGCCCTTTCCATTCTAGGAAGATACTGTCAGGAGGAAGGGAACTCTTCACCTTCACAATCCTAAGCTGAAAAATCTGAGGCTGATTTATCTAGGTATTTACCTTTCTTTAAGACAGCTAGCCGGTCTAACCAAAAGATCCAGCCCAAGGATTAATCTCTTGGACCCTTGAACTGTGACACTTAGGAATCAAAGGCCTGAAAAGCACCCGACCAAGACTCTTAGATTTTTATGCCTAATTCAATTTACTGCACAACTTAACGCACCAGAAAGAATCTGATTTTAAACAAGCTTTTGATTACAACCATCATGCACGTCATTACCAATGGAAACGATATCCCCTGGAATAATCTCATCACTGGAAATGGGGCGCCACTTGCGGTTTCTGTAAACCTGTAGGAAAAAAAAGCTCTTTGAGAAGCCCTGCACGCGTCGGAAAAGGATCACAGGAAAAGGATGGGAAAAAGGAATCAGCTAAATCAGCTAGAAGACAGCTATGTCAAAAATTTCATCATAACCCTCTCTAGTTCTGGTTACCTGGATCATGTATGGCTTGTTGCCCATTTTTCGAATCTCTGACATGTTCCTCATTTGCTGCTGGACCAGAGAAGCTTCAAATGCAACCAACATGGAGAGAGTGAAAACACTGTAATACCAGTATTCATCCAGGCACCACAAACCCACACAGAACACCTGTGGGAAGAACATGACACAAAAGTTATTCTAAATCTTCCTCAGAAAACAAAAGCCTTCAATTTCTAGGATTTTTTTTTAAGCTAACTTGGTACACATTTAGTTGTAGGAAGCCAGAAAAACACAGTAACTTGCTAGGGAGAAACAGGATCACTCCCACAAGTAAAATCAGTATTACAGTGCAAGAAGAGCATCTACTCCTGATTGTAGAAAGCTGCCAGATGATTTATGGCTCTCCAGTTGGGATTGTAAGGAATTCCCTCATTTTTTTGCAGGGAGAAGTATTTACAGTTCTTTTTGTTGTTCATTTTACCTGAAAGACGAAAAATGGAGCTGTAGCTCTTTCTTTAAAGAGTTCCAAGAACTCTGGCACCACCATCTCAGCCCTGGGAAAGAATTGAATCCTCATTAACCTAAACATTTCAGATTCTCAGCAAAAGCCCAACCCAAAAGCCACCTGCAGCCTCCAGTATCAGACCAGGCTGTACTCCAGAATGTCCATCATCTCCCTGTTTTCAATTACTTTGATTCAGTTGATTTGTTATTGGCAATTAATTTCCATCTATAGCCCACCCTGGAGAAAACCCCTTGGTCCAATACTGCTCTTTGCCCTTAAAGGAATTCAAAGCAAGTACCAGGAGTAATTGAGATTTACAGAACAGGGCTAGAACAGTGGTAAAACCCCGTTGTTGCTGACAGACCAGGATACTTGGGCAAAGAGAGATCTGCACCTGGAAAACTTACTTGTTTGTACCGTATTTCTTCTCAGCTGCTCGGATATCTTTGTCCTCCTGATAGCCTCGGGCATTCTGGTAGTAACAGAGGGGATGTTCCACAGGGAAAGCTACAGGAAGAAACTGTTTCTTGCCATCTATCTCATATGAGTATTTGATTTTCTGAAATTCAAAGGAAAGAGCCTCCTGCCCATCCTCACCCTGCAGAGAGGGGAAAAAAAACAAACACAACCAGTTGAACACACACCGAACGCATCACTCCACACATAACCTGGCCTGAAGAAGGAAAGAAACCCCAATCCCTTATATCATTAGTTATTGTACAATTCTGCTTGTGGTACACGCATCAAGAAACACTGTGCAATCTTTAACATCCCCACTTTTGACTGACTGAAGCTGACTTTTCCCTAACTACTCAAGTTAGAAGCTAATAAACTGCAGGCTGATGGCACAATGTAGCAGTTCCCTGGCACGTGACAAGTGTCAGTTCTGCTCCCGACAGCCATATCCTTACCTGGTCTCTGTGGAGTGGCACTAGTTCTACTGATCCGTTATTTGGGGTTGGCACAACTTTAGCCAATGTGGCTTTTTTAGGACAAGGTTCCTGAAACGCAAACAAGACACGCTTTATAAAGCGGATGGCAGACCCTGAATTTCAACGCGCTGGGAGGAACCCTTGCCAGATTGCATTAAGACACACAAAGAGCTCTTTGCAGCTGAGTGCTTTTACAGAGCTATTGTTAGAATCAGAGACATTCTGATTACCACAACTCATCCCCAAAATTGTACCCTACCACCAAAGGAAGCGTACTCAGTACTTCACTTGCAGTTAAGACGTGTTTAGCTGCCGGTGAGACATGGTTACAACAGTGACTGCAAAAATGGCAACCGGCTGGTCCACCATCAAAAAACAGAACGTTCGACACTCGCAAAGGCGGTCAGCCCCTGCCCCGAACACTCAACTCATCCCAGGCTGACTGTGTGCAGACACATTGCTGGACTCCCCAACACTGCTTCGGGGCTAGGGCCTGCCGAACACGCACACCTCTCCTTCACCCTTCATCCTGCACCCTCTCCCTCATCGCGCCTGCAGTTTCCCTGCGTGGCTGATGCGGCTCTGCCCCACCGCAAGAAACACACCCCCCATGCCAGGGGATCCAACGCGCCCTCAGCCGCCCCCGCACGACAACAGCGGCCGCGGGGAGCGGCAGGAGCCTCCCCGCGCTGCTGGCGGGAAGCCCCGGAGGCGCCTCCAACGCGGCCGGCCCCGCGGCACCGGCAGCCCCGGGACTCACCCGGACGCAGGTGAGGGCGCAGTGAGCGTGCACCGACCACAGCCCCGAGAGCGCCGTCAGCAGATGGACGACACCGATGGCGGCGAGCGCCAGCAACGCGGCCTCCGGGGGCGCGGGGCCCGGGCCCGGTCTCGGGCCCTCTTCCTCCTCCGTCGCCGCCGCCTCCCCCCATGCCGCCCACACGCGCGGTCCCCACAGCCACAACCAGGCCGGGTAGAGTCCCGCCACGAAGGGCAGCACGGTGCCGTGGAGGAGCCGCGGCCGCCGGCGGTACAGCGTCACCGACGAGACCAGCTCGTCCACGGGACCCGGAGCCGGACCGGCCGCCGCCATCTTCCGAGCAACCGCAAGCCACCCGCTTCCGCTTCCGCTTCCGCGGGGCGCGCAGGCGGGCGACCGGCGCCTGCGCAGTGGCCAGCTTGGGCACCGCGGCTCAGGGCTGCGCATGCGCCGAGCCGGGGCGGCACCCGCGGCTGCGCATGCGCAGCCTCCGACACCCCCCCCCCTCCCGCCTCGACGCATGCGCACAGCGGTAGTAGCGACCGGCGCTCCCGCGGTGGCGGAGGCGGCATGTGAGTAGGGGGCGGCGGGGGGACCGGGCCGGGACAGGCCGCGCTAGGCCGCGCCGCCTTCCCCCGTGTTAACGTTGCTGTCTCCCCACAGGCAGGCGGCCTTGGAGATCACGGCACGCTACTGCCGTAGCGAGATGGAGCAGTACGGGCGGTGTGTGGCCGCCAGCCCGACCTCCTGGCAGCGCGACTGTCACCATCTCCGCCTCAGCATGTCTCGCTGCGCCGCCGCCCAGTGAGTGCGGGAGGGGCGGGCTGGGGTCGGGGCCGGCGCTGGGGCCCGGCTGGGCCTGCCGGGTTGGACTTCAGGCCAGTTGGGCCTGTCACGGCTGGGCAGTGCGGCTCCCGGGAGCTGAGGGCCCGGTGTTGTCTCGCAGCCCGATCGTGCAGCAGATCCGCCGGGACTGCGCGGAGTCGTTCACCGCCTTCGAGCAGTGCCTGAAGGAGAACCAAGCCTCTGTCATGAACTGCAGTGAGCACGTCAATGCCTTCCTGCTCTGTGCTGACCAAGTGAAGCTCTCCACGTGAGGTGAGTGTTGTGTCGGGCTGCAGAGCATGGTCGCTCTCCCTCTAGACGTGCGGCCCAGAGCCTTCCTACTGACAGCCACTCTCCACGTCTGCTTGGGAGCTGCTCATTTAACCAGCTGGAGTGGAATAGTGCAGCCCAGAACACACATAGACCTGCGATTTTCACCCACCCACCTTCCCTTCCTGTCTCAGGAAAATACAGAGCACAGCCAGGAAGTATATCTAGGCTAAAAGCATGGTAATTCATTGGTGTGGATTGTCAGGGGCTGTAAGTGATGTATCTGTGGCCATTATGGATGTGAATGCAACAGTGTGTTTCTCCAAATGGGTTGGTCATTCTCAGTGTTGGACTAAGCCGATACCCTGTGGGAAAAGGCTCTGGGAGGAAAGCAGTCTTGCTGAAGTAATGATTTTCGTCCAAATCTGTTAATGAACCTGGTTGTCAGTTTTGTACCGTAATATATACAGAATGGTTTTGCTGGGGTAGGTCAGCTTGCAGTGCTCTGGTAAAGATCTTGTAAAAGTCTATGGAGCAACGTTAAAGTAAATAACATGTTACTAAGCATATGGAAATCACCTGAATGTGACGCACTCCCATCACCTGACATCGTAATCTACTGTACCTCGTAACTAGGGTGCTACATATGCACGGAGCCTACCTGATGCTTTTATTTGTGCTGTTTTTTTCATAGGGGAGCCTTGGAATTAAAACTCATCTTCAGGAGTGAATGAAAAGTCTTTCTGTACTCTGGAGTATCGTTCCATTGCTTGGTTGGGTTGGTTTTTCCCCTCTGAAAAACGAAGCACAGCCCTGTGATGTGGTTTTCTTGGTTGTGGTCACACTACGTTTGTCTTCAGCAGGCAGCTGGACTCTGACCAGGATGTCAGAGCATTCCTGATCCGTTGGCACTTGTGTGCTGATAACGCTGGGTTTTGTCTGCTGAGTTGCCTCTAAAAACTTTATAAGTAAATAAATCACAGAACTGTGTTGAAGCAACACCAAAGGATCAGCAGCAACCTGCAGATGTGCCTGAATATGAACCAAAAGCTAAAATCAGCCCTTACCTCTTTTCCTGTGGTCTGTATTCTTCGACAGTTCCTTTGATAATTAAGCACAATATTTTCCTTCGTCCCAATAAAAAGCATTTTCCAGGATCCAAAGCCAGTTCTGGCTTTTCCCACTGATGATGGAAGCTGCTCTCTGAGCTGGACTGACTACAGGGACATTTCTTTGGTTGTAAATGTCTCAGCTTGACCCACTAGAAAACATCCAGTGTGGTTCCCAATTTTGGGGGTGCCATGAGGGGTTGTAGCCCCGGGCCTTCTGCTGGTTTAGAACAGCAGAGGGAGTCTTCCCACTGGCAGAGGCGGCAGAAAAACTGCGGACTTCAGAGCACTGGCCGCTCTGTCGACAGCACAACAGAGATCTTCCAGTGCAGGGATGTGGGGGGCATCTCCGTTGTTCTTACACGGGGGAACAAAGAGCCCAGCTTTAAGGAGAGTTTGTTTCTGGGCTGTAACTAGTGGGGGGAAAAAAATTAAAAAATAGAAGAAACAATAGGTGGTCTAACGAGTGGATTAAGACCCGGGGCTCATGAGACCTGCAAGCACATCTGTAGAGGGAGAGCTGTGGGTTAGGCCCTCGGGTCCACTCCAGTGTTGCCACGTCTGAAAGTCACTGTAGGTCTGTTTAAGGTGCTGTCTGTTAGTGGGACTGGCAATCTCTCCCAGCAGAAGTTGAAACCTTTGAAAGTCCTTTGAGGTACCCAAGAGCAGGTACGAGGAAGGAGAAATTAGTTTCTACACCTGCAGCTTCAGAGCAACAGCTTTGCTGCTGTCCCGAGTAGGAACGTCGTCTTCCAGAAAAGTTACAGGGAACCATAAACTAAAATTTTCCAGAAGCGTGCAGGGAGCAGATGACATGCAGAAACTATTGTGCACAGTGCCAGCAGAGTCTTTGTCTGAAAGTACAGCACAGCTTTGCTGTGTTTGTGAGGTTTTTTGTGCCTCGAAGAGAGGGTGAGGCATGGACCGGGAAACTTGGCTTTGACCTGGTTCCCAGGGGTTCATACCCCCTTCCCAGGACACATTAATCCTTATTCGTGTTTCAGTCAGGCGTAAGTCCAAGTGTTCGCCTTTGAGCCTGTGGTGGTTGGCAAACATCGCTTGGCATTTTCCAGTTGGGCAGAGTTTAACTCCTTTGGGGAGAGGGACAGCAGATTTAAGTTGATCTGTTCCAGCTTCTAGCAGAGCCTGAATCATGAAGCTGGCTGTCGGCGTTGCTGTTGCCTGTCTCACAGAGGTGGCTGCATTTCAGCAGTGATGGGAACATATGAAGATGCTGGGGTCATGTCTAAAAACATATATGCACGCTTGCAGAAAACACTTAGTTTCCTTTTATCAAATGCCATGCATTGGAAATGTAAAGAGCCATTTTATCTTCTGGCAGAAAAGTTGGGAGAAAAAGGTGACAGTAGCTTGGCTTCAAAGTGGATTTGGAGAGGGGGCAACTGCTACCAGAAAAGGAGGAGAAATCCGCTTTTAGCGGTCTCTTTGAGTTTTATTTATACCAGGCAGCACCCCATTAGTCATAAATGTCTGTGGTATGAATAGCTTTATTAAGGATGCCGTTGTACAGGAGCAAAGGTGCTTTACATGTTGTTGACATTGTATTGAAATGTCAGCCTGTCAGCAGAAAAGCCATTTTTCATTATGTTTAAGGTGCACTGGGCCCCTTCTTAAGCCCAGTTATGTCTCCTCCTTCTCGGGAGCCTGAGCCACTCTATTATTATTTGCTCTAACACATTAACCACTGAGCTGCCAGGCACTTGCTGTTGGCATCGACGAGCCAAACGCTCACAGGGTTCAGTTCACTTGTTACTACTGGGAGCGGGAAGAGAAGGATGCTGCTCCATCCCATTTCCATCCACAATTGAGGAGAGAAATGCTTTCTGAGGAAATACGAGTGAGGCAGCTGCCAGTTTTATTCTGAATAAAAAATGCACATCTTTCCCTATGTGTGTAATGTAAATGTAAAATAACCTTGTGTAGCAGAGAATGATGGAACCTTCCTGGGGAGGGAGGTATTGTGGTGATGGTCACTACCTGAAATTGTTGCCTTCCTCAGTTTAACAGCTCCCTTGGAAAAGTTTCTAGATTAAATCAACTTGTAGCCCTGGCAAATTTGGCAAAGTCCTTTGTGAAAAGTGAAAGGAATACCGACAATTGTCTTTCCTTCAACTCCATGTGCTAGAAGAAGCCAGGGAGGATTCTCTTGCTTTTCTCTTAGCCTTGAAGGAATCTGTAGCTATATGTGCGGTACTGCATGATTAATCCATTTAATTCTCACTTAGGCAGAGGGGCCTCTTTAAGTGAGAAGCATGGAGCAGGAGGTTTGCAGCTCTTGCTCCTTTCGAACTGCCTGGGCTCTCTGCTCTTGCTGGTTGCTGGAATAAAATCAGAATGGCAATTACAGCTATTTCTGGCATTGACAAACATAAGGGCTGGGCTGCTGTGGTTCTATCTTGCTTGGATGCGTGATAGTGGCTGGAAATATGGCAAAGCTGTATATGCAGGGCGAGCAAGTGTCCCTGTGAGTGTTGGGAAAAACTGTTATTTCCAAATCCAGCTGTTGGGTTTTTTGGTCCCATCACTGGAAACATATTTAGCCATAAAAGCTAAAAGGAGCATCGGTTGCTCCAGTATCTTTCACAAGTTGTAAAGTGGTGAGGGAGACCTCTGAAAACCTGAGAATGAAACAAGAATTGGGAACCTGGGAGGCTGCTTCTTAATTTCTGGTACCACAGGTTTATGATACTGTCTCATACCTCTTGGTCTAATTAGGACAGGCTTCTGGAAGCAAGTGCAGGAAGCCGGACAGTAGGACAGTTACGGCATAAAGCTGAACAAGTGCAAAAAGTCCTCAGGCGGTCAAACTGGTAGGTTCAGCTTTCTCTCCAAAGGCTGTAAAGAGATTCAGCTAAATTAATGCCAAGTGGCTGAAGTCAGTAAGTGAATAAGCCTGTATTTCCCAGAGTGGGAGACTTGGGGGAGGTGGGGAACAATAATATTTAGAGCAGGATTCGGATAGATCGGTCCTCTCACATCCTCCCAAATGCAAACCAGACCAGAAATAAATGCTAAAGCCCTGCAGTACCAAGGAGAAGAACCCAAAGGAGCAAGTTCTAAGATGGTTAAGAGCTGTTAAGAAAGCAGTGTCAGACTTGTGTAGGCGTTCTCACTTGGGGGTTAACTGTTGTAAAGGATCCTTCATTGACACGAGTCTTTTTGTGCCACTATAGTCCTTCCCTCCACCTGTTTCTTGTCTTCTGGCAAGGGCTTTGCCATTCTCTGCTTGGTTTCCTTCTCCTGGTTCTATGTTTTCTCCCCTTTTAATTGTTCTCGACTCTTGTTTTCAGCCAAATACGCATTTTGCTTGGTAGGTGAGCAAACTGGATGTCAGTTTTTTTCTTTTTTAACTTTCTGTCTTTCTGTGTGGCCTTAGAAGCTAGTCCTAGCATGTTCTATGTCTCTGTTTACTCATCTCTGAAATAAATAACACCTACTGGGCTGGAGAGTAATGCAGTATAATTAATTAGTGCATGCAAGGAGTTCTGATGTCCTTAACTAAGAGAAAGACAAGGATCATTAGGTTAGTTAATTCTCTGCTTTGTTTTTCCTCCATTTCTTCTTGGTTTAGATCTCTCAGAATGTGAAGTTAAGTGTGTCAGGACTTTTTTCAGCCTGTTGCTTTAACTCCTGTTGATGTCACTTTTCCTTTCAAGTGGAACTTTAAAACCAATAAGGTAAATTACACACGATCTTAGAATGAGGAACTAACAAAAACATCTCTTTAATTTTTCATCCAGAAAATATTCTCGTTTTACACTCTGCTTCTCTTACTTAAAGGAACCATAAATCAGCGTGTTCCTTTGGTGTTTGCAGTCACAGGGAGAGATTTAGTGCTGCTGGCAGGCCCGGGTCTGAAATGGGCAACTGTCGAGGGCAGAGAGCTGTACGGAGCCACATTCCATTCACACACACATTTGCTTTACTTGGCTGTCATCCAGATGATTTTTTGAGTCACTCATGAGCACGAGGGAAATTGTGTGGGCAGAGGGGAGCGTTTTTCATCTCGTGGTCAGTCTGTCACCTCAACTGGCTTTTATTCACCTTTCTTCTCCTGTCTGCAAAGACGGGAGAGAAACACACCTGGGCATTTCAGAGAGCAGCGGGCATTCCCAAGCCCTCCTTCTCAGCAAATATGTTGGCGTGTCACAGCCAAGGACCTGCACCTCCCTGCTTGATGAGAGCAATTGTTCTGTCTCTTGGCCATGCAGAGCAAAAGGGGAAAGCCAAAAAGTGTGGGTCTTGCCCAAGCTGCCTGTGATTTTGTTCTTTGCTCTGCTGCAGGGTGGGCTTCGCCTCTTGCTGCTATTATTTCCTCACCAGTACATATTCCCCAAGTCCTGCGGTAACCGTGAGGCTTAATTCACTGATGTCCATAGGTGCTCTGGGATGGACGTTGATACCCGTAGGTTGCCACAGGGTCAGATCCCTTCTGCATACATATGCAAAGCTACTTCTGCCTCTCCCCTCTTAATGCTTGCTGGCACTTCTGTCGCCATTTCCCCAAGTCTCTTGTCACTAGAAGAAGACTTCCAGCTGCAACATATGGTTGGGAGTAGATTCACCTGCAGTCACTGACCTCTGATACCTGGCTGTTGATGCTAAAAGCAGCTGTGTCCTTTGGTAAGACAAGCAGCGGGACTTGCCTGGCGAGACTGTTAGCCTTCTGGGCTCGGGCAGTGTTGGCTGTGGTACTTGGTGTCCACCTTTCTGTTCATTTCAGGCAGAATCTGGCCTCAAAATGGGAGAGTACCTGCGACCTAACAGATGGTCGTTTCTCCCCCTAGCTGTAGGGTATGAATCTCATCTCTGGCTCTTGTACTTGAACTCCCTTGTCACCATCGGACTCCTTTGCATCAGTAGCTCCAGGTCTAGCATAGCTTTTCACCGTATTTAATTATTCACATTGGGATTCTAGTTCCTCTTGCAACTAACTGTGAGTCCTGCTGTTGAGTTTGCTGACTCCATTAAGGTATGAACAGCCGCCAACCAACACTAGTTGCTCCTTTGCTCCAGGATACCTAGTTCCTGGGAAAGGTGACGGATGGGCTGTCCTCCTGAGGAGCCCAGGCCAGCCGTCGTGGGACTGCAGGGAGCCGGCTGACGGCTCGTGCGTGCGGTTTGTCTGACTGTGCTCAGGCAAGCTTCAGATTTCCACTTACAGTTTGCTTTTTTTTTTTTTATTTTCAAATGTACATGCAAAAAAAACATCGGCACATCACAGCACTAGATCACAAGGAAGAGAGGGTGGGGTTTCAGTGGGTGAAGCTGGCTCTGGTATTTGGGAGAAACATCAATTTGCACATAGTTCACTGTAACATTCTCTTAAAACTTCATCTAAACTGAGACTGCCTCTAGTGCAAGCGCCTCTAAAAGTAACACACAGCTTTAGGAGTTTTTCTCTTTTGTTAGGGGTGGATGACCACACAGCAAAGGTGGAAGTCACCCAACTGCAGCAGCTTGGTCTAGAACTTGTCTATCTGGGCAAACATGTCATAAATAGCTGTTTCTGCGAAAGGCTTCCCCTTCCCTCATAAAAAAAAATGTCAAGGTGTCAGTAAACTAGGTACACGACTGCCTTCTGGGGAGAGACATTGTCTGATACTGAGAGCAAAGGCAAGTCCAGCTACAGAACCTGGCACTGTAAACACAACGGGAAGTGACTGCACATCAGCACGTGTCACGTTCACACAGCTTTATTAAAGGTGAAGCAACGGTGGAGTGATCTTTATAAGGGCTGTGGTTCTGTTACACGTCATTTTTTATGTCTGTTCTCTATAAGTAGTCGAGAAGGTGAAAAAGTCCTGATAAAAAGCAAAATGCATCAGGACCGCATCTCCTTTTCATCCCCAAATCCAGGATTTTTTAGTTCCTGGGAATCTTCCTCCATAACTGCAGGCAACAAAAATTAGCCACTTCTTTTATTTTGTTTCTTTTTTTTTTCTCATTTGAGAGGCTACACACCTTTAAAATCAGACTGACAAGCCTGCGGAGGCTTAGAAGTAAAACACCACATACAGAAACATCAGTCAGCCAGGTTCTCAGGTTGCACCACTAGACTCACAACTGTGGAGATCCAAGATTTAAAAATAAGTCATTATTTCCTTTTGAAGTTGTCTGCCAATTGTTCAGTTCAAATAGACAAGGAAAGGTTAGTTCTGGAGGACCGTATTCCTTCAGCTGGCATGCTGTAAGCAGGCTCATGGGAAAACCTGACCTTTCCAGGAATACCGGCTGTACTTCACGTATATAAGGAACCAAATCCCAGGCTTGGGTCCTAGGTAGGAGAATAAAGAATTTCCCTTTGGTAATAATTCACACTTCCATTCCCTGCTCTCTGTTTCTTGCCCTTTTTGAGGGTATACACTTTGGTGGCCACCTGCTTCTTGTAACTCGCCTGCCTCCTGGCAAGATGATGAATGGAGAAAATGGATTATTCCTTTCTATCCACAGTGGAGACATGCTGTTCTCTTGGCCAAGTCCTGATGTCACCCCTCGGTTGCCCTTGAAACGAAAACCAAACATAGCCTCTTGGAGTTAAGTGACTCGGCGGGGACACGTTATGGCATAATGCAATCTAGTTTCCTTCTCCCATCACTTGCTGGAGGGAAGCGAGGTGTGAGGATGCCTTAATTGAACTGGGCGCGCAGTCGGGGTGGGAAATCCCTCTGTGGACAGACCTACAGAGGAAGGGCTTTCTAGCAGGAATATTTTGGGAGTAAGATTGTTTCACTTCGCTGTTTTAAAAAAGAAACAAACAGAAATTAGTGTGGCTAATTCTGTTATTTTGTGAGAATTAGTCTTTGTTCTGTCCATAAAGGGAGTAAAACTCTTGTGGAGACAGACAGACATAAAGGTGATAGAGAACTCGCTGTGGGTATGTTACACTTCTCTTGGCATCCTTGAACATGCCAGAGGATAAATATTGTGTTGTTTCTTGAAGCAGATACCCAAGCATAGCCCTTTCAATCAGGGGCCAAACTACTGTGCATTTCTGAAATGTCAAACGTTAAAAAAAGGTCCTGGGCCAACTGATCGACAACCATGTAGAAAATCTCTGAAGCAGTAGTGGCATCCTTTAGAGATGTCTCAGGACCTTGGATTTTGCTGTTGAAAATTAACCTTGTCCCATGAAGTCTGCATCTGGATTGGGACATGAGGCAAAACAGCACAGTGAGCAGCTCAGCTGCAACCAAAACTTAAATAAGTGGAGTTCTTGTGGGAAGGGCACCTCCTACTTCTAGGGGCAGCTCTGGTTAGCTTGGCCAGTCTTTGTTTGCAGGACATAATGCTCAAAAGCTTTAACACTGGACAAACTGCTAAAGTTACAGCTAAACAACATTGTACCATCGATCTACTTGTGGCTAGAAAAAAGGAGAGAGGCGATCCAATGTCCTTCAGGCTGTGAAAGGTCTCCATGAATTAGTGCTTATATGTCTGGCGGACCTAGTTGCCTCCTCCCTTGTGCAGTGCTCAAGGAATGTCTGTGAAGGTCTCAGTCTTGTTTCTTCTCCCTCACCCTCGTTCTGAATTTGAAGCAGCATCCATCCGAGATACTCGTGAAGAGTTGGGAGCTTTTCTATGGTCAGGATGTGAAGTAGGAGCTCTGCATGGAGTAGAGTCGGTCAATGGGGTTGCCCACGCGGGCTTGGAGGAGGTTGGCTTCAGCCGTTGACAGCAGGCAGTCTCCCAGGTGGCTGATGCTGTCACTGTCCATATCGTGAAAAACTCCTTCTGAGTCTAGAAGAGGAAGGAAAGGGAAATGAATGTGAGTGTGGCATAAGCATGACCCCTGGGGAGCTGCAGCACAAAAAAAGGGTGACGGCAGGGCCATACTTCGCCTCGAGCAATGGTCAGCGTGCTATGAGGTGAGCCCCACACGCAGGACCAGCTTTAGGCATAACTCTTTCCTCCTTCACGCAAATATTTCACGCTGGATGGAGGAAAGACCCCAGCCTCGCTCCCTGGCCCCTTGCAGAACTTCTGTGAAAGGCTCAGCCCAAACCCCAAGTCCTGCGGAGCACACACTGCTGCTGGCTTCGTCAGCAGTCACAGCAGAGTTGGCTTTTCGTGATTTGGACCGCTACGTGCAGCTTTGGTGCAGAAACGGGGCAACCTCCACAGCACTCTCCTACCGTAGGGGTGCAGATGGTCTCCTGGCAGCTGCGGCGGCGTCAGCCCTTGTCTGTACAGGTCTGTGCTGTAGCCATTCTGGTCGAGGGGCAGCAGCTGCTGCTGGGGGATCCTGGGGTAAGGGACCATGAGCCCATCCAGGCCGTGAACGCTTGCGCCGTCTAAAGACACAACCGGTGGGATGGGTTGAAGCAAAGGGTGTGTGGCACACAGCGGAGCAGAGCCCTGTCGCAATAACATTGTTCCCAAGCAAGACTTGGTGGTCTCACTCTGGACCAGCACTGCACAGCGCTAGGCTCTGTGCATACGTGCAAGGGAAAAAACCCATCGCCTTCTCCAAAAGAGGAGATATGTGCTGCGTCACGACTACCCACGGGTCTTGCTGAACGTTACCTAGTTATTCCAGCTTGTACATACCAATTCAGTGACAACCTGCCTGCTTTCTGCTAATCTCTTCCTGCGCGCATTCTCTCTCAAATACCTCCGAGTCAATCCCCTCCGTCGCAGCCTGCAGCCCCCAGAGCTGTCACCGTGCGCAGCGGCTCCTCACCTTCGCTGTCATCATTGCTCTGCCTGCTGTTGCGACCGGTCCCTCTCCCGGTCCCTAAGCGAGGATTACCCAGCTGGTCTTGCTCCTGCTGTTGCTGCTGCTGCTGTTGTTGCCTGCGAGCAATCTTCTTCATCTGCAAGGAGACGGAGACCCCGGATTTGAGGTTCTGACTGAGAGGAGGGGAGTGGGTTGCGTTTAACACAGCAGTGGACCACTGTCGCCTGCCTTTCACTGAGACCAAGCACTGCCGTGATACAACCCTGCTCGGACTCCGAGTGACTCCTCTGCAGTCAACGTGCTCTGCAGCCATCCCTGTGTGAGAAACAGGGCTGACAGAAAAGCCTGTGTTATCTTTCTGGGAGATGCTCTTTGCAGTTTAAAAAACAAAGGACTTTGGTTTACTACAAAGTGAGGTTTCCAAAGCCACATATTTTCTGTTTTCACTCTTTAAATTCTGCAAAATTAGAAATGTTTCAACTTCTAGAAAAAAGAAGTGGGAAATCTTTATAGTCTTTCTATAGTGAGGGGGGAAAAGCAAGTAGAAAAAGAGTAATAAAAAAAAACCCAAAACATGAAAAATGTTAAGCCCTGCGAACATCTATAATCAATTCTTGTATTTCTCTTTAAGCTTTTGCTACTACTGGATACATGTTGTAGGACTAGGTGGACCTGTGGATGGTCCTGTGCAGCTGTTCTTCTCAGCATTTTCTCTTTTTCTAAGCTATGCTACATTTCCTTTTAATTGACCGAGCGAGCGTGACATCCCACAGGTATGCAGAACCCGGCTGTGGCACGGGAACTGTCACTCACCTTGGCTCTTTGGTTCTGGAACCAGACCTGTACCACCCGCACGGTCAAGCCTGTCTCGGCTGCCAGGGTCTCTCTTACCTGTCCACAAAACCCGGAGAGCTGAATCAGAACTTAAGTTGCACTTAAAAGGATCCAAGCCAGCAGTTGTGCTGAGTGGCCTCCTTATACCTTTCTGCAAGGTTTTGAGGAAACCTCGAACGAGGCCTTGAATGCCCGACGCTGCTGTGTGGTAAGGATGGTGCGCGGGCGCTTGGAGCGCTTGTGGTCTTTGCTCTCCTCGCTGCCTTTGCCGTGTGAGTGGCTGCCGTCTTCATCCTCGCTTTTCACTGCAATGGAAGATCAGTAGCAGTGATTCAGCAGAGAGTGGCCTTTCCGGGCCATCTCCCAGGGCAAGGATTCAGAGAAACTTGCCGGAGTTTTGCTCCTTCCAAGGTGCAGCTTAGAGCAGAAGCGCGGAACAACGCCAGCAAAGCTTGTGGGCTGAGCTGTGGCTCAGGGGAACACTGTCAATTCAGAGACAGAGCTGGTGGGCCACCCTGGCCCCGTATCATCCATTCTGTAACGTCTCAGAGCAGCCCACTCAAACTCTCCAGATCAGCCAAGTGGATCTCAGCAGCCTGGTATCCCCTTGGCTGCCTATCAGCAAGGGGAAAAGATGCTACAACCTCCACCTACCTACATCTCCTCCCTCTGAAGCCTTCCCTGTAGTTGATTGAGGACCAGGCAGTTCCTGCCCTCTACGAGGTTCACCCTGGTTCCCCACCCTCAGCACCGCTCCAGCCCCTCACCAGACTCAGTGGGTGCCGGGCTGATAGCGCTCAGCATCTCCTTCTCCTTCTCGTAGTCACTGCGGCACAGCAGCTGCCCCTCCTTGAGCACAAACTCGTCTCCCCGCTGCAGGCGCCGCTCACATTCGCAGCAGTAGAAGCAGTGCACGTGGTAGACGTTCTCCAGCACCCGCATGATGAGCTCGGAAGGGGCGATCACCTTCAAGCAGCTGCTGCACTTGGTCTGGAACAGCCTGCAAAGAAGGTCCTGGCAGTTAGACACTTGGGCAAGGAAGATCAGCCCTGGGTCAAGGCTCAGAAAGCCAAGGGAAGACGGGGCTGGATCTCTGGAGCTGTTCTAGCACATCCCCGCAAGAAGCGTGCATCCCAGCTGGGCTTTGGGGCTTTCTGACCTTCCTTAGCCCCAGGGAGGAACACGAACTTGCCTGGCCCACCAGGACAGAGCTCTGTGTCCCCTCTTCCTCTCTAGGGCTGTTCGCTGCCTGGCTTTGTTAGGTCGTTCCTAGTGAGAGGACTTTATGGACCCCTCCAGGACCATCCCCAGGGCCTGGAGGAGCCTTGTGCAGGGAGTCCCACAGGGGAGGCTGTTTGTGCCCCACACCGTGTCCAGAGAGAGAAATAAACAACTGCTGAGCGCCCCGTGTACAGAGCAGATGGTTCTGATGAAGTAATTTGGGATCTAAACAAATGTGAGCAGTGGTGGCTGCCGGCTGACAGCTTCTATTTAGCCACTTGACAAGAGAAAGTAATAAAATAGGGATTAATTAGGCTGTTGTTTAAACACACAGGATCTTCCCCACCAGCAGGGAACTCATAAACTGGGATTGAGAACAAGACTGGGTTAATCCTCCTGGCAAACTCTGTGGAGCAGGATGAAGAGGCTTACAGGGGTGGGCTCATCCCTTCCAAATACCACCATGGATTTGTGCTGTGCAGTGGCTTTCGGCTGAAGTGTCTGGGACATTCCAACTGGAATGGTGTGGGATTTCTCTCTCCTTTGTGTGAGTGTGTTTGCATGCATGTTCCTCTCTCCCTCCCTCTCTCTCTTTCTTTCCCCCTTTCCTCTTTGTCTTTCTGTAAGTCACACTTGAAAAATAATCATCGAATTCGAGTTGAAAAAGCCAGGAGTAAAGAGCAGCCTTTTAACTGCAACCTCTCACTGTCTTAACGAAGGAGCAAACTGGGAGCATGTTCCAGGCACGATCCCAGTCCAAATCTGAGCTGAGTCCAAATCTGCCCCTTTCCAAACACCAGCATCCTTCTGTTACAGCAGAAGTGAAATACTAAAAAGAACAAAAAAGACCCAACAGCAGAGCCAATCCGCGGTCACGGCTATCTGGGATCCGTCGGGAACATGCGACATATCACTAAACATTAAGTTAGTAATGTTCCTGGATCTTAAGCCCAGATGGAAGATAATGGTGATGTACTCTGCCCCATGTTCATTGCAACCCGGAGAATCTCGCCCGGGGATTCCCACCTCACGCCCGTGGTGGATGTACAGCGAAGGCCAGCCAGTCGCAGGCTGGAGGCTGCGAGTGGAGGAGGATCTGTCCGCATCCACGTGGACGACGTTCCAGAGGCTAACTAGCTCCTCATTCCTTATTTCCTATTTGAATTGTCCTTTATTCCATGCCCAGCAACTAGACTTTGTCATGTCTATCTTCTTGAGAACCACTTACGAGTAGTTACACCGATTTGGGTCATCAGACTGTTCTCCTTTCCAGGTTTCTGTCCTTTATCCTTCAAACAACCAGTTTAAAAGTGAGTACTGACTTTTCTTTGCATCTTGGCTGGGAGAATTACTGTCCCCAGAGAAAGATCTGCCTGGCTTTTCTATATGCTGTCGTGTAGCTGAATCTAGTGACACAAATATAATTTGCCTTTGAGTCAAGCTAGCCCCAAGCTCCCATCCGCTCCCACCGTATCTTTCAGCGGCGGGTTTACTCCTGTAGCACACCCAAGCTGAGCTGGTTCCGCCCCAGAGCCCCAAATCCAGGGACAGGCACGCTAAGAACATAGACCTGACAAACAAAAGCTTTACTTCAATATCCCGACCTGACTTCAAGTAAGGAACAGGAGAGTTTAGGAAAACACCAATGGAAAACTCCTTGTATTGTTTCACACTTGTGTTTTCTTTATTTTTACCGCTATGGATACTGGAGCATTCCCTGGGTCCTTTTATATTTCTGTCCTCGGTGATGTCGCTGGTTGCTTGAGGAAAACGCGCAGAACATCACTTAGGCAAGGCAGATAGAGGAAAGGTTGGAGTGTGATGTGCTCCTGTGCAGGCAGGCTGATAGCGAGAGGGACGGAGCAGAGCAAGGAAATGTGGAAACAGATGTCAGAGCTGGGAAAGGAGACCTATTCACCTGCAAGGCACCAAGCCGATTCCTCCTGCTGCTGTTGGGACGAGGCAATTAGCAAGCCTTATTTAAAGATGCTGTCATGTGCCAGATTTCCATGAAAAGGGGTTTTTTTTCAGCTATCAGGTGAGGGAAGTGCCGTTACTGCAGCGTAACTCAATAACGCTTTTGGCATCGCAAGGCCCGCACCCTCCCATCTCCCAGCTAAGCCCCGAAAACAAATCCGCTCTGCTTTGTACTAATTGAAGAAAACATTCAGCAAGCAGCTCATAAACACAGTGTCAGCTCGCATTACACAAAATTAAAATTCTCAGCCCTTCCAACACCAGGAATTCCTAAAGAGGCTGGTTTTAATATTGCCTGAATCCGTTTAAGTCAAGGTAATATTGTTTGGGTTGCCATAGGAACAAAATACATCTCCGTTGCTGGCAGTGGGTTACAAGGAGGCTTGGGAGGCTGTGCTGTGGACCCGGCTACACGATGTCTAGAAGCGGCTGCCTGCAGGAACTACGCTGAGGGGCAGTCCAAAAAACAAGCCTGTTCCCAGGTTCATAATGAAAAGCGCCTTTAGGAACAGCAGTGACACAAGCGAGGTCTCTGCACGCTCCCGGAGAGGAGCAGAGCCTCAGCAGCAGCAGGACCACTTCTAAGTGCCTGCAACCCACAACAACTACACCCGACTTCTTTTGGAAAGACCCTCATGTTGCCTGAGCCTCATAGTCCACGTGCCTCCACTTCTATTTTGACCAAGTCTCCCCATGGTCTTAACACTCTTGTTTCCTCAAAATCCCATCTGAGTTTGATTTCTGTTCAAGATGTCCTTATGGGAGGTGTGGTAAGGCTATCAACTTTTACTCCTGCGAACGTTCAGAAACCATCCAGCAAGTAGAGGCAAGTGCATGCATCCAGGTACATATCCCACGTCCTTCTTACCAACTTGCCTCAAATTAATTACCTTTGCAAATGATAGAATTTGATTTTCCTGCCGGGGGTTGCCCCCCTTGATGGAAAAAGTGTCAGTAGGAGGAAGGCAGATGGGCTTATAAGCGGGAACGTCTTTGGGAATTGCAAAGAAGGCAGCTCTGGAGCAAGTGGAACAGTTACTCGCAAGTCAGCATCATGGGAGAGGCTTGGGGCTACAAGCAGAGTTTTTGGCAGCTGGTTCTTCATGCTGATGGACACTCGAGGCAAGAGGACCGTCGCTGCGGGCAGAATCGTAGCCTGGCGGCTGCCCCATAAAGGGCAAGCACATCTGTACCATTTGCCAACTCGGAGACAGCACGTGTCACCCAGGCAAGGATGAAGATACACGGTATCTTAAAGGGAGCTTTGATGCTGGGCTGGAGGCCAAATTCACTGGCTGCCCACACTCTTCCTGCCAGGAGGTATTTGAGGCCAGCTCTGGGGCCGCATGGCTGGCAGGAGCACGTGCAGCAATGCCTTGAAAGTCCCAACGCTATTTCTCTCTTTCTCTTTTATGCCTCGACACTACAGCAATGCCCAACATCTTCTTGAAGCTTGCGGAAATCTTGGTCCCAACAGCATCCTGTAGCAAGGAGTTACATACTCTGTGGAAAACAATTCCATTATTTGATTCCCTCACCCTACCTACAGCTTCACTGCCTCTTTTTTACCATTAACAATTTGCTTTTTTTTTAATAACAAAACAGCTGTGGAGAGCCCAGTGTGTAATTAATTTCCCCCGGAGAAATTCGGTAAAGTTTCAAAACACGGAGCAGCGGGAAGAGGAATCGCAGCAAAACGACCATGTGCATCTGCCTGGCTTTTGCACACAGCTGAGAAGCTCTGAGATCTTTCTACGTCTTTTCAGACACATTTCATGGGCTTAATTTCTCAGACTTTCGCCCTGGTAAAACACCCCAATGCCCAGCTCTCCGCTGATCCTCGCAGAGCAACCCCGTCGCGGCTCAGGGCGCCGCTCGCTTTGCCCATGGCTCCGGAGGAGAAGTGGCAGCCCAGCTCCCAGCTCTCCAGATGGGGACGAGCCGACCAGCAGGTTATTTGAGAACCTCTCTGACCTGCCATGGCACGGAGAAGACGCTAACCCAGGCCTGGGAAGGGTAATTTGGGGGGCACACGATTGTCTCGATGGGATTAAAAGGTGTTAATGAAGCAAGAAATAAGCTGCGAGGCCTGTGCTTCATGAAACTAGCTTATTTAGTTAGGGTTTAGTCAAAATGAAGCAGTCCAGGCTTAAGCAAGGTCTGTTTACTTAACATTGAGCTGCAAAATCCATTGTAGCCGTCTGAAATATTGAAGTGGAACTTGCAAAGCCTCTTTCCAGATTTCGGGCTGGGGGCTAGGGGTGTGATGAGGAAGGGGACACACAAGGGAAACGAGGAGGCAGCGGCAAGCACAATATGCTCTTTCATTCCCCACCGCAATGGCCGTTTTCCCCCAGTTGAGCACCAGGGGATTAAGGGGAAAAAATTTCCTTCTGCTTAATTTCTGACTTCTTCCAGCAACTTTTGGGCCAGAGAGACAAGGTGTAATTTGGGGGCAACAGTTACCTTTGCTCTCCGTTCCCTCCAAGGCTCTTTGTGGGTTACACATCTGTCACCCCCAGAAAGGAACTTTGTCATCGTGTAATTATGTCATTGTGCCTCTTGTCAGAAATAGCCAAGACTCAAACGTACTCAGACCTCCTCTAATGCGAGCATGTACACCAGAAAAGAAGTCTTCAGAAATCAATGCTTACCAAAGCCAAACTGCATGCTGCATGCAAAGTTCTTCCCCGAGGAGTGGAAAAAACAAATTTTAAATTAGTCATCTCACTTAAACGGTTCACTAAAAGGCAGAAGGATGGGGTAGGACTCGGAGAAGAGCTGCATCGCACTATTGCTGCTGCATCTTCACGATCACGCAGGGGGAATGACCCGACCTTCTCTGTCCTTCGCTGGAAATATTACTTGTAAGGATGAGGGCAGCACCACGCTCGTGTAGAACAGAAGGATTTTGGGATGTGGCACGCAGCAAAGAGGTCTCCCCAGAGTTTTCTAGCTAGC
Organism: Phaethon aethereus; assembly: GCF_964289735.1. NCBI lineage: Eukaryota > Metazoa > Chordata > Aves > Phaethontiformes > Phaethontidae > Phaethon > Phaethon aethereus. The sequence continues at coordinate 568,527 of NC_138608.1, forward strand.
ACCACGAGCAGCATTTAATGGAATTGCGCTTGGTTATAAAAAGTAACCGGAAAAAAAAAAAAATGCATCTCCTAAGTGTGGTCCTGCTTGACTGGACCCTGTAAATGCCCTTGGCATCCACCCAGAAGGTAAGAGGTGTTACAAGCCCTGCTCCCTGGGCTCAATTCTGTTCATGTCAGTGATGAAAACTGATGCTGAAAAAAAAACCCCAACCACCACCGCTGCCGAAAACCTAAACCACAAGCAAAACAGTAAAGCAAAACAACACCAAAGAGGTTCCCAAAGCCAGAGAGATTCATAAATATTAAAGTGACACGAGTGAAATGCTACTGAAAGATTTAATACTGTGCTGCTGCTCTGTCCCTCAAGGGGTTAAACCCCCCACTGCGAGGATATTACTGCCAGCACGGTGGCACTGAGCCATCACCATATAATCTGATGAACTCTTTTATTAAATTTCACAGGCCTGTCTTCTTTATTAAAATCTCCCAGAATTCATCGGGTGCCTGTCATATCACTGCTGAATGCTAACAAAAAGTGTGGGGTTTGGGTTTTTTTCTTTCTCCCCTTTTCTCTGAGTACTGCCAGGGAGGGATTGTGTTGCGGTGAGTGTCTCTGTCAGGTGAAGGAGAGGTGGGAGGGAGAGGTGCTACTGGCTACAGTACGGTGGGAAAAGGGGGCTGTGTGCTTTTCTAAGTACGTACCCCCCCCCAGCCATCTTCCTTCACACCCCACAGCCTCCCCCTGCGGACAGAGCTCAGTGTCGGGGAAAATGGGTCCCAAAAATTAGTTTTACCTGTCTCTGTACCCGCAGGTGCTTGCTTTCCCGGAGGGGCAGCTCACAGCGTGCAGCCCCTCCCAAACCCCGCTGTCCCCCGGGCAGGGGGCTTCTGCAGCGGTGGAAAGAGCGTGGCAGGACCACACTCACCAGGTATTGTGGCTCTTGACAGGAGCCAGCAATAACCACTGCTTCCGAGGAAGAAAATGAGCAGAGTCCTTCCAAACACATCCAGGACAGAGGGACGACAGCAGTACGTGTACCTTGAGCAGTTCCCTCCTGCCCTTCACTTCGAGCTGCTAACACCCCATTTAACATCCAAGCTGCCTTGCACTCGCAGCCCTGCAAGAGCTCTCCTAAGCTGAAAATACTCTCTGTCACTGAGGCAGTGCGGCGGAGAGGAATCTGGCTTCTGCAATCACCCTCACCTCTGCAAAGCAGAGGCAAAAATGTTCCTGCTCTACTTTAATCCCACATCAGGCTGTCTCTGAGCTGCAGGAAGGTGGAATTCAGCTGCTGAATCTCTACAGACCTGCGCTAGACTGGAAATTGGGCTGCAGCTTTGGTTTTATGCTCTTTAGAGTATGCTCTAAATGTTTTTTTTTCAATATTTCCAACAGGAGACCGTGGGAGTCGTACCCTGAGCTGAGCGGGGACGGGCACAGCAGACTGCGGGACACACAGAGCTACAGTGTGCAGGTGCAGCATTGATTTCTCCGTAGCCCATGCAATGTTCCCGCAGTAATTCAGAAGCTCTTGTGGAGTCCTGCACTTGGTGCCTTTTCAAGGATACTCTGCAAGCTGTCAGGAACAACAGAGCAAAACCTTCTTGCAGGATAGAGGAGGTGGGTCCTGCCCCACGCCAGCCACCTCTGCCTCCTGCCCGGAGAACGGCATTGCCCTCTTCTTTTTGAAATTATTTTCTCTTCCAAGTGCAGAGAGCTGGTGTAGTGCCTTGGCAAGCTGCCCCGCTTTCGGACTCAAGATGGCTCTTACTCCACACTGGGCTCTTAGGAAGCTCCAGTCCCTGGTTCAAAAAAATGGGAACTGCATCTCTATGGGGATTCCACCTCTTTGGGATGAGACAAAGCTTCTGGTCCTGTATCACCAGGACAGCACCTTTCTGCTGTCCCCTGAGAAGGGAAACATCAGCTCCTTCCTCTCTCCTCTTGTTTTCTCCCTCTCCACTCACGAACCAAAAGCTCACTCCAGGTCCGTGGGTTTAAAGTTGGGAGTTATCAATTCATATTGATTTTGTCCTGCCTTATTGCATGGCTCCGGGAAGCCTCCGCGTCTCCATTAGTATGCCTGGCAGGAGAAGGGCTCCTTCGCTTAGTAGCTAGGGGTGATATTACCGATCCAGATAGTATCCAAACTCAATATCCTGTTTCTCCTTTTCTCATTTCCTGTTTGCAGGTCTGAATGCTGGCGTTGTCACAGCGAGAGGGGGGAAGGCAGGGAAAAAGAGAGACAGCAGGACAGTGTGTGCACGGGAGAGGGAGGGCTGGCGGTGGGGGTATTAATGGGGAAAGAGGGGGAGGGAGGTAGGAGGGCTGCAGACACTTTTATTACAGATTTAATAATGACAAAAGAACATCATTAAACATTCATTAGAATTATTTAATTAAATTTTACTTTGGAGGGGGGAAAAAAAGAGATTAGATATGATGTAAAAAGCAATATTGATTGAGAAAAGAACAAGCTTGGGAGACGTGATTTAAATTAAACTCTGCGCTCTCTCCCTCTTCTCTCTGTTTTAAATGAGGAAGGGGGCGTGCGGTGGCACAGAGGACGATTCAGCAGCACACAGCAGTAGTGGGGCACCGTGGCTGGGCAGGGCTGCTGCCTGCCAGCAGGAATGACAGTTAGCTCCATCCCATCCTAATGTGGCAACGGAAGCCAACTTTCCTGGCAAAATGCCCCCAGTAACCTCCGAAGGGTTTCAGAGCTCTGCACCCTGGGGCTGAGTTGGGCATCACGGGGTGAGAACCTGGAGATAGGTAACTGGCAGTTAGCAACTGCAGTCCCTGTCCGTGCCCTGCTAGACTTTTTGGGTAGCTCTGGGCATATCCTCTCCCTGCTGTGGTTCCCTTTCTGGATTAGGAATAACAGAGCATCCCCACCGCAAGGGCTGAGAAGAAGTCTTCCTTTGAAGTCCATTAAAGGAAGACTCATTTTAGAAAGAGCTAAAATGCTTATACAAAACAACCACGGCCCAAGAGATGGCCAGGACAAGATTTCAGCACAAAACGAAGCCTGTGTTAAGGATTGAGAAAAGGTACACTTCTGCTAACAGTGACCTTAGGGAAAAAAATGAATGTAAAATTGCCTTAATGAGTGATCTACTACAGAGAGCACGCCAAGGTGACGCAGGCAGCTTCTGAGTTCCTCTGTGTGGATGCTCTTAAGGCAGATACCAGTTAAATATAATCCAGATTTTAAAAATCTAAAGAGATTTTTTAAATGGTGAAAGCTGTTAAGCTGTCACATAATAGGAACCCACCTGTTTAACTCGAGAAACTGGCTAACAGTGAGGGAGATCTCCATGTACAGACCGGCCTGACCTGTGATGGAGGGGGCAGGAATAAAGAGAAGGGAAGTTAAAAGCTTTGAGAAGAAAGAAAAGGACAGGGAAAAAAAACCAAGCCAAAGCCTCAGGGACCAGGTCACAAACTGCAGCGTAGACTCTCCTAGTCCACAAAGCCACTAGCAGGTTGTGGCTGCGCTTCCAAGACTAACCACTTCTCCTCTGGGATTAGTGGTTTGAGCCTGAGTCTAGTTTAACGGGGCAGCTTCCATTTTGGCAGTAGCCTAGCGAAGGCTGCATGGTCGCGCACAAGCTCATTAAACGGGTGCAGTGCTGCGTTGCTGCTCATTTCTCTGCTTAAACTGCGGCCCTAAATTTACTGTAGCACTGAAAGTGAACTACCCTGCTATTGGGATTAATGTAACCAGTTTAAAAGCATATTGGTAATTAAACTTGTGCACCTTTTTTTTACAGGCCAGCCTTCTTTCTAGCTTCACCTTTCTCCTGGCACCAGTGAAACCATATCCAGGAATCAGGAAAGGGATTTGGGATGGTGCTTCTCCATGCAAGGCTGACCATCTCCGATATTACCGCGGCTGTATCGGCAAGACCTCAATAATGGAAAAAAAAAAGTGTGAGCAGTCAAAGGTGTGTGAAGCTGCCACCAAGATAGTTAGGATAAACTGTAATTAACGAAATTTAAGCTTAATTGAATTAAGGGGAAGGGGGAAATGAAAGCTGGAAGCAGATTATGGATCTGACTTATAATTCAATTTGTGCAACAGCTAGGAAAGAAGGGGCCACATTCTCCAGCAGCGTGTTAGCAACGCAGGAGGCGGGGAGCTACTCTAGAGACTATTGGTGAGCAGAAACAGCAGAGGGAAAGAAAGAGAGGATTGGGAAGCAGAAGGTAGGAAAACACCTTGGGAGGAACAAGGGAGAAAGAGCAACTTAAGTCATCCCAGAGGACTGGGAGGATGGGTAGGAGGATCTTGTTTTCAGGGTACTGTGTGACACCGAAAACACTCGCTCAACACTGCCAGGTGTCACCCTTGTTTCTTTAGCATCTGGTTTCACACAGACTTTTCAAAGAAGGAAATACAGGATGAAGAAATGGGGTGATAGATTGTAAGTGCTACACTTGCGGTGTTAGACAAATTTAGAAATAAAAGAAATGTGATAATACAGGGACGGTAGCACCTCTGTGTTTCATAAATCACTTTCCCTTAAATCCTTGCAATCAGTCACACCAGCCGTGGGCTCTCCACGTTAGTGCAAACTCTTTGCTGAGACCAAGTGCCTGTAAATACCTTCTAGTGCATCCTCTCTAGACCACTGCTGATTGTAAGTGAGAAGAACAGGGTCTGGGCTCTCCTTGCCATGCTCCGGGAACCCCCCAGCATTACAGTTCAGGGCTCCCCTTTGCCCGTCGGGATGCTTGTGCTGCATGGGGACAGCTCCTGCCCCCCTGCCTGCCTGCCTGCCTGCTGTTTCCAGCACTGCAGCCCCTGGCACTGCTGGAAGCTGGCTCTCAGGAGTTTATTTCTGGCACCTTTGCCTTCGCGGCTGCCCTCTGGTGGTCCCTGGTTCTGGACTGAGAGAGATGCTGCATCCAGAAGCAGGCGCATGGTACAGCCTCCAACCTTTCGGCGCCTTCAAAACCACAAGTCTGTGTCCCAGAGCCATTCCTGGTGTGCTGCTTTAGGAGCTGACACTCGGAAAGTCAACAGAGCAGTGCGTCAGCTTTCCTGCAAATGAGCTGCAGCGCTCGGTGCCTGCACGTAGCACCCAGACCCCCCTGCACCACTTGTACCTGCTGCCAGGGACAAGCGCTACTGCAGGCACTGAGAGGGAAATGGAGGTGCCGGGATGAGGGCAGCAGCAGCACCCAGAGCTCTAACCCTGCTCCTTGCCTGCCAGCCCAGCCCTGCAGCCGTCGCCACTCCTCGCTCAGACACCGCTTCTCTCAGGGTGGGAGCCCACAAGCCCAGCTGGACTTGTGCTGGGTCTAAACCGAATTAATCTGAGGGAAACACTGCCAGCTGCCAGAATACGCTGTCAGAAATTGCCAGGTACTGTGTCCAGTGCAAACCCTCGCCCTTTCAGCCACTGCTGACCTGAGTGAAACGTCCCTCCTCCTTCCCCAGCCCAGAGACCCGTGGCCAACCCTAGAGCTTGGGGAGCTCTGCAAGCAAGACTGCAAGGCCGCAAGCACGGGCAGGTAGAGCTGCAGCACGTCTATCAGCGCCACGCTAATGAGCTCAGCCCCGAAGAGCACGGAGTCGAACCCTGTGCTGCTCTGAGACTGCTTGCCTGCTGGACCATGTCCACCTCCCCAAACCCAGGTGCCAGGTGGTAGCATCCTCGAAGGGCAGAAATATCTGCTTCGTGCCCGTAAAGTCACCTGCAACCTGAAAGGGATAAGAAACGTCTTTCACTGGAAGTGCCGAGGATCCAAACCATTTACAACCACTCGATTGTTGAGGTACATCTGTGTCCTCTGGTTGGGGGGAGGTGACACCTTGAATTATAGTTGCTTACTTTGATACCTAAGTCTTTTTGGGTTCATATTTTCCTTTTCCTCATCAGGAGAGAAAGCAAATTATTTTTACAGGCGGGCATAGCTGACATTAGACTATGGCCACTGGGCTCCAGGAGCCATAGAGTTAAGAAAACTCTGCCCAGTAATAGTAAGAAAGTTGGTGACATGGGTCCAGGAGAGACTCAAAGCCATGGAACACAAAACATGGAAGGAAAAAAACAGCCCAAAAGAGAAAGACTATCTATCAGACTAAATTACATTTAATTAAACTAGAAAAATAATGTGCCACGCACAGCAAAAAAGTTCTTCCTCCCCCATGTATTCCCCCCGTTAGAAAAACAACCCAACAGCGATGGGGAACAGACAGCACGTGGTGGCTGGTTTCTTAATCACGCTCAAGGCGCATCTGCATATTTCTTTCATTTCGCAGTGATTATAGAGTTAGTGTTTAATTTCCTGGGCCCTGTGAACAAACCAATGCAAGGGAACAGTGAGAACTGGGGTAGGAATAGCTTTGTGTAATTAACGTCATTAATCATCAGACGGACTTCGCTCTCAGTGGGAGACGGGGCTCAACCACCCACCCGACGAGGAAGGAGGAAGCGTTTGGGATGGGGGAAAGGCGCAAGCTTTTGCGATTGGGTTGTTCGCCAAAGCTTTGAGGGACCGGTCCTGCTCCACGGCAGCAGTCACGCCGTGTCCAACAAAACTGCAAACCCACCGGGGCTGTCCTAAAAACAGGACACCAGGCTCCTTCCCAGGCTCAAGCTGCCCAAGTTCCGCACTCCTGAGGTCCCGCTGATCCTCACCAGTGGAGCAGGGATGGCTGCAGTCACCTCCCCAGTTTGGAGGAGCAAAGTATCTCAAGATAACGGCTGTGGATGCTCCGTGGAGGACCAGCAATAAGCACAACTCGCCCTGCTAACGGGTGCTATCGAAGGGCATCCAGGCTGGGTCCCACCACCCAGCCCGGAGGAGCTGGACGGACTTCCAGGCTATTTCCTTCCCACCTCCCTCATCCCCTCGTCTCCCGTTGTGCTACTCGTGGAGGTACCCGCAGGGTCTGTTAGCCGAGCACGCGGGCTCCATTCATCACTGCCTTGTCAAGGGTCCTCATTATCTCATTTATTTGCTCACTTTTCAGAGCACTGTCACTTTTCATTATCTCCCTCCAGCCCGACGGAGAGGGAGGACCGGGAGAAGACATGACTTGGGGGGACCCCGTTGCTCAGCAAACGGAGAAGCTGACTGTGGGGCGGGAGGGACGGATCTCCGCCTGCTGCCTTCAGAGCAACAGGATCGGGATGCCCAGCGTGGTCGGGAGCAGCGGCGCTGGGTAAAGCAAGGCTGGACGGGCAACCAGAAGCCCCTTTTCTTAAAAAGTAGTAGTAGCTATCATCAGCTCTTGCAATCCATCATGTTTCGGCACTGTTTTGTCCTCGAGCCCGTGGTTTTTGGGTTATAAATACATCTCAAGCACCACTTTTTAATGTCCTAGGAAGCGCTCTGATAATTTCTGAGCCAACTATAACCAAATGTCCCAAACATGGCAAAGGGAAGGGAAGCTTTCATACTGAAAAGCCCCAAAAAATCCCACCACAAGAAAAAAAAAAAAAAAGCAACAAATCCTTCTGGTTTCAACACCAATTTCATCATTTTTAGGGCCTGACTCCTGCTCCTGGAATCCAACGCCTGTCCCAGCTTCTCCTACCCAGGAGACCTTTGCTCAGAGGGGAGCCCTCCCACATGGTTTTAAACATTAACCAGCTCGCTTGGAAGAGTTGCCAAGGTGCTCGGTCTGGGTCAGTCCCTGATATTCGGGCAGGGAGGGTCGCTGCCTCGCTCCCTGCCTGTTCCGCGGGGAGGAACAGGGCTGCTGGCCGCACCACGCTGCTTCTCTGGATGCACAAGAGAGTTTTGGTCCCCTCTACCTTCCCTCCGCATCCCAGCCGTCGCCTGATCTTTAACCTGCTTGCTCCACTGGATGAAAAAAGTCAGTTCCCGTTTCCCATTTCTCAGGCAACTCCATTCGTGTCGCACTGCTCACCTCTCTGCTGGGCTTCTCCTAACCTGCGCAGCCCGGAAAATGGGCCAAAACAGTTAAAGGTCCCAACAGGACGATGCTGGATGTCACCCCGGGGTACCCAAACAGCAACGTGCAGCTGCGCAGTGAACGCTCCGGTCTCGGGGCGCTACTGCAAAGCCCAGGTTTCCCATTTCTGTTCTCTGAACACCCCTGCTCGACACACAGGGGTAGCTGAGGTTCTCTGTGGTGGGTTTCAAAACGCAAATGAGCTGAAGGACCTCCCTGAACTTTGGCCAAGCAGCCCTTTCGGGAGCTTTCCAAACCCCCGTGGCTTAGGAATATCATCTCGACTGCAAGTTCCGCACATCTCACCCGGCAAGGATGAGAGCCGCCCCAAGAGGACCCCCGAATGGCCGCAGGCAGAGCCAGTGGCTGGGCTGTGCCGGTCAACCCCTCCTCAACTCTCTCGCTTCTGCAACCGGATGGAGCGACCACGGCCAGTCAGGCACGGACCGAGGACCGGGAGGGCACTCGGGGGACTCGGTCTGCGCTCAGCTGTGCCGGTCACGTGCCGGCAGCCGCTCGGCAATGGAGAAGCTGCGAGTCAGGTTCGAGCCGAGTTCACCCCATATCTCTACAGAGGACGAGCAAATCATCTCCACATGGGCAAAAGGAGAGTGTGGAGGAGAGGGGGAAGGCTGCCAGCGCAAGGCTGCGGTTCAGATCCCTCTTGACAGCTCCCCGGCAGCCCCCACATCGCCTGTCATTCCACAAAACAAACTTCAAAGTAAACAAGGCGCCCAGGACCCGGCCGTTGCAGCCACTCTATCATCGTTCAGGAGTATTTTTCCTTCCCCCCCGCCTTCTCCTGGGCCATTGCATTTACACGAGCTGCCCGGAGCTGGATTTACAGGGCAGGTGCCTGAGCAAAGCGCAGGAGAGCTGGCTGGGCCCCAGGCAAAAGGGGAAGAGGAGAGTTTCACAAAAGCCTTCAGATTGTGGTTTTATATGATAGGGACTGCAGAACAACATCCATCTTCAGGCTTAACATTTCATCTCTAGATCAACAGTCCGTTCCTTCCCCCACGTTCAGCTGCAGCTGCTGGCTTATCTCTCCATTAAAGCATTTTCCTCTTATTGCGCAGTTTCACATGAGGAGGAATAAATGCCAGATGGGTCTCCCCTCCAGGTCACCATGCTGCAAGCCCCGGTCTACGCCGCAGCCCAGGGCGACACTGGATTCTGCAGTCAGGGATTCATCGCGGGCCAAAAACACGAACTTTGGAAAGTCAAGGCCAAGAATGAATACTCTGGGGGACAAGATTTCCAAACAGGAGGACTGAGAGTTTGCCTCCCTGGAAATTCCCATGCTGGAAGTGCAAAGGTGCTGAGCGGAGACGCCTTAAAAAGTGCCTGATGAACCAATTTTCAAAAGCACCTAAGGAGCTGGAGACCCCAAGGGGTGTTTCTGAAACCGGCCGAGATACTTTGGAGCGCAGGAGTGGGATGGAGCAGAGCGTGCCGGGGGCCTGCAGCCCTGCAGCTGCAGCTGCACGCAGCACAGGGCTAAGGAAAACACGGTGGCCACGCCATCCTGCCCAAAAACCAATAGCAAAAAAGCAGCATTGGAGGCTGAGGTCTCCCCACGTGGAAATGCCACCATCGGCCTCGGGTCAGGTACCCGGCTGCCTGGAGGAGGAGGTGATGGTCCTTGCAGACTGGTTTTGCAAACACCTTTTTATCTGGTTCCTCTTAACCACAAGCGGTCAAACCGCTGGAGCGACTGGCTCCTGTCTACCTGCCCAGCAGCCGCAGCCAAGACCTCACCAAGGTTCACCTCCTTTGCTTCACAGCATGCCGGGACCCCCGCCCTTTGCAGGGATGCTGTGGGTGCTGCCGTGCTTACACAGCCTGTCCTTCCTTTCCACGTCAGGCTGTGGCCGTGCCTGCCCGGCTCCTTGTCCCTGCCTCTCCCAGCCACCCTGGGGAAGTGGGCAAGCCCTGGTATTTTTATTACCAGTCCCAGTGCTGCCAAGCGCTTGCGTCAGTGGCCGGGAGGAGGCTGCGCTCCCTCTTATGGAGTGCAGGGAAGATAAGATTGGACCGCTACGTCTTCAGAGGATGCTGCCAAACTTCAGAGAATTGATGGAGTGTCTTCCCGGCAGCATCCTTGGATGTCTGTGTGTCACCAGCTCTTCCCAGCAGCACCAGCCGCAGGAGATCACAACCAGACAGGGGCTTGGAGGTCACAACCAGACACGGGCTTTCCAGGCAGCAGCACTCTGCACCCCCCACTAATGTTTCGGTGGAAGTCCCAGTATGGGAAAGATGAGCCGGGAGGGAGCGTGTGGGAAGCAGTTTGTGCTGTGCCCACAGGAGATGCTTATTTGGCAAAGGAGGAGAACCGAGGAAGCATCACCGTCAGCGTGAGCCACCAATGGAGCCCGGTCCATCTCCTCGGTGCTTAGGGCCATGGCACGAATGGCATTGCCAGCAGCTTGGGTGACAAGCAGCGATGTCAGGGAGCTGCTGCGCTCCGAGGAGCTCCCTATCCCAGGGAGAGAGCGGCTCACGGCGTTTTCCGATGCATCTGAAGTTTGCCGGAGTGTCACCATGGTTATTTAGCTCTCTTGCCAGAGGCCAAAGGAAAGGCAACAGCCTTCAAGCCATGCCCTGCCTTTGAGCTGTCCCCTGCCCTGCTGCAAGGCGGAGGGAACCAGCAGCCAGCATGGAAGCAGCTCCGTTTTTTACAGCCATGATCAAAGCGCTCCGTGCTGAGAGAGATAACCTCCCGCAGGATCGACCCTGCCCCAGCTCCGTGGAGCGATGCCACTTGGTTGGTGCGTCCAGACAGGAGGCTGCGGTGCTGGCTCATCATTCAAAGTCCTGCTCGGAGGAGCAGATCCTGCACTCCCTTCAGGCTCTTCCAGCTTATCTCTTGTTCCCGACGTGCTGAAGGAAAGGGGGTGGCCAGCAGACGGACTCTCACCGCTCCAGCTCAGAACTGTCAGGGATCAGCCTTAGGGGGAAACGAGTGGCTTGCTGTGCCACATCACCCCCCAAAAAATGCCATCTGGGGCTCGTGGTGGCTGCCAGGGGAAGGCAGAACTGGGGACACGAGGCTGTCCTTGGAGCCCCTTTCCCCGTCCTCCTGGACTCTTTTCCAGCAGCTGCTCTGCTGCAAGGTGCTTCCAGGCTGCAAAAAATGCGGGTGCACAAAGAGGGTCCCTGGGCTTCCCGGTGCCCCTTGGAAAAGGCCATCACCAGCGTTTGAAGGAAAGCCAAGGGTGAAGGCTCCAGTTGTCAATCGGAGGGGGGCAGAGCGAAGGGGAGAGGATTTGCCTGTGGCCACCGAACCAGACGGTGGCAGAGAGAGGAGGTTTTCCGTCCCGTGTTCACCTCCCAGCGGTGTGAGAAATGCTAACAGAAGCACCTGGGCTGCTTTGTTAATAAAAGTGCATTTATGACCACTAAAGGCAAAAATCCTTCACTGCTTTGGTGCTGGGGCAGGGTGCCACCACGCCGCCAGCTAAGGTGCTGCTGAAATTCAGGGGCACGTCTCCAGCGCTGCAGGAGATGCTGCTCTTTGAGTTTTGCAGACAAGGCCAAGTTTGGGATAAATCTAAACCCCTGATTTTTCCCGAGGATTTCACGCGCAGCAATGGTTATATTTTATCAAATCACACAGTCCAGAGCAGAGCCCAGCAATATGCAGGGCAGCTGCTTCCTCAGCTCTCCGACAGCCCCTCCAGGTACCTGCCACGCTTTCATTTTAGGGATGTCTCCTTCCATATCACACCACCACAACCCAGCTTTCCGCTTACAAAAATGCCTTCAGCCCCTCCAGCTCCACAGGCCGCTTCCCTCTGTTCAGCTCTGCCTGGATTCACTCACACTCAGACACCTCCCTTGATCTACGCAATTAAAATTACACAACAACCAGAGGAGCGCAGCAGCCCCGTCTTCTCCTGGAAGCCCTAGCAAGGTGGTCAAAAGCAAATGATGTTGGACTAGATGATCCTCCAACTGAAATTATTCTATTCTATTCTATTCTATTCTATTCTATTCTATTCTATTCTATTCTATTCTATTCTATTCTATTCTATTCTATTCTATTCTAAAGTATTTGGTGGTGTTGACCCTCCTGAAGGCACCAGGTTGCCACCACCAGCAGAGCAGAGCCCAGCACCCTGGCCATGGCAAAGACAGGCATAGCCACGCAGCGTAACCACAGGCATGGGCTCCCTCGCACCAAAAAGCGGGTGCCCCACCGCAAGAGCACACAGGGCTTGCTCGCAGCTCCCCGCGTAACGGCTACGGGACGGCGTGCCCGCTCCTGTCCTCATCTGATCTGTTCTTCACGCCATGAGCAGGACCTTCACTGCAAAGCAAAGCTCCTCGGGTTAATTCTGCTGGCCTGCATGTCCCAGAAGGACAGGGCATGGGGTGCTGTCATCTCCTGGGCAGCCTTGGACATCCCTCGTTTCTTGAAAAAGCATTCCAACCACCAGCAGCTCGTCCTTTCTGCCTCTTCAGCCAACAGCTCATCCCTTCTTCCTCCTCGTCCCTGCCATGTCACCAGGTTAGATCAAAGCTAAAGGCTTCTGTCCCTCTATTTGCACAGCATTCCTTTGCAGGACACCTCTGCGGTCCCGATCATCTCACCTGGTGCTCGCCAGCCTACGTGACACCGACACCACGATGCCCTTTCCCAGCCCACCCGTCCAGAACCCCACCTCGCGACTGAACCCACCCTGCCTCCAACACGGTCAAAACAGAGCCGAGAGGAAAGGAAAAATTGGAGAAAACCGGAAAAGCACTTACTTCTCATAGTCATGTTTGCAGTAGAGCTGCCGGTTGCGACAGTAGCAGGTCCCGGAGAGCGGCTGCAGGCAGACGGCGCATTTCACACAGCCTTCGTGCCAGGAGCGCTCGTTGACTCGCAGGAGGAACCGGTCGGAGATGGGGGTGTCGCAGCCAGCGCACACCTCCCGCATCTTGGAATCTGAACCTGGGCAGCAGGAAAAAGACGGCGTGAGGATGAGTTTTCCTTTGCCGGGGGGATCGTGCTCTGCCTTTTGGGAGGGGGTGATGCTTAGCCTCAGATAACTCCTTGCAATCATCTACTGTTGGTTTTTGCCTTTTTTTTTTAAAGCCATGGGGTGTTGGTGTAGGAGAGGGAGCAGGGAGGCTCAGCATGCAGGTTTTTTGTGGCAACCTTGAAAATAAATGTCAAAGTTGGCTCTGCAAAAGCAGCAGGTTCTGGGTTTCTCTGCAGGTGGTAAATTCCTGGTGAACCCCAAGCCCACGGCTCTGACACTGTATAAATGGCAGAGGACAAGGAGAACACATATTTGTGAACCAGCGAGCAAATATACATGTGTCTCGACAGGAGGCTGCGGGTGCTGAGCTGGTTGGAAACCTTGGTCCAGGTTGGAAACCCGTGTCTGAATTTTGTCCAGTTTCACCCCAGATTTGGCGCCAAGAGCTGCTTAAAAAGGCTCCAGAGCTTTGGGATTTTTTTCCTCCTGAGTGTTATCAACATGTAAATCTATGGCTGCTCTTCAAAGGCTTCGTCATGTTAACTTCAAGGTAAAGGAGTGAGTAATAAATATCTGGTGCGCTGGATCTGGGTTGCAGGCTGAGCCAGGCAGCGGCACCCTCTCCGATGTCCCCAGCCTCCACCCTGCCAAGCTCCTTGGGTTTTACGAGCCTTTATCTCTGCACTTTCCAGCTTCTCGATGCTGTTATCCTCCTGTAAGCTTGTAGATCCTGGGGTGACACCTGCCCAAGCCCCCTCAGACAGTTGAGGGGGATGATGGCATCCCATGGATGAAGCTTACGGCTGTTTTAAAAGGCGGTGAGCTGCCAAGGGCAACCAAGGTCTTCTGCTGCACCTTGGAGCAACACTAGGTGAGGGGGAACGCTAAGCCCGGCTCTAATTTGGGCACTGTCCCAGGGCAAGGAGTCAAAGCCAACACGTAGCCGTGGCAAACGGCAGAAGACGCGTTCCAGTGGAGAGCCGCGCACCTCTGCGCAAGGCTGGGAGACACGGAGGAGCTCTGACCCAGCAGCATCTCCCGCCAAAGGGGATTTTCTGCTTCTCCAGGAACACGCAGAGACTTTCCCAGCCCTGCAGATCTTCTCTCCCAGGCTCTGGGAAGCAGCCCTTACACCTGACCACACTCCTCTGCTGATGAAATCCCGGCCAGGACCCTGAATCAGCCCCTCAGCAACTTGCTGTCCAGCTCCTGGGGACTCAGCAGGCTCAAACTGGTGGTAGGAGGACGGATGAGTGGAGCATGGAGCAGGCAGGACCGCCACGGCGCAGGCAAAATGCAGGCAGCCAGAAAGTATCCACGAGCGGGAAGCTTTCTGAACACTTTTTCTGTCCAATTTGACCTACAGATGCTTTCCCAAAGTCCTGAAATCATTTGAAACCATGGCAGATTCTCTCTGCCTTGAAGGACACTGCTGTCATTATACCAACGCAAGAGGGACAGTGCGGGAAGCAAATTTGGCTAATTTGGGCTTTCTATGCGCCCGAAAACGGGGATGTCTGGTGCAAAGGCACTTTCTACCCCACTTCATTGTGGTGCTTGGGTTTGGGTCCTGCATCTCCAGCATCCCAGCCAGCACCGTGGCCCGCAGAGCCTGCAGACGCGTGCCTGGGCGATGCCACACGTTGCGGCAAGCCGAGTCCTTTGCAGCTCCCAGGCTCGGCACAGCTCGTTCGTTAAGTGCTGGGACCTGGAAATAAGGTGGCAGCATCAGCTGGAGAGGACCAGACCCTGAGAGCTCTCCTGCAGGTCGGGATCCGGCAGATTAGGGGTGGAAATGAGGATTTGAGCGCAAGAAGAGGAAAAACGAATGTCTGCCGTGCTGCTGGAGGTGCCGGGGCAGCAGCACAGAAGTGCAGCTCTGTAATGCCGGGAGGGTGGCGTGGATGGCCCAGGCAAGAGCAACCATTTCCCAGGGGCTGCGGGCACGTGCAGAGGTTCTCCGTGGATGCTTATCCCACGCTGAGCCTCCACTTCTCACTTTTGCCTCCATTATCAACTTCTGGAGCCAAATATTTTCACCCTACTTGGCTTTGACCCCATGGGCTGTGTGTCACCAGGGGATCAGCCAAACCTTCAGTGGGTTAGAGACATCTGGGACTAAAAATCCCCAGCTCCTCTTTAATTTAGGGGGAAAAAGCAGGGAATAATCTAACAGTAAATTAATCTGAGAGGGGATGGTTAAATTGCCAGGGAGCTCCGGGAATGTGGGATCAGTCTAAAAGGGAGAGACAGAAAACTTCAGCCCGGGGATGTTCGGCCCTCCCTCTCGCCCAGCGAGCGGGCAGGAGGATGCCAGGGACTCGGGATGGTGGGAGGCAGCAGAATCCTGCCCGCTGCCTGCCCATGTCGCAGGGCCCGGAGTGGAGGATTTCTGCCCGGCAATAAGTCACACCCGAGTCTCGCTCGGCGCAAAGCCACGAACATGGTGATGCCATGATGCAGCGGGAGACGAGCAAGCGATCCCGAGCTCTCCAGGGGGAAGAGGGGATGTGAAAAATCCCAGGAAAACTGTCAGCTTGTCTGAATCCCACGGCAGCAAGCCAGGGAAAAAGAGGCAAAACTGAAAGTAAAGGAGATTCTGCCTTACGCTGCCCTAAAGACATCAGGCGTGTAAAAACGCAACAGTTTGGCCACGCAAATACGTTAAAGACGAGCGATCCCAACCCACCATGTTGTGGCTCTCTGAGAAAGGGAAAAGGGACAAAGAGGGGGACAGGACCCAGCACTGAGGCAGGGGGGAGGCAGCTCAGGTGCCTCTTCCCAGTGTTATCCAAAATTACCCCCCCACACCCAGGCCCTCCCACGGCACGTGAACTCCCCACCGGGTCTCCCGGGCAGATACCCTCGCTGTAATTTAAAATTTGGGTCAGCAAAGCCGGTTGTCGCCCATGGCCGGGGTGGCCGAGGGCCACGCGACCGCAGCCTGGCCCTGCACGAGGTGGTCCCTAAAATCAGCGAAGGACCGGGATGGACTGAGGCTCCGAAGGGGCTCATCCCGGAGGTCGGGATGGACTAGGGATGGATGCTGGCGGGGTCCCTGTCCCTTCCGGGCTCGGTGCCTTGCGCCTTGCTGTGTGCCGGTGCTGTCTGCCGTTAAGGACAACGTCAGCCCACGGAGCCGCCGCCGCTTTGGGGTTGCAAGATGGCATTTTGCAGCGTGCCAACGTCTTTTGCCGTGGCTTTGGCTGCCTCAAAACTGGCAAACCTCAAGGCCGGGCTTAGCGAGGGGGGTGCTCCGTCTCCCCTGGTCACCCCCACAATCCAGGGGGGGAAGGAATCTTCTTCCTGCGTGGGGAATAAACGCCGCGGAGGTGCGGGGAATGCCGCTGATGGCGGATGGGATGGTACAGTTGGGGGAAAACGGGCAGTGCAGGCAGGGCCGGCTGGTCCCGCTGCAACTTGCGGACACGCAGAGACCCCCGGCGCAGCCCGGGGAGGATGAGGATGGGGCAGGCAGCCACGGCTGCTGCCTCAGCAACCAGGGCTGGGGGCGGCTGAGGGTCTCCCCGGTCGCCGCTCCCTGGTGCGTGGCACCCGGTCCCTCCGGTACTCACCGAAGCCCAGGACCGGCGTTGCCTGCTGCAGGCAGGACGGAGCCTCTTCCGTCTTCATGCCGGCGGCCAGCGCGGGGGCTGTGGGCGGAGAGGAGCGTTAAGGACCGGGACCGGTCGCCCCCGCGGTGGGTCAGGGCTGCCCGGTGCCTCCCGATCGTTTTCCGCGTCCCGGAGCTCCGGTTAACGAACGGCAACGAAATCACGGCGGCGGCGGTGCCCACCCGCCCCGCTCCCCCCGGCCCCGTTGGGGTTAAGCCCCGTCTTGCCCCCGGCATCCCCGGAGCCCACACCGGGGGCGGCGCGGGGGGCTGCGGCCGCGGCGCTTCCCCCCCAGCCCGTCCCGTCCTGTCGCGGCCCGACGGGTCCCTGCGCTGCCGGTGCCGGTCTCTCCGCTGACGGACGGGGCGGACTCTCGTGTCGCCCCCCCGTACGGGGCATCCCCGCCGGTCGGTTCCCGGTGCCGCATCCCCGCCCGCCCCGTCCACGCGCGGGCACTTACCGGGACAGCGATACCGGCAGCGGTACCGGCAGCGGTACCGGCAGGGAGGGGAAGGGAAAGGAGCGGAGCGGGGCGCGACTGTGCGCGGGGCAGAGCGCGCAGCCCACACCCGTGTCCGCGCCCGCGCCCGTGAGCGCCGCCGCCCCCCGCCTCCCCCGGGAGCGCGCCTGAGCCGGGAGCGCGGCGGGGGCCCCATCAAGGCGGGACCCCCCCTCCCCGGTCCGGACCCCCCCCTTCCCCCCGAGGGCTGATGCCGGCGAAGCCCGGTGCGCCCAAGAGGCGATACCGACGGCGCCCCCGGCAGCGGCTGTCGTGACAGAGGCAGCGCTCCTCACGACAGGAGCTGTCGCAGGCACAGGGGAGGCTCTGCGGGGTCCGGACCGTCGCGGGGAGGGTGTGGGGGGGAGGCTCCGCGCCGCCGGTCTCGTTAATCCGCCTCCGCTTCGCCGCTCACCGCGGGGCTACCGGGCTCTGTGTCACGACAGCCGTGTCGCCGACAGGGCAGGCGGAGACACGTCCTCCCGCCGTCGGGGCGACAATTCGCCCCGCTCGGCTCTGAGGACGGTCCCACCGGGGCGGCGGCGGCAGCGGCACACACACACCTCGCAGTGCACGCACACGCGTGGGCACACCCACTCCCTGCAGCGCACACACACCTCGCAGTGCACGCACACGCGTGGGCACACCCGCTCCCTGCAGCACACACACACCTCGCAGTGCACGCACACGCGTGGGCACACCCGCTCCCTGCAGCACACACACACCTCGCAGTGCACGCACACGCGTGGGCACACCTGCTCCCTGCACACACACACCCCCCTCGCAATGCACACACGCGTGCGCACACCCACTGACGCCGTGCAAGAACAGGGTGCCATCAGTGGCTCGTAGCAGGGGGTGAGCAGTGTGAACCCACTCCTGCCTGAAACCAGCGTGGGAGCTCGAGGTTTCCCAGCCTGGCCCAAAATGAGCTTTTTTTGTGGAAGGATGGAAAATGTGGGAGGGAGCCCGATCCCTGCGGCGTCCTGGAGCCCAAGGACCCCGTCGGCGACCGGTGATGTGACGCAGAGCTGAACCATGGTTGAGTTTCATGTTATAACAAACAAGCACCGGGCAGTTTTGTCGTGTGGAATCCAAATTGAAACAATAGGGAAAAAAAGAGAAAAAAAGGAAAAGTTATGAAAATTATAGGGTTTTCCCTCGGTAGGAAAACTAAACCTCATTTCCACCTCTGAGACCGCGTCTGTCGGTGTCCCGCGGCTGCTTGACTCAGCTCCTCCGCGCGGTGGGAGCCGGGGGGAGTGGGTGCAGGCAGCCCCGACTGCAGGCAGGTGCCGGCAGGCAGAGGGGCTGCTCTTAGAGACGCAGACCTGGCCTGCGCACCAAAGCTCTTCAGGAGCGGGAGGGCTCACGGTGGAGGCACCAAATCCTCCGGGACGTGGCTCAGCTCTGCTGTAGTCCAGCCAAGCCCCCCCCCCCCGATGCTACCACGGGAGATGCCCCCGTCCCGTTCCCGAGGTGTTGCCTTGGGCAGCAAATCCCATGTTCTGTCCCGTTTGTCCCCAGCCCGCTCCCGGCGTCGCTGCTGACCTGCACGACACCCGCCCGCATGCACACCCAGAAACAGAGAACCTTCATTAACCAGAGCAATAATCGTCCTTTATTCAGCTGAGCTCCCCACGGAGAACTCGGATTCCTGCATACATTGCTTAGGACCATCAAAATCCATCCCTGCCCTTCCCCGGAACAGCGCGGCGGAGAGGAAGAGCAGGGAGCAGGCGCTCGGATTGTATAAATTAAGAAGAAAAAGGCACATTTGCGGTGCAGGAGCATCGGACGTCGCCTCCGTGTGTGGCTTTGCTCAGTTGGGCAGAGGCTTTTCGCAGACGTAGTAGCACTCATAGGTGCAGTAGACGTCGTTCCACTTCCCGGAGACCCAGACGTGGGCGCAATCTTCGTTGTTGCCACTGTTGTTGGGCTCTCCCTCCTTCCAAAATCTGGGCAGAGAAGGATCAAACTGAGAGAGGGTGGCAGGGCCAGGCAGCTGAGCGGGGCAGCTTTCCCTGGGGCTGGGAGAAGGGCAGGGGCTGTCTGGTTTTAGACGGTTTTGGGTGCTGTGTTAGACCTCGGGGGACTGCTTCTCCCAGGAAGGGGTGAAGAAACCCGGCCTGCTGGCTGAAACAGGGGGGTGCAGGCAGGGAAGCTGCCTGCTGTTTTGGGGTGATGGCCACAAAAACGCAGGGCAGGCCCGCACTCACGTGAACGTGGTTTTATAGTCGGTCCCGTCGATCCATTCCCATTCCCCTTCCGAGTTCTCGTCCGTGAGCCCGATCCAGAAACGCTCATTCCTTGTCCTGAACATGACAAAACTCTGCAGCGGGGAGAGGGATCAGGAGGGAAAAGCACCAGGAAAAGGCTCCTCGAGCCGGCCCGCTCGCGGCAAGCTCAGCTCCGCGGTGGCCGCGGGGGAGCCGGAGGGGTACAGCTCTGCACTTGGCTATTTATCTACAACGTGGAGGTGCAGGATAGGTGCCGGTGCTGCGTTTCAGCATCCCGCACACACGCAGGAGAAGCCCTGGGTGCAGGCAGCGGGCAGGCAGAGCAGGTCCTGCCTGCTCTCTGCTGGCTGATGCGAAGGATAACAGCGCCAGCTCCCAGCTGCCCAGCGAGGTTGGGGTGTGCCGGCCGGCAGCAGGGAGCCGGGAGCGGCCGGGGGTCTCTGCAGAGGGCCGGGGCTGCGGGCGGGATTCGGGCAAGCCTGGGCTTCCCTGCCTGGAGCGAGGGTCGTTACCTGCTTGGCGTAGCTGTCGATGATTGCCAGCTGCGAGCGCATCTCTTCGCACTGAGCCTTTGCCTTGTGCCAGCTCGTTCTGGTTAGCGAGAAGTAGTAGCATTTCCCACCGAAGTATTCCCATTCCCTGGATCCGGGTCCGCAGGGAAACACTGGCGAAAGAAGGACGAGGGCGAGGTCAGGGGGGCTGCGGGCGGTTGAGCTGGGCTCGTCCCAGCAAGAAGGTTTTCCCAGCAGCGCCCCAGTGCCAAACTGGCACGGACGCAATCGCGGCGCCCCGAAGCTTGCTGTATATTGGACTGCCACGAAGGCGGCCACTGACACCCGAAAAAGCCTCTACCACAAGGGAAACCTGTTTTTTTTCTGAAATATAGAAGTGTTTGCTGCCGGCAGAGCAGCAAACCCAGAAGGGGACGGATGCCCTGCACTTCGCCTTAGCGAAGCAATCCAGAGCCGGAACACTTCGGGGACGATTTACGGACACTTCGGAGGGGAAGCAAAGCTTGTGGGTTTGGGCAGCAGCCAGGACTTACAGAGAAAATCCCTGCCAGAAAGGTTCTGTTTCTGTTCCACGTGCACCTCGTTGAGTTTAGAAGAAATGGCTGAAACTATTGGAGAGAGAGAGACGGAGAGACGCTGGGTTATCGGTTGTGTTGCCACCCGTGCGCCGATGGTTGCCCGCAAGCACCTCGCCCCGGCAAGGCTAAAGACGCGTTTCGTTCTGGCTTGTTTAATCTGCCGCTTTTCCATGCAGCCTACAGGACAAAGAAATCCCAGGAAACTTCAAATACTGGCTTGGATTAGCCAATATTTTATATACTTGTTTATATTTTTATATATACTTGTTATATAACGTTACTGTTATATATACTTGTTTATATTTTTATACTATTAGATATTTTATATATTTCTAAATTTAATTTTTTAAATATATTTTTTATATAGGCTGTAGCGTGGATGTCAGTGGTCACCACACGGGACAGCCTGGGAGCTCCTCTGGTCATCGCGTCCTGTGGAATTAGGACCTACAGTCTCCTCTAGAGCACGGGCACGCACTCAGACCTCACGTATCTCTCGGTCCTACCCGCCTAATTAATTAGCTCAAAGATGTCCCAATACCTCTGGAGAGCGACACGGCGTACAGGGTGATGATCAGCAGGAAGGAGAGGCCCAGTAGCAAGTAAACTGTGAAAAAGGATCTCAGCTTCTGCTGGAAGAAGTTTCTGTCTTTAAAAGGAAACGAGAGAGATGTGAAAATATTCCCCTCGGGTCACCGGGATTTTTTCATAGCTCTTCTGGTTCCGTTTATAGACGGGTTAATCAATAACCCAGAAGAGTTAACTATTTGCTAGAGAAGCCAAAATTCTGATGGTAGTTCCCGTTCAGACCAACCCGGGGGGCCGAAATCACCCCAAACCAGAGCCGTCACACCGTGCCTCGTGCCAGCACCCGGTGGCCTCGCTAAAGGTCAGGCCGGGTGAACGCAGCTACCGCGTAAGCAAAAGAAAAAGAAATTACAAGCTTATGCCGTGTATTCTGGCGTGCGACATGTTCCGAAGCCCTCCCGGCTGTCTAGCAACCCTTTCCGGAAGGGAACTCGCTCCCCAAGTGACAGCCCGCGGCCCGGAGGGCTCTTTGCTGTCCCTCACGGGCACCAGGTGCCCTTCGCAGAGGGGTTGAACCTTGGAAGCACCTTTGGGTTCCACGGTTCAGCCTTGGGAGGTTTGCGAGGGCGCTGGGCCGCTCACTTTGGGCCGCTCGACTTGGGAGAGCTCCAGGGAGAGCCCCGTTTTGCTCTGGTCCGGGGACGCTTGCACGGCTGGATGCTCTCCGGTGTGGCCGGTTGGGCACCACCAGCTTCACAGCTCCAACAGACCTTCCCCTGGGTGACAGCCTGCGGCAAAGCCCATTCCCCGCGACCTCCCTCGGAGCCCCAACCCCCGGGACAGGTTCCCCACCCCAGCCAATCAACCTCGTTAGCGCCGATTAGCTCTGCCTAAGCAGAGGAGGAAGGAGAACACGGACCTTCCTCTCCCGCAGAAGCCAAGCGTGTTGGGGGAGAAAGGCCGTGCCACGAGAGAGTCTCGTCGCCCGCGTCCTCGCGGCGGTGGGTTGCCGGGCTGGCGCGGCTGAGGTTTACCTTTAAAAACGTGCAGGTCGTCGTGAAGGTGTTCCTCATCCATCCTGGGAGGCTGCGGCTGGGAGGGGGGGACCGAAGCTCAGGACCAAGTAAGCGGAAGCTTTTTCACCAGGATTTCTGGAACAGAGAACCTGCGATACCGCTAGGGATGTTCAGTCCAAAGGTTATAATTTAACCAGCAGGTTTTCAGGCCGTGTGTCCTATTGGTTTGTCCTCTCAAAATAGCGGCTTGGATCGTGTCCGCTTCCAGCAATTCAGCTGCCTGGAGGCTTTTCCCCCAGCCAAGCTGGGCATCCTTTTTATCTGGAACTCTCTCCATCCCTTTGGAGTTAAAAAAAAAAAAGGGGGGGTAAATTCCCAAGTTTCTGAAGGTGTTTCCTGCAAGTGTAAGTGAAGGAACAGACCGGTGTGGAAAGGAGTGGGTCTGGAAAGCGAAGGGGGAGGCACAGGCAGTGCCCCCACAGACGCGCTCGCCCGAGAAAACAAAACAGCTCCGGGTCTGATCAAGCACCCGTACGAACACGCCGCGTAAACCGCCGCGCGATGGAGGCGTAGGAGCCGCTCGCTGCTGAAGGGTCGCTCCCTGCAGTAATTGATCACCCAGAAAGTTTAGGCGCCTTCTGGGTTTTCTTTTCGGTGGACTTTCACTCCCGATGGGGCTCTGAGAGATGCTTCGTGCCCTGGCTCTGCAGAGGGTTGAGCTGGCGCTGTGTAAGCCTTTTATGCTGTATGTTAAAAAACAAAAGTTGGGCTTTGATGTCGTGATGTGTATATAGACAGCTGAAAAGCGGGGTTGGGGGAAGAACTGTTTAAGTTAGAGGTTGGCGAAAGACGAAATGGAGACAAACAGAGCAGAAACCCTCCCGAGTTCGGAAATTGGAAGCAGTAAGGGTCTAGAACGGCTCTCCAGAAGGTACGGTGGGAGCCTGACGAGAGTGAACTGCTGTGCTACCGGGGCAGAAACAGAACTGATGATTTCAGAAGACCCTTTCAGCCCTTTATTCCTATAATTTGCCTGTGGTCATTGGATATTTACGGTTCCCCTCCCGCTTCCAAGCCTGAAAAGCCCACTTTGCGCCATATAAACTTGTAATTGCTGTTCTGCGCTATTCCACGTTCAGCAATTATGCGCCCTGCGGAGATGATGGAAAACTGGCAAGTTGGGACTGTCGGATATTAAATTATGTTGTTTGGAGCGCTGTGCCGTCAGGCTCGCAAACATCCCACTGCAAACATTGGGAGAACATTTAGGTTCTTGCCGCATCGAGCTGCGCCTTGACTGACTGACTGACGATTTTTACTGTTTTTAATTTTCCCTTTTGCTGTTTTACCTTTGCTCCCCGAGCCCAGACAGTGCTGGGACAGATAGTGCTTGGAGTTTTAATAACACTAATTACTCCAGCATAAATCTCTGGATCTGTGATAAACACGTAGTGGTAGTTATTAAGCCAGCAGCCTTGGGATGCTTTCCAAAGCAGAGCTGGGGCATTTAACCGCTGTTTATTTGCCCCAAAGCTACACCGAGATTGTGCACGGGAACAGAAAGGAGGCCAGGGCACAAAGACCGGTTGTTAACGAGACGCACAGCAACGAGGATTTCGTCACACGGGGGTCACTGCCACCCAGGTCTGTCTGAAACCCAGCTGCTCATTGCATAAGCTGCAGCTGAATGGAGGGCAGGGGGACAGGGGGGGAAACAGCTGTATTTCGAGGCAGAGCCCAGAAAAGGCTCAGCTGAGATGTTAATCCTTCTGCTGTGCTTCCTAGGAGGATGCTCTTCTCCTAAGGGGGGGGGGGGGAACCAGAAAGACAACTGTGGGAAACATCCATTCACATCCCCGTCAGTCTGGATCAGGGGACACGTGAACAACGTAGGAGAATCTCTCCGGGAGGGGACTGGGGTGTTAAGAGGATCCAGGACTTGGGCGTTTGTTTGAGCTCTCTGCAATTCCACGTGTCTCCCTGCCATAAGGGAAAAGCTTTGCTAGGACTGAAGCGTTGATTAAATCGGGAGACAAACCGAGGGGTCTCCCTGAGGGAGTCCTATGCCAAGCTCTGGACCGCTGCAGCCTGGCTTAACGTGCCGACTCGACACGCCGGCCCATACCTTCATCCCAGGACAGCGGCTCTTCAGCTGTTAACACCCAAGTATGCTGCAAAGCTGCCCGACTTCTTTATTTTAACAAAGATATTAGCTCAGTTAAAACCTTGCAGCACGAGAAAAATAAAAAGCATTTTTTATTTCATGAATACAATATTTGATTTAAAAACATTCTTGGCTGACTCAATGACCTAAGAGTAGCAACGTCACAACGCTCTGTGTCAGTTATCTGGTGTTATGACGTTATGCAGAGGAGAATGCGGCCAAATAAAAGGTGATGAGGAAATGCGGCTGCTCCCAGCAAAACCTGGAGGTAATGGCAGCCCCTGGCGATGCCCGTGAGCCCGCACCAGCCTGTTCACTGCGCAAACGGCACGCGTGGCTCTTAGCACCAGGCGTTCAGGAAGCCCCGTGACCAAAACCTTTCTGAAGAATAACTTGAAGAACTGAATTTGACAGAAAGTAGAAGCAAGGTGACATCCTGGACTTGAAAGCGCTCGCTGTCTGGGCAGATCGCCTGAGCTCCTCAAAGAAAACAGCAGCTCTGCTGTGTGTCACTGAGGTATTTCTTCCCCGGCAGAGTTTGGAGCGTACGTGCAGGGTGGTTAAGCAATCGGAGTTAGATATTAACTGCAAGTCTGGGGATTGGGCTGCCAGATCCTTTTTTCAGTGGTAGGAGAGCACCTCACTTTGCTCCTTTAATTCTGTGGTTGTTAAGCTGCTGCCTGATGTTTAGCAGTGGGGGGAAGAGGAGGAGACAGAGGTTAAACTTGTAACCTCAGCCAGTCTTTGGTCAGCTCATCAGTGGGGCTCCCAAAGACTGGGTGCTCCCCATCCTTCCTACTCCCCTGATCCATGGAAAAGGAGGGATCCTACCAAAAGCAAGCTCCCGACAAACCATTTTACAGGACACATTTGCTGGTTTAGCCCCGACAAAAATTCTGTCCCAAAAATACGTACAGCAGCTCCCAGGAAAACAGACTTTACCCAAAAAGGAGCACTTCAGGCATCGTAACAAACGGCAAAAGCCCTGCTGCTTCAGGCCTTGTGTCAAGGAGTATGTGAAAAGCTACAGTGGGGCAAACTTGCCTGAATGTTATTGATTACTTCGTCTTCAAAGTGTGCCCTGTCTAATTTGAGGTTCCTCAGCTGGGGCAGCGCTCGGCACAAAGCAATAATATCACCGGGAGAAATCTTATTGCAGAGATCAAGGCACAGCGTCTCCAGGCGCTGCAGGGTTGCTAAACAAGCCAGACCCGTGTTTGTCAGGGAGTAAGCGCCACTGATCTCCAGGAACTGGAGATGTTTCATGTGGCGCCCAATGAAGCCCACAGCAGTGTCGCCGATGACGCAGTGGCGCAGCACGAGATGCTCCAGCTCCTCTAGGTGCGGAGCCGCTCTCTGAATCCCTGAATCTGTTAGGCGGTAGGTGCCAGAAAGGCTCAGCATCTTCAGGCGGCTCTGGGAGGAGATGTTCAGCAGGTGGCGATCGGAAAAGGCAGGGACATTGTGGACAACGAGGTGCTGCAGCTGGGGCAGGGCCCTCACGGCAGAGCCACAGAACCAGGCAGCGGGGATTTCACAGCGACTCAGCTCCAGCACCGTGAGGGAAGGGGGGATGCTCTCGTAGGGGATGGGGCGGAGGTCCGTCTCTGCCAGGCACAGCCGGTGGAGCTGGGGACATCGCTTCCCGAGGGCGGCCAGCAGCGCCGGGGAGAGGAGCCGCTGCTTGCTGCTGGAGGCGAGCGTGCCCCGCACCCGCAGCGTCTGCAGGCTGTCACGGAGCCGCCACCGCACCAGGTGCCACAGGGTCTGGGAGCTGACCTGGGGGCGAGAAGGAAAAGGGCCTGTTCCCAGAGGGTGGGCGGGGGGTCACCCACAGACCCCTGCCTGCAGTGGGGTGACTTCCCCCCCCCACCTCAGCCCCCTGCCCGCAGCGGGGCGATCCCCCCGCTCCGCTCCCGCCCTCAGCGGCGCAATTCCCCGCGGCGGAGGCGGCCCATACCCGGTGGGGGCTCAGATCAACATGTCTCCAGACCGTCCGGTCCAGCGCCAGCCGCTGCCACCGCCGGCAGACCCTGCGGGGAGGCGGGAGGCCATCAGCACCGCGGCCCGGGCGGGAGGCGGCGGGTCCCGGTCCCGAGGCGGGGGGGGGTCCCACCTGGCCGCCCGCAGCCGGTCCCGCAGCGGCAACAGCGCCAGGACCTGCAGCAACACCGAATCCGGTAACACCGGCAGCTCAACCGCTCCCCCCTCCGCCATCTTGGCCGCTTTACGACAATGAGGCGGGAGTGACGTGCGTTACTTCCGCTTCCGGCCCAGCTCCCGGTAGCTTCCGGTTCCGGCGCCGTAGCGACTGTGGCGGAGTGACGCAGAGCTCGGTGGGTACCGGGGGGGCTCCGGTGAGGTCGGGACCTCCCTGTTTAACCCCTCCCGAACCCCTTTCCTTGCCGACACCCCCCCCGGTGCGTCTTGGCGCCCCCCCCGTTAACCCCCGGTGTCCCGGCCCGTGTTCCCCCCCCCATCTCTCAGGCAACGATGATCGAAGTCGTCTGCAACGACCGTCTGGGCAAGAAAGTACGGGTGAAATGCAAGTATCCCCGGGACCCGGGGGGGTGGCGGGTTGCGGGGGGGGGTCCGCCCGGTGCCCTCCTTTTCCTTAACGGCCTCGCCAGCACCGAAGACTCCATTCGCGACCTGAAGAAGCTGATCGCGGCGCAGACTGGGACCCGTTGGGACAAAATCGTGCTCAAGAAGTGGTCAGTGCGGCCGGGGGGTAGAAGCAGCCCCTGCCCCGGATTGCGGGGACACACACACCCCTAGGGGCCGTCGGGGGGGTGTGTGTGTTTGTCCCGCATCCCGGGGCGGTAGAGACGGTACCGGCTGCCTCATAGCTGTGTTTTCCATGCCGCAGGTACACCATTTTCAAGGATCACGTCACGCTGGGCGACTGTATCCTCCTCCGGGCGGGTGTTTTACGGTGTTAACGGTGGGGGCGGTGGGATCTGCAGTTTCTTCCCTTCTGCCAGCCCCATCTTCTCCTTAACTCCATCCTCCAGATGAGATCCACGATGGCATGAATCTGGAGCTCTACTATCAGTAGCGGCTGCCATGCCCACCCCGTTCTTCCCGTTTTCACCGTGGGACCCCCCCGATCCCTGCCCCTGCCCCCGCCGCCTGCCGGTATGATCGAGCCGGAGCCATGTTGAGGTTCTACACCAGCTGTAGCTGCCCTGAAATGCTCAAGTGGTTTATAATAAACGTGTCTCTCGAGTCTCCGATTGCTGTATGGCTTCGGGAGAAGCGGGGGCGGCGGGAACGCGGCACCGGGAGCCGCCGAACCGAGGCGGGGAACGACTCGCTATTTCTGTCCGCGCTCCTACTTCTTTTGTCCACCCGCGGCCACCGTCCTCTCTACTTGTCACGTGCCTAGGACCGGCTTCCGGTCTCAATGCGGCCTCTTGCACACAGCCAATGAACGCCAGAAGGGCGGGCTCTTCCACCAATTGCAGCGCGGGGAGGTTAGGCGCTACCTTCCCTCGGGCCAATGGGAGCAGGGAGGGGGTGGGTTCGCCCCGCCCCTCCCCGCGCCAATGGGGCCGGGCCGGGCGCGGGCGGTGCAGCTGAGGGAAGATGGCGGAGGAGGAGAAGCTGCCCGCGGGCTGGGAGAAGCGCATGAGCCGCAGCTCCGGTACGTGTCAGCGGCGCTGGGAGTGCCCGCTCCCGGGGCAGCGGGTTAGACCTCTCGGGGTATCGGGGGCCCGGCCTGGGCCCTAGCGGGGGTGCGGTCCAGGGGACCCGGCCTGGGCCTCGGCGGGGTCTGAGGGGCTGTGAGCGGGGCCTGGGGCCTGGGGGCGGCTGGGTGGGGAGATGCTGGGCTTTGGGCGAGCAGAGAGCCGGGGTGGGGGTTTGTGGGGTGTTGGCCCCGGGGCTGCCGTGCCCGAGAGACGTCGTGCCCCTGGGAGGGGTTTGGCCTCGGCGGGAGGGGGCGAAGCGGCCCCTGGGGCCGTGGTCTGTTGGGGCGCGACGCGGATCTGTGGGGCTGGGGGAGGGTTGCTCCATCTGGGGGTAACCGGTGGAGGGCGGGGTGGCAGAGCCGAGAGAAGGCTCTTTGTAAAAGGCCGGTTTAGGGCGCGGCAGGACCCTTCTCCCTCGGTGGGGCGGCGGGGGCTCGGGGAGGGCGCTTGTGGGTCAGGACGGTGCTTTCAGCAGGGTTTTGTCCTTTGCGGCGAGAGCTTTCCACTCGTAGCGCCTCAGCAGCAGTTCCTAGGAGGTCGCGTTCTTCAGCTCGGCTGCTCAGCTCGTTTGTTTGAGGCGGAGGCGATGAGGCTGAGAGGGAAGGGGGGTGCGTGTGAACCCTTCTTTGCCAGAAGTACCGTGGTTGAAGCGTCGTGGAGAGAGGCAGCTCCATGGCTCTCCAGAATTAGCAGGTCTGGGCTGTTGGTTGGGATTGCAACTGGGAACTTGAGCCCTTTGCTACTAGGTTGTAGCTTCCCGCCGCACAGCTCTGCTGTTGCCATCCCTCGCCTTGGTTTGCTTGGCTTTTTTCTCGAGTCTGGTCTGCTTCTAGCTTCAGTAGACAGCTTTGCTAGAAGAAAGCAGAAATCATCTCGATTGATGCTGTGAGTTATCGCAGGTAAATGCTCGTGTGGCTCTGAGTGCTGGAAGGCCTTTGAGCACAGAATTCCCTGGCTTTAATGCCGCATGTGTCGAGAGGTGACTTCAGAGGAGCTTCATTTTCTGCTACCTGGGGAAACCGTGGATATCTTGCATAAGAAGGTCTTATTTTCTGGTACAAAAAAGGTGGCTTTTGGAAGGAAAGGTCTGTGCAATGCAAAGATGTGATCTTTGCTAACGGTAACTCACCACGTTTACTATGGGATGTGCTTAACAGAACGGCTAATTTACACTGTTTCACCCTTGTACATAAGACTAGAGTGAAGCAGAGTCTTACCCCCAGGCCAGGAACTCTGCACCCTCCGCTTTCTCGGCAGTGGCAGGATGTTGCCTGGGGGTGTTTATGGTTTCTGACTGTATCAGTGGGCGTCCTGTCGCTGATCTGTGCGAGCATAGGGAGTTGGCAAAGCAGCTGGAGTCTGCTTCTGCACGGGGCTGTTGCTTTGACTGAAGGCGCTTCCTGACGGAAACGCTTGTGTAGGAAATTTTGTGGAGTTGTGAAGTCTTGTTTCCTACCTCGTGTGTCTGAGCCGATTGCGTGGATGTAGCCGAGCGCTCGCAGAAATCTAGTCTTCTGTGCCTTTGGGGTCAAGAAGCTGATTCTCGGGGTCTGCCGGGAGCCTTTTTTTAACCTCAGCCCCCTCTCTCTGTCCGCAGGCCGCGTGTATTACTTCAACCACATCACAAATGCCAGCCAGTGGGAGCGGCCCAGCGGCAGCGGGAAGAACGGCCAAGGGGAGCCTAGCAAAGTGCGGTGTTCGCATCTCTTGGTGAAGCACAACCAGTCCAGAAGACCCTCGTCGTGGAGGCAGGAAAAGATCACGCGGACCAAAGATGAGGCACTGGAGCTTATAAATGGCAAGTAAATGCAGGAGAGAGAGGGAATATGATACTGTTGAAGGGGAAGAGTTATTTTAAGGCTAGAATTGGACCCCGAGATGAGTGGTTCAGTGTGTCGTGAACTTGCTAAAGCAAAGTGATTTTTTTTAAGCCGAGTGGTTTGAACATGGACTTTTGTGTGGCCCAGCCACTTGGAGAAACAATTTTGCTGTATGATTAAATGACATAAAGATAGGTTCCAGCCCGTCTGTCTTCCCCTTTGTGTTTTTTTGTAATGTTATTTCAGAGGTTTGTTTGTATTTTCTTTGTAAATGTGTATTTTTATATTAAAAATAAAATCATTTAAAGCTAAAACGAACGTTCTTTAAACATTTCTTTTTATTTAATGTCATTTGTTTCCTTGCCCTAATAGCAACTTAGAGTAAATTCTAATTAATCTCTGCTTGAAATCAAGTTGCTTGTAGGAGGCAATCAACCTTGCACAAGGCTGTACGGATGACCTGATCGGCTCGGTCTTTTCCCGAAGTGTTCTGGCTTGTGATGTGGGCTAGGAGCGAGGGCGCTGCGTGCCTTCTGCAATACGTGGTGTTAATCTTTGCAGCTTAGATTTTTTTTTTTTTTTCCTTGCAGCTCTGGCAGTAGGAATTGAATTGATGTCGTGTTTCTTCAGCATCGAGGTTTTTGATCTTACAGAAGCAAATTCAAAGTCCAGCTGTTGCTACTGGCTTTTACCTCTTAGGATGAGGAGTCTGGGGGCTTGGGGTGAGGTTTAAATCGGTCCTACTGATTAATTGATGAAACTGAGACCATGCTCTTTAGTGGGCAGCTTTGTCTTTTCTGGCAGTGAGGTTGCAAAGGCTAGCTGAGACGCTGCGAGCGCACAGATACGTACCGCCGTTCTGGGCCTGTCTTATCTTTTATGGCTTCAGCAATGAGGGAGGGAAGATAGGGAGGGTGTTTTGGCTATTGCCTTGATCCTAACTAACAATAAATTTAAGGGCTTTCTTGTTTGAAAGCCCTGCAAGGGGAAATTTCCTCGCTGAATAACTTGAAGCACTGAGGCAGTGACCAGCAGGTGGTACCTGCTCACCACCTTTTGGAAGGGGAGGATAAATTAACTGGCACAGATGGGAATTTTTTTAGGGAATTGTCTTCTTCAGGAATAGGATGGCTGAGAAAGTGTGACCAGAGGTGATAGTGGGATGCACGCCTAGCGTGGAGATCTGTGCCAAGGGAGCTGAGACTGGTGTAAAGATAAAGAGATGGAAATATTTCAGCCGAGCTGCAAGTTCTCTGTGTCTCTTATCTTTTTTTTTTTTGTTAAGAATAAAACCATTTTAGAGCCATCTCTTGCAGTGATGTTCATTAAAAGGCCAGCGCAGAGCTTTCTACAGGACAGAGGTTAAATGATGCACGATGCTGGCGTGTTTTAAGCAGGCATTGGTGAACTTGGATCTTTGTAAGAGCGAATAATTTACGTTTTCAGAAAGGGAAGTTGTCTTACTATCTCTAAAGAGGTATTTCAGGAGCTTGTGACCATGTAGGCTTTTTGATACTTAGATGTTATGTAAACTGGTTACCTTTAGAAGCCTGAATAACGTTATTTGGCCTCAAAACCTGCCATCATTCTTACTTGGCTTGGGTGCTTTGCTTTGGGATGCCACAGTTCTTTGCTACTTGGTAAGGTGAGGGAAAGAAACGGCTTAAACTTTCCTTGGCTCTAGAGTGAGATTAAGCGTGACAGCTTCAGAGCCTTCTTGCTATCAAATAACCCTTACGTTTCATAATCTCTCGGTGGTGTCTGAAGAGGAAAGAGTTGTGATTAAAACTTGCTCCTTGTAAACGCCCTGCTTGTGCTCTTGGTAAAGGCCATTAGGGAATTAATTCCTATGATGGGAATACCATTGTCCAAAAAAAAAACCCAACAAACCAACCCAGTCACCTTTCTGCCCGCGTTTGTCCCCGATAAACACTATTCCTGGGAAGGTCACAGGGAACAGCAGCTTATGATTAATTATTTTATGGTGGCTTCTTGAAAATTACTCTAATTTAAATTTCTAGAACAGCTGAAACTTATTGGGCGGTTGCACGGCTGAGCTTCGCTAGGGCTCCTGACAGTCAGGCGTCCACGAACTCCTCTGAGCAGATGTAGTGTACCTGCTGCAAGTAATTATAGCGTGGAATCGTCTAAGCAGGTCTCTGGGGAGAAATTTGTTTGCCAGGCGCAGTACCACACGCTTTCGTGTTTTGTTTGGAGGTGGGTTGTGTCTGAGAGATCTCCCTCCGAATCAGCTCTGGTGTTAATGCTTTATGCAATAAAATTCCGAGCGAGAAACGTGGTTAGGGAGGTCTTTGTTCCCACAGGAGAGGGGATGATACTGAAGATAAATGTTTTCGGTAGGTGGACTTGACTGATGTCAAATATGCCATTTGATGGCTTTTCTCCGATAATAAGGGAGGAGAGTGGCGAGAGCCGGAGTGGTGCGTGGTCCGTGAATGATTTTTAATCCATTAAGAGAGTTGCAGCAGAGGATTAAATGTAGGTTAGCTCTCCCGTCGTGTTGCAGCAGGAGTTGGAGGACTTGGCTCAGCGGGTGCTTTTCTGATAGGCGATAACATCGCAGGGAATGTGGGACTGGAAGGAAATTTCAGATTTGGGTCTGACCCTGATGTTGAAGGTAGCGAAACCTCTTAGGCGCCTCCGCAAGCTTTATCAAGTGCCGTTCAAGAGGCAGTTAGGGTCTGGCTGAATTTGCTGTGAAGGTCATTTCAGACCATCTCTGCTCTGATGTGTAGAAACCTGGTTTCCAGCTAAATACTGCTTATGATCGGTTTCTGTCCCGTGCTTCTTGCATCAGTGTTGTTTAATTACTTAATTAAATTTAATTTCTCGCCGATGTTGACCTCTCAGTGGATTTAGAGCCCTGCTCTTCACCAGCCTGTTTTTGCACGCTGAGCCAACCAGGCGTTTAGTTTCTGGTAATGTAGGTCATCCCTTCTGCTGTTTTGACTCTTAGTCCTCCTTTGCACTTCAGTTTCAATTAATCTTTGAGTGTGGGCTCATTGTGGGATGCAATATTGCAGATTAGCTCTCGGCTGTGCCTTCTACTGTGGTATTTACTGCTGCCCTTCTCTCTGCTGAGGGTACCATGGCTTCGGTGCTGTGCTGCTCGCTCCTAAAGTCACACTGCCAGTTTTGGGGTTATTTATGATTCTGCATTTACATCCTCCTCTTGGAGCTCTCTGCATACAGGAGATTGCTTTTTTGCGTTTGTAAATGCGCGTGCGAGTTCTCTCGGTGTCGTCGGATCTTGCTCGGTCATTCGGGTCACGCCTAATGTTGGGATCCTTTCCGCTGACAGTGCTTCTCTACCCGCCAGCTTACTTGCACGTTTCGTTAGCTTACCCCTCTTTCTCCTCGCGGAATCGGATAGGACTCGTCCCGAAGTTCAGTCCCCAGCAGCTTCCCTTCCCCAGTGCTCCCCGTTTCGGCACGACCCATTGCCGTTCGCACCTCGCTCTCTTTGCACCGATCTCCCGTTGCTCAATTTCACTTACGCCTGGAGATTTTTAGGGGCGGTTTGTTAAGACCCGGGCAGTACCTAATCTGCGTGATTTGTTCTGAGCGGCTGAGACCATCTGGGGAAGGGGCTTATTAATCCCGCTTCGCAGAGCCAAGGTTTAGACGCAAGGTGCAGGTGTCTTGTTCTGGTAGAGGTGGCTTGAAACAACTACCTCGGCTTTAAAAAAGCCTCGGGTGTCGTCCGGGAAAACCCTCATCTGGTTGACAGGCAGATTTTGCGCTTGGGCTGGTCACTGGCAGAACATTAGGAGGTTTTAATAACCACATTCTCTTTCAATACGTAGCTGACTGGTTTTCTCCACATGCTGGTGAAACCCTCCTTAGCACCAGGATCCTGCTGATGTGCCCGGGGCGGGCGGGTTTGGATGGAAGTGTAAACACGCCGATCCTTAGTTTGGATGCTGTGTTACTTTAACCTCAGCATATATCTTAAAGCTGCAATTCCTGACGCTTCTGGATGTGATGCGTGACGGCCGCTTGCCGGGGATTGGCGGCTGTATGCAATTAGATACGCGTTTATGGTGGTACAAATACGTATTTTTAGGATAAACTCTCTTTTTGTCAGCAAGTAGCCTGTTTATGCTCAAGCGGCTTAGTTTAATAGGATGAGTCAGGATCAGCTTCTTTTCCTAAAAGTGTCGTCCACCCGGCTAAATAATCCTTTTTCTCTTTTTAATGCAGGATAAATAGCCGTTGTCTTAAGCTCTGTCGAGTTTCAGGCTTTCACGCTAGCCTTTCTCCATCTGTAAGTGCGCGCTGTAAGCAGCAGGTAGGGTAAACGTGTCTAATCTCAGGCGACAATACCGGTGCTGGTGTGTTCCGTTAAAAACGGGTTCTGCACTTTAGGAATTAAGGTAACTTAATGACTTTTGCTTTTGAATGGTATTCGGGACACCTGCATGAAAAAAAAAGAAAAAAAAAAAGAAGGAATTCTAGAACCAGAGGTAATCAATCTCCTATTCCCATTTTTTTGGTAGCTTTTCCTCCTGGCCCGTCCAGCTGGAAAAGCAAACCTATGTCCTGAACGCCTTGCTGAACGCCAGGCTCGGGCGAGTGGCAGCTGATTTAAAGAGATGACTGAACTGGGGAGGAAATACGGGCTGTAGGGCAGAAGACTAATCTGAACCTTAAAATCCCTTTGTTTTGGTCTTTCTAGCGTTAAACTGCAGCAAGAGCGTTCATCCAAAAATTGGTAGCCTGCTTTTTCAGTTGATGCTGGCTATGTCAACTCCTAAGAGGCACCCTCAGTTCTCTCGTTAAGGTATTTTCTTACTTGCCCCCAGCCCGCACAGGTATTTCCTCAGGTGTGTACAAGTAAATAGCATTAAAATACTTATTTCCTCATCCTTTTGCATCATCAACCTCCCTCTCCTTTTGTGAGAGCATCCCTCCGAATAATGAAGCCTGGCTCTCGAATTACGTGCATGACCCTTTTTCAGGCAGGGATCTTCCAGGGCTTGTGGCTGGAATAAACGGTGCCCGGCCCAATTTTATTTTATTTTTTTTAGAGGTTTATCTAGCAAAGCGCGGACTCTTTCTACGTGCAGGCTCCGGGGCTTATGTCGGAGTGGCCTGACGTAGGGAGCTTGGTCGCCCAACCCAGGAGGCTTTAATGGCTTTGAGAGGGAGGAAGCCGCATTTCTTTTCTCTTGATTTCTCCGTTAAAGAAAGCCAGTTGCTTCCCAGTATTTCCTTTTAAAGGCGGGAGACTGCTGGCTCTAAATTTCAAAAGGTGACGGGAGGCTTCTGGAAAGAGGGATTTAAAAACTAAACGGATCTCTAGGGAGAAATAAGTTTAGCTTAGTAGGGAGGGTCGCGCTGCGGCGCGGGCTTGGGGCTGTTGCTCCGTGCGTCAGGGCACGCGCGGGCAGGTTCCTCTGGGAGGTGCTCCCTTGCCTGAAATACACGGGTGAACGGTTTTCGCAGCGTAATTCAGCCTTAATTCGTGGCCCGCAGCGCGGGAGGCGAGCCGCTCCGGCAGGAGAGGCTGCTTCGGGAAGGCGGGGGGTTAGCGGGCAGCCAGACCCCCAGCGGATACGGCCGCTCGCCGCGGGCTTCGGGTCCAGCTCACGCGACCGTCCTCGTGCGGGAGCGTTTCTGGCAACGGGCGCTACATCGCGTGCTGGGCCGGTGGCGGCGGGGGGCTTGCTTGGTGGTTGCGCTCCTTGTAACGAAGGAGCTGAAGCTGGCCGAGCTGCACGGGGTTTTCTCCTTGGCTCGGGGATCCGTGAAAATCTTCCTCGTGCGCTTTTTAGGGGATGCGTCGGTGGCGCTTGTGCTTTGCCCGCTTCCCAGAGGAGTCGGTGTCTGCAATTAGTGGCTCCACAATCGTGTTCTCAAGCTGTTGGCTGGAAAATACGATCCGTCTCCTTGGGGGTTTTTTTTGGGGTATTCCGCTGGTCCAGAAGAGTCAGAACAGCGAAGCAGAGCTCCCAGTTAAGACTGCGAATATTTCTCGATTGACCTTTTTAAAAAGCTGTCTTGACAAATAATTCGCTCCTTGGGGATTCTTCATGCTTGGTCTTCTACCGCGGTGAGCCCTTCTGAAATCAACAGCTCCTCTGGTTTCAAGCCCAGTAATAAATTCTCACGCTTCAGGGGTAGCAGTAGGCGCAGTCGCCGGTTTCTTATTTAGCAGAAGCTTAGATAGAAACGGGCCAGGGCTCGGCAAAAAACCAACGGGAGACAAGTGCTTTCGGGGCGTTACGAGAGTTTAGTCTTGGCGCGCTCTTCCTTCGGGAGGAAAAACCTCGCTTTGCGCACGCGGTGCGCGTACGTGGCCGTTCGTGCCCCTGTTGCCGCGGGATGTAAGGCTTAAGGTGAGGTTTTGGCATGGGTTTTTTCCCCCCGTTCTTCCTTCCCCTGACTGATTTATTCCCTGTATTTACAGGCTACATCCAGAAGATAAAATCGGGAGAAGAGGATTTTGAATCTCTCGCTTCCCAGTTCAGCGACTGCAGCTCGGCAAAAGCGGGAGGCGATCTGGGTGCGTTCGGAAGAGGTAAGTTGAGCTCAGCCTGGCAACAAGATCAAGATTACGGGGTTGATGCTGATCTGCTTGGCAGGGGGAAGGGTTTAAAAGTGCACCCCGCTGCCGCGGGAATGAACGTGGAAATGGATTTCTGCACGAGGCGACCTGCCGTGCGGGAAATGTGGTTTGATGCCTAGAAGTTAAACCAATTAGGGATGCAGCCGTAGTATTATTCTAGGCAGAGAGGAGGTGTTGTGCAAACGCCCTTCGTGAAATTGGCTTTTCCCTCTGGAAAAATCCTTTTCCAGCTACACTGAACGGAAATCCAGTTGCAGAGCGTAATGAGCCGTGAATAAGGAAGAAGTGGATCGGTCTTGCGAACGGCACGCCAGATAAACGATTTGGCATCCTGATCTTCAATGAGAAAGCTGTTAACGAATCGTGGGAGTGAGAACAGTTCACAGCCCACCGAAATAGCGTTGCTGGTGAGGGATTTTGTTACGGGATCCTCGATCAGCGCAGCGAGAGCGCCGCAACAAAAAGCTCGTGGATGCTTCCTCGTTCGTATGATTTGCTGCTGTGGGAGGAAGAATCTTTGCGACGGGAAAAGCGTAACGCTGAAGCCTCTCGCTTCATCTTACAAATGCTTTTCGCAGTAATTTCCACTAGGAGGAAAATATAAAGCGACGATGTCATGAGCACAGCTACGATATTCAAAGAACAAACCCAAACCTTTTTTAGCAAGGGGGTCCACGCGTGTTTTAGTTGAAGAGAGTCAAGAAGGGCTCTTGCCAGGGAGAGAGGACGCGCTGCTTGTCGTTACGGTCTGTGCCCCAAAGTCACGGGGACTTGCAGCAATCCCAGAAGAAGATCCGCCTCTGAAAAGGCTCCAGCAGTTTTTCCTAAGCTCGGGGTTCATGAGCGTTCAGAGGCTCGGCTGGGGCTCGTCCCAAGGGTGCGGATGTTGCAGCAGGTTTTGCACGGCTGCCTCGCCGTGCCAGGCTGCCACTCCATTTTGGGTGGCCCTAATATTTAATGGTTAGGCTGCAGTGTTGCTACGGTTTAGCAGCAGTTGCTTCCTCACACAGCTCCTTTCAGAGCGATATTTTATGGATTTGTCTATAATGAGGCATTAATCCTAGGGTGCTGTGTCTGCTCCTCTGGGTCCAGCGCAAACGCAGCTCGTTGTGCTCTTTGGAGATGAACAGAAAGATTTTTTTATTCTTTTTTTTTTTTTTTTCCTGGCTGCACCAAAATGTAAAGAAATGTTGCAGGAGCCAGTTTCCACTAGATGGCATTGGAACCGTGCGTGGTGGCCAAAGCCCGGCGCTGCCACTCCATCCCCCTCTCTGCCTTTTTTTTTCTTTAATTTATTTTTTTTTCAGCTGGGCTGAAAATGTAATTTGTTAGAACTCGGAGCACTGGTTTCTTCGGAGGTGAAGTTATTAAAACATTTCAATTTGTCTTCCTGAAACCCTTCAAATAAGTCATGTTTCTGCTCGAGGAAGACCACTGTGGTGTGGCAGGGAGGCTGTTACCTCATCTGAAGTAAAGATTTCAGGTCCTAGTGGAAAATAACCAAGAAATTCAGGTGACGAGGCAGGTCTGCCCGAGAGCGAGCGACACTGGCTTTGTAAGCGGAGCTCGCGAGCCCGGTGAGCTGCTCGCCTCTCCTAGCAATTAATCTAAATGCTGACGTGAGGGAAGCGAGGCGCTGGGAAGCCGTACACGTCAGGTCACTTCGCTCACAAAAGATTATTTTTTTTTCTTGGAAGGGGGAAAATACCAAGCTGAGGCTAGTCCTGAAGGGGAGGAACTGAGCGTCTTTTGTGGCATCGAACTGCTAGAGAAAGGGGTACGGATGGATGTAGGTCCTAAAGTAAACCATAAACTCTGGAGATGCTGCCGGGCTAGATGCGACGCATCTGGGATGTGTGGTCTTTGAGGGGACGAGGAGGCTTTAGCTTGCAGGGATGAGCGTATCGCTGCGACGGCTGCTGGCGGTCCGGCCGCCAGGCTGCCCGGAAGCTTTCCGCAGCCCCCTCCCGACGTGCTGCGGCGTCCAGAGCTGCAGCCTCGCCGCGAAGCTTGGAGACGAGCGCCGTCGACTTGCGGGAGATCGACGTTGCGCTGTGGGCAAGGCGCTGCTCTCTACGTCTCCTCGGGCAGCCGGAGGCGAGCTCCGCGAGCGCGGTCGGTGCCGAGAGCGGGGAGTAAGGGTTCCCTCCGCGCCTGGGGGCTGTCACCTCCTGGCCTTCCCTCGCAGGCGCCTTCTCCTTCCGCTGAAGGTTTTGCCGAGTCGCTGGTGAGGCTTCGATCCGACGGTGACGGTAAAACCTCGTTACTTCAGCTGGGGTGGGCAGTTTTCTCTGCTCTAACTTCTCTCACAGGGAACTGGGCAAAACCAGCATCCCCCTCGAGCCCCGCTGCGGCAGGCCGGCGTCTCTCCTCCTGCCTTAAATTACTCTGGCTGAGCGCTCGTGCCGATTATTCCCTCTGCCCCCCTGCAGAGCTGCCATAGCTCCGCTCGTGGATCCCCAGGCGGGATCCTTCCTGCGAGCACCTCTGGCTTTCTTGAGCTTGGATTACTAAACCTCCCGGAACTCGGTGACTTGGAGACTGGAGCCTTAAGAGCGGTTCTTAAGTAGGTCATGACATTGTCCACGTGCGCCTTGTAAATTATTTAGCGCAGCTCGTAACGTGCACCGCGTCCGTTCCGCCCGTGCGCCTGGAGGGCACGTGAGACCGGACGACAAATATCCGCTTGTGAGTCTGCAGGACAGATTTGCTCTGGCTCCGCAGCTCTCCGAGTATCTTTCCTTGCTGCAGCGATGTCTATAGGATCTGAAAAAAAGCCCCTGTTTAAAAAAGAAGTCGTCTGTGTACACGCGTGCGTGAAGGAGTTGTTTTGAATCATTTTCTGGGAGCAGATGAAAACAAACACCCCCTGCAAGTTATTAATTGGTGACTTTGCTGTTTGCCTGGAAGCTGCCGCCTTCGTTTGAGGCTTGCTTGCTCAGAGAGATCTTCCCTTCCTTGCTGAGCTTAACTGAACTTTCTGGTGTCTGCTCTCTGCAGGTCAGATGCAGAAGCCTTTTGAAGATGCCTCATTTGCGCTGAGGGCTGGTGAGATGAGCGGACCAGTTTTCACAGAATCAGGGATCCACATCATCCTACGCACAGAGTGAAGTGCCTTGGTGACACGTAGAAAGGAAAGGGCGAGGGGAAGAAAAGAAAAAAAAAAAAAACACAAAACAAAACCAAAACCTACTCCAACCCTGCACTCTCCCAAATGAACTTCATATCCAGTTAAAAAAAAAAAAAGCTCATTTCATATCTCAATATCTTCTGTGGCACCTGACACAATGTTTTTCACCTGCAGAGATGCATGGTTAGCCAAGGGTGAGAACACAAATCAAAATAAGACAGTAGCATCTTTCGTAAGCAGAGAGAATGTTAAAAACAACATTTCTGGCATGCCACGGCCGCTTGAGTTACATTGACGAGTCTCCGAAGCCGAGGAGCTGTCAGTGCTAACGGTCACCCCTCAGTGCTTCCCGCATCCACGCTGTTAGAGACGCAGAGTATTTATTGCGGCGCAGCGCTGATGGCGGCGAAGCTGGCGTGGGAGCTCTGGTGCTATGACGGAACGAACCCCCCGCCCCTCTGCATGTTTGTTAGAACACAGTTATGGCCTGAAGGAACGGTATTTGCTCTGCAGCCCGGTCCCTTGCTTCGTAGGACCGGTTTACTAAAGCCATTCATAAATTGACCGTAAGATACCAAACCGTGAGGCAGCTTAGCGCGGGGCGCCCGTCCCTCGGTGTCCGTCCGCAGCTTCCCGTAACGCGGCTGCCTCGGCGAGGATCGTCCCTCTGTCCCGTCACGCGGCGGCACCGGCAGCTCTTGCCGCTCCTGCCGCTGCTTTGACTCTAAAACTTGAAGTTGCCTTTTGGTTCCGATTTGCCGACGAGAGAGAGGCTAACGGCCAGTAGTTCCCACCGCAGGGAGAGCGGCAGCCGCTCCGAGCTGCGTAGGTACGTAGGATGCCGTGTGCTTCCCCTTCCAGCCTGAAGTCACTCCGTTATTCGGGCGCGGCGGTGCCGTTCTGTAGGGCGGGCTGTGTTGTGGATTTCCAGTTGTAGCTAGAAGGCTGTTACTTTTTTCTCAAGCTCCTCTCGATCCACTTGTGGTTTAAACACTGTAAGTCATTGTTTTCCAGTTACGCTGCATTGCTTATGTTTAGCGAAAT
The DNA here is from genome assembly GCF_964289735.1 of Phaethon aethereus. Lineage (NCBI taxonomy): Eukaryota > Metazoa > Chordata > Aves > Phaethontiformes > Phaethontidae > Phaethon > Phaethon aethereus. The sequence continues at coordinate 608,871 of NC_138608.1, forward strand.
AAAAACGGAAAAAAAATAAATTAATCCCAGCTTTGGTCCGATGCAAACCAGCTGTATAGTTCCAGTTCTCTTAAGCAGAAAATAAAGCCCTCTCCAGTTAAACATTTCAAGAGCTCTGGTATTGATTATTTCTCCTCCCTCGCCTGTAGAGATCTCGTTGCTTCTGTTGGAACAAACAAAAACCTCTGCAATATGTGCTGAGTTAGCTTTTGCTGGGTGTTTTGTTGTTCTTTTTGTTCTCTTTAATGGAAGCGTGGCTTGCGTGGTGTCAAGAAAAACTTCTCCAAGTTTGTCTTAAGCTACAAGCTCCTGTTCTTTATTCTCTTTTGTCGTTGGGTTCTCCCGCTCCGCGTCGCGTCAATGTCTTATCGCATAAGAACCGCTTCAATCCTGGGACAAGGTGTTACTTCTAAGGTCAAAACGGTGCTTCTAGTGCAAGTTCAGAGCTGCTCCCTACCCCTCCTCGGTTCTGCAAACGCAGGTGTTCCGTTTGCGGTACGAAATCAACCGTTGCGGAGAGCGGCTCCGCGGCGTGGCGCTGGGCACCTCCTCGTCCTCTCCGCAATCACTGTGATCGCCGAAACATCTGAATGTCGCTCGCAGATCTGCGTTCTGCTGGTTGTGCCGGGGAGATGGAAGGCTCTTGCGCGTCGGACAAGTTGGTTGCCGCAGCTACGCATCGATTTTTAAACAAAAAAAAAAAAGAAAAATATCCGGCTCAGGGTGACAAGCAGGTGAGAACTTCAAAAAGAAAATTACCTCAAATTATTTTATATATATTACCTCAAAATTACCTCAAGAATTACCTCCTGCTGTCGTGTGGTGTCACGACAGCAGGATCAAAGGTAAATACAGGCAAGCAGAGATGTGTCTGCCTGGAAATGTGGTAATACCGTAAAAGCAGCAGCAGCCACGTGTCTTTTGCTTTCCAGCCGTCGTTCCCGCTGCGGCGGGGTGATCCCGGTCCCGCGTTCCGACCTTCCTCGGAAGCTGGGAAGCGGGGCGGCGATCGCCTCGCAGCACAAGCAGAAGGACGATGAGGTGACCGTGGGAAAAATTCGGGGTGGGATTCAAGGTGCCACCGGGGGTTTTCTATTCCCGTCACAGGCAGCGGGTCTGCGACGGGCAAGACCTTGCCGCAGCCAGCGGCGGGGCTGCGCCAGACGCGCTGGATCCCCAAAAGCGCGCCTTGATGGTGGGGATGTCGTTTAGGATATTGACTCCCACTGAGAGTGCCCGAAGGCGTAAGGTTTCCGGGGCTCTGCCGTACGCTGGGGTCCGAGCAGCCGCCCAGAGGAGACCAGGAGAAAATAAACGTCCGTGAGGTGCCGTGCTGCTCAGGGTGGAGGGCGGGCGCGGTGGCCCTCAGCTCTCCGCGCCCTCGTGACTCGGCCGCATCCAGCCCGGCGCTGGGCTGAGGAGAGCTGTCCTGCGGCACTGGGCAGTGGCACGTCGCATCCGGCGACGCCGTTCTGGCTTGGCCCTTCCGTCTCCCGGCAGCTGAAGGGCTCAGCGGAGCGAGCGCAGGGAGGACGGGAGCATCTCCCGCAGCTCTGCCCGCAGCCTTGGCGTCGGTTTTCCCAGGATTTGGGTTCAGCTCCGCTCAGAAGCCAGCGCTCCGTCCTGGGGCGCGTTCACCTCTTCGCAGAGGTCATAAACCGTGAGCCGCTTCGGTCTCCTGCCCTTTCGCCGGGGAACGCGCGCCGGATGCTGCGCTCGGCGAGCAGCTGTGATACGGTAACCCGATTCGGCGTGCTGTCGTGGCCTGGATTCGCGTCCCTTCCCGGGGCCGTTTCTGGCTGAGGCGCAGAGCAGCACAGCTCCGTCCAGCCCTGTTCCCGCAGGGGACCCTGGCTCCGCGCTCGGAACGCGTGTCGACCCTTGGACTCTGTCGCCGGAGTCGGTGACGCTGACGGTAACCGCTTCCGACTGTATCATGTTTGAAGCCTTCGCTTCTCCAGAAGGATCGTTTAAGGGATTTCTCCTGGTTCCTCTCCAGGCCCCGAGGAAGAGGCTGTCGCATCCCGGAGGATCAGGAGCCGGGTCGGAGGCAGGGCTGGGGCGGGAGACGCTTTTCCCCAGCTCCCGTGGTGTGTGGTAGCGGGGAGGCCGGAGGCAGGAGACGGGCAGGGCAGGGGCAGCCCCCCTGCCCTGGCTGCAGCCCCAAGACCGGGCTCAAGTCCTATTTTCCGCCCGCCAGCTCCGCGGCGCGTTACGCACGCCCACGGAGAGGGCAGCTGGCGCGGGCCGGTGCCGCCACGCCGCGGGACATCGCATCCATCTCTGTCGAGCGCCGTTCCTCAAGCCGGGCTGCGAGGCTCCGGGCTCCTGCCTTGGGCTGGTGACGCAGCGGCTCCGCGCTTCCAGCCCTGGAAAGGCGCCCGGGGAGGGAATCGGAGCCCGTTAACGCGCTTCCCTCGCCGGTGGAGGGGTGTGCGCGGACGTGGGGGCGAGCGGGGTGTTCGTACGCGCAGCCTGCTCTTCAGGGGCTGCCGTGAGGAAGATGAGCCGCAATCCTTGCGCTCGGGAGGGCACGGAGGATGCTCCCGGGCGGCATTTCTGCCCCAGAAGAAATCATAACATTGGGGGGGGGGAAAACGCGTCCTGGGCGCGCTGTGGAGTGGTGAGCGCTCCTGGAAAGACTGGGGTCTCCGTGGACCAAAGCAGCGGCACCCAGGTCAGGACCCCCGGGTCCCGTCCGTGCCTCGGGAGCTTTGTGGTGGTCTCTTGCCCTTCGGTGCGGACCCACGCAGCCGATCCCTCGCCCGTGGCTGTGCTCTGGGGGTCGATTTGGCGTCTCCGTGCCAGCCAGCACCGTCCTGGGAGCGTCCGTGAGTCGCGGCCGCAGCCCCCCCGCCTTCCTCGGGGCCGGCGCCGGCTCTCCGGGCACGCGGGGCTGGGATCCAGGAGGGCACGCGGACACCCCGGCGTGGGCTTAGCGCTGCCGTTTCTACCTGTCAGGGAGCAAGGGAGCGCGCGGCGGCTCTGCTGGGGAAACGCGGTTATCTGGGGGGGGGGGGGCTCCTTCTAACCCCCGTTACCGAATTTCTTGATCCCTCTCCCCAGGGGAGTCACAAGTCCAGCAAAATCCCGTTTGCGCAGCCCTGCGTCCGCGGGAGCCGGCTCCGCGCCGCCGTCACGCCGCCCCGATGTCGCTTTGCGTTGGATTAACATTCGTGCCGAGTTTCCTCTCTAACCCCGTGTGCTAAGATCGCCGCTTCGCCTCTCCTGGCATCACCGGCTTTTATTGCCTGCGCCGACGGAGGCGGCGGCACAGAGGGGCTTTTGGGGGAGGCCACGTTGGGCTCGGGGAGCCCGGCTGAGGCCGGAGCTGGCGGCTCTGGGACCCGCTCGCCCGCGTGGAGGCGCGGATCCGTGCTTTTCCGTGCGCCGTGGCCGTGCCGGAGGACGGAGCGCGTCGCCCAGCCTGCAGATATTCCAGGAAGGAGCCGTGTCCCGCGTTGAGCGTCCACGGTTGCGGCTCGGCGGGCGCCTGGACCTCTAGATGTAGCCGCATCTCCCCAGCCCCCCGTGCTCCCCGCAGGGCCGTTTTGTGGGCGCCACCTCGGCGCGGCGTCTGCCCGGGACCGTCCTTCGCGCCCGGGAGTTCTGCAAACGGAACCGTAACCGGATCATCGGCGGGATCTCATCCGCCGAGTTTGTCCCCCTCCCCGCCGCGGGTGTCGTTGGGGGTCCGGGCAGGCGAGCGGCGTGCGCGGCGCGGGAGGGCGGGCTGCCGGCGGCTTCCGAGCACGGGGCCGGAGCGTTGGAGCTCTGCCGTGATGAGCTTTCCTGCTCGTTATTTTTAGGCGCGCTCGGCTTAAATAAGAGCCATCGTTCCCTGCTGGAAGGGGCCGGGCTGCTGCGTCTCTGCCGTGCGGGACTGAGCCGGCCTCGGCGCGGCCCGGCACGGCCGGGGAGGGAGGCGACGCTGTGGGCGAGGCGCTTCCCCGGAGCGGGGAGGGGGAGAACAAGGGTGGGTATCCCCCCCCGCCCCGCTGTATTTTATCCCGAAGTGAGCCTGGACGGGCGCGGAGGGTCCCGCCGCGGGGCCGGGGGGCTGGAGCCCGCCGCTCGTGAGCTGCGCGGTCTGCCCGGCGCCCGCCCGGGCGCTGCGCCCGCGGGGGCACGAGCCCGGCGGCACCTCGCGGCTCCCCTCGGCTGCGGCGCCCGGCAGCCCCGGGAGGCTTTTCCGCCCTCGGGGCGCGCGCGGGAGCGGTTGCGCCGGTTGGCTTTCCCGAGGCGGCTCCGAGACGCAGGCTGACCTCGCGGCCGGCGTCGCGGGACGCGGCGGGTCGCTCCCCAGCTGGGCCCGTGACGTTGCGTTTCCTTTTCCCCCCGCGGCTTTCGGGGGGATGCCGTAGCCAGCCGGCCCGTGACGCAACACCCGCGGCGCGGCAGGGCTGCGTTGGGCGCTCGCCGTCCTTCTGCGACGGCGAACTCTTCGGGGGCCGGCGAGCTGCGGGCGCTCGCCAGCGCTCGGAGACCAAAGCGGGGAAGAGAAGTTTTGACCTGGCACCGCAGCCGGGGCCGAATTCCCCGGGGAATCCGCCGCCTCTGCTCCTTGCCCGCGTCGGCAGCGGGGACGGCGCCCGAGCGCGGCGCCCGGGGTGCCGCGTGCCTCCTTCTGCGCCGCGGCGGACGGGGGAGCGCGACTTGCTCGTGTTCACTGGCACCGGCTACTGTTCTGGTCGTTATTTCCGTGGTCTCGGAGAACGTTTAAATGCGACACAGGCTCCGATGGCTGAGCGAGGGCTCCTTGTGCGTCCCCCCCGTCGCTGCTCCTGCCTTTCCCCCTTCGTCCGGAAACTCGGGCGCGTTGGCGGGTGCGTCGGCCGTCCTCATCCCGACGGCAGCCCCAGCGGGTGATCGTGAAGCGCCTTTTGTTCTTGCTAGGTCACAAACCTTGCCAATTTGCTTTTAAATGTTTCTGTACTGTTTTATTATTATTATTTTAATTATTATTATTTTAATTATTTTATTTATTATTATTATTATTATTATTATTATTATTATTATTATTTTAAAGCAGCTGCTTTTCTGCCCTGCGTGCATCACAGCCGCCTTCCCGTATGGAGTTCTACGTCCAACGGGACGTGAGGGGGAAACGCCGACGGGTGATCGTTACCCCAATTCTTCTGCCCCAGCCTCCTCCCTCCGCCCCCGCTTGCTTTAGCGGTGGGAGAAGGGCGTACGCCTTCCGCGGGCGCCGTGCTGCTCGCCACCCGGCCCCGGCTCCACGCCGGCGGCCGGGAAAGCTGCTGACGGTGCTTCGGCGCAGAAGGGCACGTGCTGCCCGGTGCCCGCGGAGCGGACGCGGCGTGCCGGGCTGCCGGAGCCGGAGTGAGGGAAGGGCTCGGATACCCCCGTTAAACCTTCTTCTTTCCAAAGGTGGATGCTGTCCTGAAGGTTTGGCTCCCGTATGGTTTGGGCACAGGCGCCAGCTGGGCTCTGCTGGTCCCTGTCCCGGTGTCCCAACCCTGACTGGAGCCGCTCCGAGCTCCCTCCTGGAAGCAAGCAGCAGCGGGAAGACGGCCCTCGGATGCAGGACCAGCTTGGAGGCGTCCGGGAAAGGAGCTGCCTGCTGCTCTTCCCCTCTGCAGCGCAGAGCGATACAGTCCTCCTCATTACGGAGAAGTTACAAATTTTTCCAGCTTCCAGCAGATTTTTCCCGGTGGGTTGCTCGCCTGTTTTTCCCTAAAGCACCGCCTGTAATGATTAACGGGCGCTGGCTCTGCACGTTCCGCTTCCTCGCCAGCCCCGGTGAGCTGACAAGAGTGATGGGAGTTGCGGAACATCCAGAGCCGGAGCTCAGCCCGTTTCGCTTTTCACTGCGCCAATTAGTGCCTGGTTTTATGGGTTCCAGCTGGCCCATTAAACCTGCTGCCTTCAAACAAATCCTTCAAAATCCGCAGCGTTGGAAAAACACACTGGGAAGGATCTTCCTCTTTTTTTGGGGGGGGGTGGAGACTTCTCCTGCCTGTCTGCCTGCTGTGAAATCCTTCTGTGAGGGGTCCCCGTGGCTCCGAATCCAGGACGAGCAGGACCGCGGGTGTATCTGACGCGGGAGGCGCGGACGGCTCGGGACCCTTGCTCGTGTCGCCGGCCCCGCGCCGCCCCACGTCTCCAGGGGGGTTCAGCCCCGCTGCTCTCTCGGCTCCTTCCCGCTGTCGCGACGGCAGAGCCGTCTTGCCGTAAGGTGCTTCGGTCACCGAGACCTTCGCCTCCGCTCAGCCCGGAGAGCTTGAACATCCTATGGCTCCGTTCCGTGAGCGCGCGCCCGTCCCGCCCCGCGCCCCACGCCGGGCGTCTGCCCCGGGGGTGCCCTCCCGGGGCTCATAATCCGGGCCGGTGCCCGCGGCGTTTGCGCGATGTCCCGGCGCGCTTAACCGGGGGCGCGGGGGTGTTACCGAAACGCAAACCCCGCAGAATTAGCGCAGGGCGTCCCCGAGGCGGGAAGCGGCTTCGCTGGGGGCTGGGGGCGACGGTGCCAGGCGCCCACCTGAGCGCGGGGTCGCAGCCCCCCGAGCCCCCTCACCACCCAGCGCAGCCCGGCGGGCAGCTGCCCGCCCCTGCCTGCGCCGTCCCGCCCGGCTGCGGCCCTCGCTGACGCTCGGCTGCATCCCAAGGCTCCGAGGTTTCCATGGCAACTCCCCGAGCATCCGCGCCGCTGCGGAGAGCCGCGGGGCCCCGCGCTGCCCGCGCCGCCCGTGCTCGGGAGGGGCTCGGCAGCTCGTCCACGTACCCAAACGTTATTTTTAGGTCTCTTAAAAACGGATTATGTTTGCGTCCCTTTTTCTACGGCTGTTAATGTATTTCAGTGCCTCTATTAGTGACACACGCCGCGCAACTCGGCACAGCCCGCTGGGAAGGCTTCGGGTTGCCGTGCCCGGGCACCGCGAGGATGCGCCGCCCGAGGAGATCCAGAGGCGGAGCCGAGGCTCCGCGCACCGGGGCTTCGGCGCGGCGGGGTGCCGCGCCTCCCGCGTTAGCTGTCCCGGGCGCCCGTGCGTCTTCAAGCGTGCGAGGACGCGCGCCGGGCCCCACGCGCGGGGCGACCGCGCGCACGTCTCGTTCCTCCCCGCGGCTCAGTTCCCTAAACCCGCCGGTCCCGTGGGGACGCTTGGCCCGTCGCTGCTCCCCGCCGGCTCGTCTGCCCCTCGCCGGGGACGAGGAACAGGAGAGAGCCGGCACCGCGCCCGCGGCGAGCCTGCGGCGAGGCGCCCGAGCCCTTTCTTCGGAGCCGCGCGCGCGAGCGAGGCTCCGTCTGGCGCCAGGACTTGAAACCAGCCACCCGGCTCCGCCGGCAGAGCCGAGCCCCGCGCCTGCGGAACGGCACTCCGGGGCGGATGATGACCGTCATCCCAATCCGTCGCAGCAAATGACGCGTTTCCAGCCCTCCAAGTGCAGCCGCAATTAATCGGGGCCTATTTATGGCAGGTTATTCATCCAAAGGGAAGGAATTGTCTCCGCTGTACCGGGAGGCTTTCATGTCCGCGCGTTCAGAAGCGAATCTCGGCAAGCTGCTTCCCATCCGCGCAAGCACCTCGCCGCGGAGCGGGAATGCATTTCCATACTAACGACCTGAGGGGCTCCCGTTTCTCCCAGGGAACGTGCTGCCGATGCGGAATAAGTGCGCTCGCTCGGCCGGGACGCGGCCCCGGGTGGGCGAAAGCAGCGTGGCTTTGAATTCGTGCGGGCGTCTTCGCCCGTCCCCCGTTGTTGCGTGAATTTGATGACGTCTCAGCGGCGCCGCAGGCGTCTTTTCGACGTGGGCCGTTGGTCCGGCCCGCGGTCCGGCGATACGGACGACCGCGAAGGCGTCGGCGGGCAAACAACAGCGCGATCTCCCGCTAATCTCGCGGCCGCCGGCGCCGAGTTGGCAGACGGATTCGCCCGTTCGCTGGATTTGGGCGGGAGCGACGCTGCTGACGCGGCTTCTGCTTCCCGCGTCCCCGCTCGGGAGCGGGGACGTCCTCGCCGGGTCCGGGTGCTCTCGGGGGCGCAGAGCCCCGCCGCTTTCCGAGGAGAAGGTGGCAGGTCCTGCCGTCCCCGGGCTGTTTCGGGACTAACGGTCCCTTCCTCCCCGCCCCGCATCTCCCGCGGGAATCCCCTTCCCTCCTGGTCAGCGGAGTAAATCCGCAAAGCAGGAGCCGGGTCGTGGCCCTCAGGGAGGTCTTAATCCAAACGGAGCAGCTCGGGCGATTTCTGGGGACGGGCAGGGAAAGCCGGGAATTACCCGACGGCTTCAGGGCCAGGAGGGGTTCGCATCTTCCGTGACGCTCCGGGCTGAAAACGGAACGCGCGGGGCAGGAGGGAGCTCAGGCAGCGCTGGCGTCGGCGTCGTCGGGCTGAGCGAGTTCCCTCCTCGTGCCGGTGTCCCCGGGCGGCCCCGGGGCCGTGCTCCGTCCTCGGGCCAGCCCGCGGTCTCCTTTCGGACGGGCTACGCCTCGAGCCGGTCCTCGCGCCGTCGCGGCGTAACGGGGCTCGGCGTAGGAGCTACCGCCCGTGGGCGAGGCTCGGGCGAAGCGGGGGGTCAGCCCGACGCGGGCTCGCGGCCGGAGAAGCCGCCCACCCCCTCTGCTCCCGGCTGCGCCCTCCTCGTACCGCGCGGCCAGCGCCGCGGCACGCGGGGACGGACGGACGGAGCCGCGCCCCCGCCGGCGGAACGCAAGCCTGGCCCCTTCTCGTTCCCTCTCCCTGCCTCCCGCCGGTGCCGTGCCCATCGCCCCCGCTGCCGGCGGCCCTGGCTCCTGTTCCCGCTCCTCGTTCCCGCTCCCGTTCCCGCTCCCTGTTCCCGTTCCTGCTCCCCATTCCCGCTCCTGTTCCCGCTCCCATTCCCGCTCCCGTTCCCGCTCCCCGTTCCCCGTTCCCGCTCCCCGTTCCCACTCCTGTTCCCGCTCCCCGTTCCCGCTCCCATTCCTGCTCCCCGTTCCCGCTCCCTGTTCCCGCTCCCCGTTCCCCATTCCCGCTCCCCGTTCCCCATTCCCGTTCCCGCTCCCATTCCCGCTCCCCGTTCCCGCTCCCATTCCCGCTCCCCGTTCCCATTCCCGCTCCCTGTTCCCGTTCCCGCTCCCCGTTCCCCGTTCCCGCTCCCGTTCCCGCTCCCCGTTCCCGCTCCCCGTTCCCGCTCCCTTCCGCCGGGCTCGCTCTCCGTCCCCATCCCAGCGCGGACGCTGCTGCGACGGCTTCGCGGTTGGATCCTCGCGCGCCGGCCGCCGTTGGCCGCCCGGGATTGCGGATTGCAAGAGCAATTTTTTCATTTCTTTTTCTTCTTCTTCTTTTTTTTTTTTGTTTTTTGGCGGCTGCTGAGCCCGACAGCAGGGACGCAATTAGCAGCGGCGCTAACGGAGCCATTTGGAGCCCTGCTACGCCCTCCCGCGCGGTGGCTTTTCTTCTCCCCTCTGGCTTCTCGCTTTCAGCCGCGAAATAACCCGGCGAGCTGAGAGGGTGCGTCCCCCCCGGGTCGCACCCGAGCCCCTTCCTCCGAAAGGTGCCGGAGGCGGCGCCGGCTTCCTCGCAGGCTTCTGTTCACGGCGCGCGTCGATTAGGAAGGTTCGTCCTGGGAACGCCGATGAACGGGTCGCGCCGCCGGCTCTTGGACAGCCGCGGGTGCGGCTCGGCAGGACCGCAGGGTCCTGGGGCGCAGGGGAGCGCGTGGGCTCGCCCCCGGGCCGCGGCGGCGTAAAGGCGGGTGCCTCTGCGGCGCCGATGCTCCCCCCGGGGGGGTGCGGTGGGGCGCGGAGCCCCCGTCCCGGCGCGGCGCCGCTCGGCTGGATCGCCGCAATCCAGAGATGGCTTCGTTCTTGCGGCTCTCGTGGAAACATCCCTTCGAGGCTGGACGAACGGGACCGAGTGCGGTCAGGAGCCGGCGCGCTCAGCAGCATTTCCCACGCGAACCGCGTCTTCAGACATTTTCCCGGACAAAGGCATGGCGATTCTTCCAAGGGATAATCTAACAGCAGGTACGTGCCCGCTAACGAGCTTGGAGACTCCTAACGAGGAGCGAGGAGGTGAAGTCCGGGAGGCCAGATGCTCGGCCGCGTCTGGAAGGAAGAATTCTCCCACGCCCACGGCATGCCGGCGCGGTCCCCGTGGGTGCCTCTAGGCAGTAACGCGGCGGCGTGGTAACGAAACGGGGGAGAAAAGCGCTGAGGGTTACGGTTCTCTCCTCTACACCCGAATATTGCCAACGCCTGCTGAGAAAATCAGTCGCCGTATAATTAACTCAGAATTATATTGGCAATAAATACGTAATTATATTTGTTCCAGTGCGGGTGGCTGGTGGTTACAAACGGCGTTTGGCAAAACAGACGAAGCAGCGAAAAGTCCGTCGGCGTCCCGCGAAGCGCTGCTCGGCGTTTTTTTTAACCGGTTTACAGCAAAAACACGTGAAGACCCTCCTTCGGCGTCCCTGCGTCTGGGCGGGGGAGAGCTGCTGCCAGCGCGCCGGGCCCGGGCCGCGCGCGGTTCCGCGGCACGTCCCGTGCATCGCGCGCTGGTTCGGAGCCCGGGCAGGATCCTCGTGCCGGTTGGGCAGCGGCAGAGCCCCGGTCACCGGTGCCGCGGCGGCGCTGAGCGCCGTGCCGGGACCTGGAGCAAGCCGCGAGGAGTTTACGGTCGCGGGGACGCAGCAGGACCGTCGTCCTCCCTCTGCAGAAGCGGGATCCCGAGGGAGACGGACCCAGGTTCTCCGGCAGCCCGCACCGACGGGCCCTGCCAGGCTGCAGGACGCGGCGGCGGAGGCTGCTGCCAGCACCCCCGCGCCCCGGGGCAGCCGGGATCCTGTCTCCCACCGTCCCTAAAAGTACCTTTTTCCCGGAAAAACCGGCCCAGGGAGAAGGGCTGCGAGGGCGCCTTCCCCCGGCTGCCTCTGCGGGGGGATTCGGGGTGGGAGGAAGCCGAGCCCGGTGTTCCCTGAGCCGGCTTCAGCCCCCCGCCAGCTTTTGCCCAGCTTTGCCGAAGACCGCGGCTCTTGGGAAGCGGTTCCGCAAGGACGCCGGAAGGCAGCGGGGCCCCTCGCAGCGCCTTCCGCAGCGCCCCGGGCTCTCGCCGGGCTCCGCCGCTGGAGCAGGCTGGACGGTGGGAAACCCTTCGGCTTCGTGCTCGGGTCCGCCTCGCGCCCCGGCATCCGCGAGGAAAGAGCCGCTTGGGCTGCCCGCGGTGAGGGAAAACAGCAGAAGGGCAGGGAAGCAGACGGGGAGCGTGAGGAAAAGCTCTCGACCACCGGAGATCAGGGCTTCCCCGGGCCGCACTCCCCTTTCCGCAGCCCCCCCCGCCCCAGCCCCCCTTGCGTCCCGGCTTGTTCCTCGCTGCCGGCTAATTCCGGAACCTGCCCTGAACCCGCAAGGTGCTTCGTCGTACGGCTCTGGGAGCCTTCGCCGCTCGCGCAGCCCGCGACGGAGGCTTTGCCGGCGGGGCGAGCCCCCCGCCGTCGGGCGCGGAGGGGCCGCTGCGAGCGCCGAAAGCGCGCGGGGGGAAGCGCGGCTGCCCGCCCCGTCGGGCTCTCCTCGCCTTTCGACCCCTCCTCGCGACTGCGGGAGCTGCCCGGGAAGCGGCTCCGCGGCGCCGGTGAAAAAGACGCTCTCGCCGCGCCGCGGCCGGCCCCGCGCGTCCTGCTCCCGCGCGCCTGGGGCTGGGGGTGGGTTGGGGGAGGACTCCCCCCTCCTTCTCCTTCTCTTTTTGTAGCCGGAGGGCTCCCAGGCAGTTTTCGGGTACCCGAGCGACGCTCGTGGAACGACGACGCGTGCCCACGCGCGCGCACGAAGGTCGAACCGCCGAGCCCGCCCCGCGGGCTGCAGGGTCCCCCGTAAAACACACCCACGCAGGGAACCGCGGGTCCTTGCCCCAAAGTGCCCGTGGGTTTAGTTCCAGGACGCCCGGAGGCCATACGAGCGCGGGGGCCGGGTGGGCACGCGCGGCGCGGCAGCCCCGTCCCCGCCCGACTACATATCGCTATAGTCGCTATATATCGACTATATATCGCTATATATCGCTATATAATCCCTATATATCGACTATATATCGCTACATAATCCCTATATATCGACTATATATCACTATATATCACTATGTATCGACTATATATCGCTATATAATCCCTATATATCGACTATATATCGCTATATATCACTATGTATCGACTATATATCGCTATATATCGCTATATAGTCCCTATATATCGACTATATATCGCTATATATTGCTATATAGTCCCTATATATTGACTATATATCGCTATATGTAACCGCTCGCGGGAGGGGTTTGGGTACCAGCGGCTCAGCTGCGGGCTGACACGTTAAAGGGGCGTTTGTGAAGAGCACCCAAAAACCCCAGACCCCCGAGCCGGACCCTGCCTGTGCCCGGAGCGAGCGCGGAGCTGCCTGGGAAGCTCCGGCAGTCGCAGAGGTAAATGCTGCGGTTGGGATAACAGACGGAGCAACGGCCGGGGGCGACGGGGACGGGGTGGCGGGGACGGTGACCCGGGCAGAGACATCCCCCGCAGCACCGAGACAGGGCCCAGAGCTCAACATCGCCCTGGACATATATATATATATTTTTTTTTAATCTCCTTTCCTCGGGGAAAGCGGCTCCGCGGATCCTCTCCGCAGCTCTGCCCGTTTCCCCCCGCCACGCCGGTCACCGAAAGCAGAGCAGCAGCAGAGGCCACGCCGGGCTCCCCCGGCCCCCCCCTCGCCTCCCGCGGCGCGGCCGTCCCCCACAAAAACGCATCCGGAGCCCCAGCTCAGCCTTGAGCCAGCCCCAAGCCTGGGGAGGAGACCGGCCGCGCGGTCCGGGGGCTGCCGCCGGCCCGGGGGTCCCCTGCAGACCCCCGCTCCCACCCGCCACCCCGTGCCGGGAGGGGACCCGTCTCGGCGCCGCGCAGCGCATGAGGGAGCCGGCTCCTGCTGGCGCGGCAGCTAATTTTAGAACTTATTTATTAACATTTTAACGCAGAACGTGCGTGAAATATTCACCCGCTGTGACAATGCATTTTACGGCAAGGGGAGCCTTAAATATTTAAGAGGCGTTCTGCGGTGTCGGTGGCAGGAAGCATTTATGGCTGACTCACGGCGCGACGCTGGGAGCCCAGCGGCTCTTGGCTGCGGCTTTCAGCTGCGTACCCCGTCCTGGGGGTGCCGGCGGGGGTGAGCCCCCCCGGCCTGCGGAGGGGAGCGGGGCGGGGAGCCGCTCTTCTGCGGGAAGGTCTCCCCCAGGCTCTTTTGCCGCGGTGGGAGCAAAGCCCTCGCCTCTCTCCGCCCGCTCGCCCCCCGGCTCGGCTGCCGGCGGCACGGCCAAGGACGGAGCCCCACGGCGACGGCTGGCTTCGCCTCCGAGGGGCGAGCCGCGCCGAGCTGGCCGGAGGCACCAGCCTGGTTTGCTTTATTCCCCGGACACCCCCGCAGCGGCTAGAACCGACACGCAGCTCCACAAAAAGCCGCGCACCCCGTGAAAGCCCCGTTCCCGAGCCTCGGGGAGGCATTTAGCGGGAGCCCCAGTTTCCCGAGCAGGGATGACGGGCTGTAAAGCCCTTGAGAAGGGCCTGCGAGAAGAATAACCTTCCCGTGGGCCGGAGTAAGCCGGCACCACCTTCCGCCGTGGCGGGAGCGTGATTCGAAGCCTCCGGATTAAGGAGGCGTTGAGCAGAGTTTAAGACCATTTCCAAGCTGAGCCTGTCAAACTGAGCGGAGGTGAGGTTTGGTCCAGCCACAGCTCGGGGCTCCCCACGGATTTTAAGCCGGGCTGGGAGAGATACGTCCCTGATCTCGCCAGCACTGGAGTCCCGGGACCAGCAACCCCGAGGACACGGCGGTGGCCGCTTGGCTTCGCGGTCGAGCCGCCGCTGGCTAGCGGGAAGAAGAGCTGCCGAACATCTCCTGGGAGGCGTAGGTCAGGTAGAGAAAGCCGTCTTCATCCTTGTTGTCACGGTACAGCTCCTGCATGGTCACGGCCATGTTCGGCAGCCCCTTGTTGCCCACCAGCAGGTAGAAGGTCTGGGAGGAGGCCAGGCAGAGCCGCGTCCTGCCGAGGGGAAGGCAACGGCAGCGCCTGGGTGAGGGCTGCTCGCCGTCCGGCGGCGCGGCGCCCGGGGAGGCTCCTTCGGGGGGGGCCCATCCGTGGGGGCGTGGGTGCTGGCCGGGGGGTCCAGCTCCCTGACCCCGAGCTCCAGCATCACCTCGCCCTGCTGCCGGCCGCCCGCCAGCACCCACCGGCGTGAAGTCGGGCGCCGGGGCGCGGCCAGCTGCCCCCCAAACTCCGGTAAGGTTTTCCGTACGGGCCGAGCCCCGACCGGCAGCTCTCACCCCCGTCTCTCCCAAACCCGGCTGCCGGGAGGTCCTGGTCCTCGGGACGAGCTCCGCGGCCCCCAGCCGCTGCACCGGTGCCGCTCGTTTGCGGGGCTGCTAATCGCCCCCCACCCCGCCCCCGCCAGCAGTTTACCCGTGCTCCGCGCTAATCGCGAGGGCTGGTTGCCTTAGGCTAAGCCTAACGCCTTGCCCAGCGGAGCAAATGCCTAAAGCGGCTTCCGAGGACCAGCTGCGTCTGGACTGGGCTTTTGTACTGGTCCGGGGCCGCGGCCCCCCCCGCCCCCAGCAAGCCTCTTACCGCAGGGTGGCGGCGAACTGGGAGAGGGGCAGGTCCTGGGACACCAGAAATTTGGTCCTGTTCAAGGGGGGCAAGGTCTTCTCCCTCTGGTAGCGTTCCACCACCACCTGCAGCGGGGAGAAGGTGCCGGCGGGGGGCTTGGGACCACCCCGGCACGGGGCAGCCAGAGCAGCAGAGCCGCGGCGGCCGACGCGGCCGGGCGTGCAGTGGGGCGCGGCCCTACCGGGATCTTGTTGGGGTATTTTATCCGGATCTCCGTCACCTCGTGCATCCTGGTGGCTGCGGGGGAGAGAAGGAGGAGCAGTAAGCGCCGCCCCGCACCGCGGCTCCCCGGCCCCCCAGGAACGTACCGAGGCTTCGCCTCTGCTTGAACGGGCGGGAGCTGCTGGCGCCTGGCTGCATCTTCTGGGGAGGAAGAGGAGGAAGAGGAGGAAGAGGAGGAAGAGGAGGAAGAGGAGGAAGAGGAGGAAGAGGAGGAAGAGGAGGAAGAGGAGGAAGAGGAGGAAGAGGAGGAAGAGGAGGAAGAGGAGGAAGAGGAGGAAGAGGAGGAAGAGGAGGAAGAGGAGGAAGAGGCTTGAGGTGCAGGCAGGATCTGAGCCCTGCCATAGGCAGCTACTGCTGGTGGAGCTCTTAATATAGGCTCATCCTAATATAGGCTCACCCTGCCCCACCTGGGTGAGGGGGAGGAGGAAGAGCAGCTGGGATGCTCAGCAGGATGGATGGATGGATGGATGGATGGATGGATGGATGGATGGATGGATGGATGGATGGATGGATGGATGGATGGATGGATGGATGGATGGATGGATGGATGGATGGATGGATGGATGGATGGATGGATGGATGGATGGATGGATGTTTTGGGGAGCAGCTGGCCGTGCCCCAGCATCCAACCTCATGCCGGTGGTGATGCTGAAGCCTGGCCCTGTCAGAAGGGAGCGGTGACTTTAAGTCATTTGAATTAAAGTGATTGAATTTTCCCACCAGACTAGTGAC
Source organism: Phaethon aethereus (assembly GCF_964289735.1). NCBI lineage: Eukaryota > Metazoa > Chordata > Aves > Phaethontiformes > Phaethontidae > Phaethon > Phaethon aethereus. The sequence continues at coordinate 624,471 of NC_138608.1, forward strand.
GCGCTTAATGAAGCGGGTTCATCTTCCCTGGGACAGGACCCCGAAGGGCCCTGGCCCCGCACAGAAGCTGGGCCAACAGCTCCAGCGGCGAAACCGCGCCGTGGATTAGGTAATAACCGAGGGCGCAAGGCGGTGTCGCGGCCGGCAGTAATGCCCCGCTCGGCCAGTGGCTGCTGATGGCGTTGCTGGTGGAGAAGGGGGTCTGGGGGGGTCTGGAGACACCGTGGGAGGGGGCGCGTGGCGTGGGGTAACGCCCTGCCCTGGCACCTCAGTCGCAGCCTGAGCGGGACGCGGCGGCGGGCGCCGCCGCTGCCCACGCGTTATCCTGGCAGGTTAATCCTCGCGCTAGCTCGGGTTTGATTTAACGAGGGGCTTGTGGCGGGTGGGATCCATAAAGCTGCCGAGAAGCCGGCTCGTTCGCACGCCGCGGGGATTTTTCACGCGGTGCCAATTCCCTGGGTCAGGAGAGAGGCGGCTTTTGAAAACAAATTAGACCCCGTTACGCCAGTTAGACCCATTTGTCTTTCTATATATTTCTTTTTCCCCTTAATTTTTCTGCCGGAGCCGCTCGTGCGGGCGCCGGGGCTCCCACCCCCCTGCCACCCCTGGGAAGGGAGCAGGCAAAAGCAGCCCGGCTCCTTCACTGAGACGTGCCGGAGACTTAAATTAGCCTCGTTTAAACGAGCTCGTTGGCGTAACGCGTCCTCCTGGGCTGCCGGAGGACGGAGATGGCGTCGGAGCCTTGGGGAAGGCGAGGGCCCGGCTGGGTCCCCGCCTCGCACCGCACATCTCACCCCCGGGCCGGGGCAGAGCACGCAGTCAGCACCCGCTGGTTTGTTTCTGGTACCGTATTTAATACTTTAATACATTTTGCCATCGTGCGACGTATTAGTCCGTGTTACTCGGCCGTAAAAAAAAATTAAACCTCTCGGACGCGCCCGTCACCGGATTGGAAAATTACGTTAGCAATATATATTCCGTCTGTGTAGCGAGTTAAGCCATTATAAATTTATACCCCTAATAAATTTAATTCTGGAAAGTTGGCGTGGGAGTCGAAGCGGACTTGCGGGGGGGGGGGAGGGAGGGGCATTTTCCTCCCAGGTGATTTCTTAACAATAAACCTCTCAATTTGCTAATAAAAGGAATCGATTACTGCTCACGGGCTTCACTCCGCTGCCAGGCAAGTGCTAATGGCTTTGCTGTGGGCGGAAAAGGTTGTGAATTTAAACAACAACAACAAAAATCTCCATTTTAAATTAGCTCATTAACGGTAAGCATCTATTATTTATCGGTTTAATTTCTAACTATTGCTGCGGTGCCGGGCCGGGCTCTGGAATCCCGGGTCGTCATGGAAATGTGATGCTTTCGTTAGCATGAGCTAATTAATTAAAGATGAAGGGAAATTGGTTTTCCTCATGCGTTTTACATCCGCGCTTTGTCCCCGGCATCGTCCCCTCTGCCGAAAGGGGGTTCGTGTCTGCCGAATCCGAGGCGGGACCCCCGAGATTCAGTTCCTTGGAGAGCGAATGTCGCCGGGATCATCCAAACAAGATAAAATAAAATAGAATCAGATAAAAAAATGCAGGCGCAGAGCTGAGATGCGGGAGGTGAAACGTAGACGTCTATAATTCATATATTTATATAGGTATACAGCTTCCCCGGGAAGCGGGATCGCAGCCGTATTCCTGCCGCCGCGCTCCGGACCCCGGCGGAGCCGCTTCCAGCTGAACCTCGGAGGATTTATTAATCCTCTACTGTGCTGGAGTGACCGCCCGAGACCCTCCCCGAGATTTATCCTTAGTCTCAGCTTAAACACTCCGGTGGGGATCCCAGCCCACGGCCAGGCTGCTGGGTCTGCGCTGGGAGTATATATAGTGTCTATTATACATATATACACGTATATGTTACAGCCAACGTACACGCTGGAGCTAAGAACTCCCTGTCTTATCGCTAACATGCATATATTACAGCTAACGTATGTATTACAGCTAAGATTTCTATATATTATAGCTAACACGTATATATTATAGCTAAGGTATATATTGTAGCTAACGTATATATTACAGCTAAGAATTCGCTATGTTATAGCTAACGTATATATTATAGCTAAGATTTCTCTATATTATAGCTAATATGTATATATTCTAGCTAGTAAGTATATATTATAGCTAAGGATTCTCTATATTATAGCTAATATGTGTATATTATAGCCAATGTCTGTATTATAGCTAAGAATTCCCTACATTATAGCTAACGTGTATATTCTAGCTAAGATTTCTCTATATGGCTAAGATTTCTCTATATTATAGCTAATATGTATATATTCTAGCTAGTAAGTATATATTATAGCTAAGGATTCTCTATATTATAGCTAATATGTATATATTATAGCCAACGTATATATTGTAGCTAAGAAATCCCTACATTATGGCCAACATATAGATATTATAGTTAAGAATTCCCTATATTATAGCCAAGAATTCTCTATATTATAGCTAATATGTATATATTATAGCCAACATATATATTATAGCTAAGAATTCCCCAGCCCACCAGCGCCCGGGGCGGGCGGGGGTCCCGAGGGCGGGGACCGGGGGCCAGGGCAGTTCCTTTCCCGCGGCCCGTTTTCGCCGCGACGGCTCCACGCCGCCGCTCGCCACCTCCCCTCCGTAAATCAGCCTCCGTTATTGAGCTCCCGCTGCTCCCTCGCCGTCCCCGGCGAGCGCCGCGCGATGGCTGCGCGGCAAACGTGACCGGCGCCGCGTCCCCGGCGCAGGGCTGGGTTTGCTGACGCTGAGTGACGAAGCGAGTTATTAACGGGGGGGCTGGTGCTTGGGGAGCCGGCGGCCGGCTACCCCGGCTCGGGCGCGTGGCCCACCGGGGTCCCGCCGAGCCCGCGGGCGGCCAGGCGGGGCGTGTCTCGGGACCCCGGCACCCCGGGCGCGTCCGAAATATTTCGAAAACCCCTTTTTTAACACCATCCGAAGGAGCGGCGGCCACCAGCGCCCTCCGGCTCGCGCACTGCGCCCCGCTCCCCGCCGCCCCCCGGCTCCGTCCCCGCCGGGGTCGGCGCTGGGTGACCGAGGCTGAGCCTGCGCGGGAATTACAATAAGCTGGAAAAACCCAGCCCGCAGGACGGGTGATTCCGGGCAGGGAGGGAGGCCGTGTTCCCGAAGCGGTCCTGCACGCGTACGGTTTTTAAGCGCGCGGGGTTGTTTTCCCCCCCCCCCCCCTTTCTTTCGTAGCGCCGTGCTCAGCCTAATAAACAGCAGCGCGAAGGCAAAGCACGGGGCCGGGTTTTCTCCCCCGCCGCAGGCACCGGCCGCACGTGCCTCGAGCAGCAGCTGCACTGCAGCGCTCGCTGCGTCACCTCGGCGGGGACGGGGCTCCGGCCCCACGCAGCGTCCCCCTCTGAGGACCCCCGAGGGGGAGGGGTGCGGGGAAGGTGACCAAGGCCCCTGCGCGGCCGTCGGTGGCGTCGCCCTTGTGCCGGCGCTCCCACCCCAGCGAGCCTTTCCCCAAAGCTTTCTCTCAGCCCCGTCCGTCTTCGCGGCCGAGCCCGCTGGCTCGAGCGCTGCGGCGGCATTTTGGGAGCGGAATCCGGCCTGGCTTTGAAGGTGGGGGACGATGGCCCGCACCGGGGAGGGGGGGAGCGGGAAGGGTCCTGGAGACATGCTGCGGGGCAGGGCTCGGGGGGGGTGGCTGCCACCCCCGCGGCTCCGTGTCGGCCCTGGGGTACGGCACGCGGCACCTCTGGCACCGGGCATGACTCACCGCGGCACAGGGCCCTCCCGCCCAGCACGCCCGGGTCCAGAGACCCTCTGCGGCGCCCAGTCCTGTGCCCCGGCACAGCTCCGCGCCCAGGGCGGCTGCGTGGGCGGCAGCGGGGGCACGTGGGTGGGGTGCGGTGGGATGATGATGGAGATGGGGATGAAGATGGATTGGGGGCAGGGATGGGATGGGGATGAGGTGGGGATGGGGATGGGGGTGGGGATGGGGATGGATTTGGGATGAGGATGGGATGGGGATGGGATGGAGATGGGGATGGGGATGGGGGTGGGGATGGGGATGGATTTGGGATGAGGATGGGATGGGGATGGGATGGAGATGGGGATGGGGATGGGGGTGGGGATGGGGATGGATTTGGGATGAGGATGGGATGGGGATGGGATGGAGATGGGGATGGGGACGAGGATGGGATGCGGATGAGGATGGATTGGGGACGAGGAGGCAGGCATGCACTCCCGCTCCCGACCCCATGCTGTTCCCTGCCGGCTTTGCTCCGCAGCAGCCGGCACCCGCTGCGTGCCTCCCGCCGTGGTCACCTACTGTCAGGAAAAAACCCCAAATCTCGCTCTGCTGGAAGCCCCGGGGTGAGAAACGGGTGCTCCTCGCCGGCTGAGCCCGGATTAACGTCTCGGTCCCCGGGTCGCTTGGATACGGCCTCTGCGGAGACGGGGAGCCTCGCTCGGGCACTAATTGCTAAATAATCGCTGCAGGGCGTTTGCAGCCGCTGCCCGGAGCTGGCAGGCGTGCGGCTGCGCGTTGCGTGCCCCTTGCACGGTGCAAAGCCCTTCATCCTCCTCCTCCTCGCCTGGCTTTGCTCAATAACCGTCCTCGCCGGGCGCCGGAGCCGTGCCCGCTCCTGGCTGCTGCCCTGCACGTGTTCCCCACAGCAAATTAAACTCCCCGCCCGCGCCAGCCTCGAGGCGCGGCTGGTCCCGCTCGCAGGGGCTGGGGCGGCCGCGGCGTGGGGTTAATCCCCTTCCCGCGCTCCCGGCCCGGCCGGGATGCAGGAGCAGAGCTGGGAAACCAGGGATGCGCGTCAGCCTGCGCAGGGTGGGAGCCCAGCACCCAAACCCAGCGGCACCCCGGCACGTCCCCGGCACCCGCCTGGCGCCGGGGCCAGGGCGCTTCCCCAAGTGCCTGGATGAGGGTCTGCAGAAGGGGCACGCGAGGGTCTTCTCCTCCCCCAGGACCTATTGATGGCCCCCCCGTGAGCCCGTCAGCATGGCCGGGGGCGAGCCGAGCTTCCCAGCACCCCAAAACACGCCACCGGCGGGTGGGAGGGGGGTGGCTGCCAAGATCCAGCGTCACCGCAGCCCCCTGAGCCCGTTCCTCTCGCACACAAGCCGCTGACGGGATTAGTGGGGATTATCCTCTTGTTCCCCACTCCTCTTTCTGGAGGAGAATAAACATCACAAGGTGCGTCCAGCTTCGCTTTTACGCTGCGGACTTCGGCACCGTGACGCCGTCCCCGGGGCAGGGACGGGCTCCAGGGCTGGACCGTCCCCTCCCCAAAGCCGCCGGCGGTCCCGGAGCCGCGATGGGGAATCTGCAGGGATGATGTGACCTCGGCGGGCTTTAAGGCACCCTGTCCCCGTCCTTGTCCCCACGCTGCCAGCGTCCCCACGCAGCTCTCTGCCCAGGTGTGGGGGCAAGGGGTGTCTGTGCTCGCAGGGCTCCCCCCACCCAGTTTATGAAGCACCTGGCAGGGTCCGGGCTGGCCTGGGAAGCGCAGCTCTGCGGCTTGGTTTCACGGGACTATTTTAAGCTTTATTACGCCTGATCATGCCCACGGGGGGTTTGCCTGAGCCCCGGGCAGCACCGGCCCCTCTGCCTCCCCCAGCCCTGTGTCCCTCCATTCTTCTGGCCCCTTCCTCCACGGCTCCTCCACCCCCCCCAGGCTCTGCCCCCCCCCAGGCTCTGCTCCCCCCCCGGGGCTCTGTCCCCCCTCGGGTTCTGCTCCCCCCCCCCCGGGCTCTGACCCCTCCTGGGCTCTGCTCCCCCCACCCGGCTCTGCTCCCCCCCCCCAGGCTCTGCCCCCCTCCCCAGGCTCTGCCCCCCTCCCCAGGCTCTGTGCTCCCCCCCCCGGGCTCTGTCCCCGCCCCCGGGTTCTGCCCCCCACCCCCGGGCTCTGCTCCCCCGCCCCGGGCTCTGCTCCCCCAGTGCCGCACCCGCCTGTAGCTCGCAGCCGGCTCCTGGCATCCCCCAGCGGAGGGGGTGCAGGAAAAGGGGGCAAAACAAGCCACTGCGTGACAAATAATCATCATAATAATTCTTTTTTTTTCCTAAATTGGAGAGGAAAAAAATATATCGGCACAAACCCCATCAAAGGTCAGAGACTGGTTTTATTTGCTGTCAAAATAAAGATGTAAACTGGAGAAAAAAAGCAACGCAACAAAAAAAACCAAACCCCAAACCGAGGTCAGCTCGAACGAAGGCGGAAGAGATCCGTGCGCCGTGACCCGCGGGAAGAAACCAAAGGAATAGGAAAAAATGAAAATCAAAGAGGAGGAGGAGGAGGAGGAGGAGGAAGAGGAGGAGGAGGAGGAAGAGGAGGAGGAGGAGGAGGAAGGCTCCATCCCCTAGAGAGAATGGCTGAGGCTGAAGTGTAGAAAAACAAAGAGCTCGGGCGGGAGAGCGGAGGAGTCCGGCGCGGGGTCAGGGCTCGCCCGACGTCTTTATGACGTGGAAGAGCGTGACGTTGTAGATGACCTGGTGGCCGTTGTTCCAGGTGTAGAGCACCCTCTCCCGCGGGTTGTAGTCCAGCATGGATATGTGGGAATACTGGTTGTGGAAGGGGATATCCGTGTACTCGTAGCTGGAAGTGTTTGTGTAGTAGGCAAAGTAGATCTTGGCACCGGCCAGGTGGGAGTTGGTGACGTAGAGCGTGCCGCAGATCATGAAGGACTCCCCGGCGCTGCGTTTGGGGTAACCCGTGTCCCAGCTACGCAGGACCTCCAGCGTCTGGGGGTCCACCCGGCTCACCACGATGTTGCCGGCGTTTTGGTTGGTGGTGTAGACGGCCCACAGCCCGTTCTCGTCCACCATGAAGTCGATGTCGGAGAAACCACCCCAAGAGTACGGGAAGGTGTTGTTGTAGCCGGCGCCGGCGAGGCTGCGCTGCACCAGCACGCTGCGGGAGCGGAAGTGGTACTTCACCGCGATGTTGCTCTGGTATTTGTTGTAGTAGAGGGACCCGTTGAAGACCACGTGGCCGGTGCCGGCCCAGGGATGCGGCAGGAGATGCTGCACGAAGTTCTGCCCCGTCACGAAGTCGTTCAGGGTCCGAAACTCCAAGACGCGGCGGCCCTTGTAGTAACCGTCCATGTACCACACCTGCGGCGGGCTCAGGTTAGGGACGCCCGGCCGAAACGGGGCCCCCGCCCTCGTCAGGATGGGCTCCCGGGACGGACGGACGGACGCGACCCGTGTCCCTCCCAGCCCCCCCCCCAGCACGTGCAGCCATTGACGCTGCCGCCGCGCGCCGGGACGCGCCGTTTTCCCGGCTCCGACGCCTTTCCGGCGCTCTCCGCGGACCGAACGCTCGGCTCGTTCGAGACCGTCCCCGTCCCCCCGCCGCCGCGCCACTCACCCGGCTGTCGGCGCTGGGCGTCATCGTGTCGGTCATCCACGACCCGAAGCGCGAGCCCGACGCTCGGATGGTGATGGGGTTGCTGACGCCCGTCAGCTTCCCGCAGCCTGGCCGGGGCGGGGGGGGAAAGAGCCGGGGGTTAGGGGTGGGCGTCCGAGACCGCGGCGTCGCCCGGCCCCCCCCCCGGTGCCGCCAGCACCGCGCGCCGGGCGGGGAGGACCCCGGGGGACGGGGGACAGGCCGGCGGGGCGGGGGATGCTCGGGGGAAAGGCGCCGCGGGAGCCCACCCCGCAGCGCGGCGGTGGCGGGGGGGGACCGTACCCAGTTTTTGCACGCAGGCGTGCAGCCGCGCCTCCAGCAGCAGCACCCGCTGCTGCAGCTCCTCGTAGTCGTAGGCACCCATCTCCTCCTGGATGGCCAGCAGGCTCCCGGAGAGGTTCCTCACCTCCTCCTTCAGGTGCACGATCAGCCTCGTGTCCGACTTGTACTGGTCCAGGACGGGCACCAGCGGCAGCAGCTCCGTCATCTTGTCCTTCAGCTCCTGTTTCGGGGGCGCGAGGGGGGAAGGGAACACCCCACGCCCCCTTAATTACGCCCCCGCCTGGAGGCTGGCGGTGTTTGCCTCCCGCGCCTGCCGTCCGTCTGTCCGTCCCCCCGGGCGTTAGCGAGGAGCCTTCCGGCGCGGCGGCGCCGATCGCAGCGCGCGGTCTCGCCAACACGCCGGAGACGAGCCCCGTTCCCCGGCTCGGTGACTCGGAACGGTGACGGGGCTCTGCGCCGCCCGAGCGCCCGCTAACGACCCGCCGGGCAGGGTGCGGCGCCGCCGGCGGGGCGCGGGGCGGGCTGCGCGGCGCGGCCGGGCGCGGAGCGACGCTCTACGCGGGAGGGACGCGGGAAGGGCCGGCGGCGGCGCGGGGGGAAGGAGAGCGACCGGCAGAGCTATGGCTCCGGTTTAACCAGGCCCGGGGTTTAGAAATCTCGGCTCACCCGGGCAGGCAGGGGCCGCGCGGCCCCCGACAGCCGACACGGCAGCGGGGTGCGCGTCTGGGGCGGGGAGGGGGTGCCAGCGCGGCGCGACGGCTCCCACCCGTGCCGGAGGGCCGCTCGGCTCCGCCGTCACCGTGGGAGCCAGCCGCCGCGGCGGGGAAGCGGCGGGGGACGCGCGGCGGCCGGCCAGCCCCGGCCACAAGCCGCTCCGCCGCGTCTCCTTCGCCCAAGGACGCCGTGAATCCGCAGCCGGTGAATCCCATCCCGCCCCACGCCCCCCGGCCCCACTCGCCACCCCACGGCTCCGTGGGGTTCCCGGGAGCACGCCCGGCTCGCCGGCCCCTTTCCTCCCTCCTGGCTTGTCCGGGCGGGATCGCGTCGCGGTCGCGGGGCTCAGCCCCTCCCGCTGCCATTAAATGTCTCGATCGTTCGATCGGTCCCTGCCTGCGCGGCTGTCGGCGTCCAGCGTCCGCCCCAGCGTCCCCCGGCCCCTTTCGGCGCCAAGGACCAGCCCCTCGCCAGACGGAAACGCTCTTCGCTGCCGGCACGAAGCCTCCAGGCTCCCAAAATAACCCAGCGCCCCGACGCGGGGGCGGGTAACGGGATTTCGGAGGGGCGCGGAGCTGCCGCAGCCCGCGCAACGTGAGCTCGACCAGCGCACGGCGGCGGCGGCTGCCGCCCCTCCGGTGGAAATCGCGGGTTTGCCGGGGAAGAGACGCGTTTTGTTTGGTTAAAGGTGTCGACCGGCAGCCGGACGAGCCGGGAACCGGCCAACTCTGCCGTCCCGCGCTCGCCACGGCCGGGCACCGCGCCCACCCCGCACGCTCCGGTGCCGCGGGGACGCTCGGCCCCGGCACCGCCGCAGGGATGCTCGGCCGCCCGGGCCGCCGGCGGCGGGACCCTCCCCGGGGCTCCCACCCGCGGCGCGGCGCGGTCGGTCCCGCGGCGCGCGCGAGGCGGCGCGGGCCGCGCGCTCACCTGGAAGCTCTTGGCGTTGAGGGTCTTCTGGCTCTCAGCGGCCACCTTCAGCCGGGAGTCCAAGCCCCTCATCAGCGATTCGGTGTTGCGCACGTACTGCAGGTCGCGGTAGGTCCGGAGGTCCAGCACCTCCATGGACTGGGAGATGTTCTGCACCTGCGCGGGGGCGAGGCGGGCGCGAAAGCCCTCGGTCTAGCGAGCACAGCCCCCCGCTGCGGGAAACGTGGGTGCGGAGGCAGGGAGGGGATGAGGAGGGGAGAGCAGCCCCCAGGACCCGCCGGGGGTCACCGGGGGCGGGCGGGGACGCGGCCCCGGGAGACCCCGTCCCGGTGTCCCCGTCCCCCGGGAGCCGCCGGACGCGCTGCCCCCCGCTCCAGCGTTTACGTAAACGCTCGCGGGAAAAGGCGTTTGACGCGTCCCGCTTCCGCCGTGATTTGGGGGTTTTCAAACCGCCCGAGCGCGCTCCCTGGCTCGGCCCGTGAGCTTTCATTCTGTAATGTCATCTGCCGCAGCCGGCAAAGCGATTTCGTTTCCGTGCTTCCGAACGTGGCCACGTTCCTCAAGCGGTTATTTATTTATTTATTAGCGCCGGCCCCGCCGGCACTTACGGTGCCGCCGCCGCCTCGGGAGGGAGCTGCTTAAGAAGTGTTTTTGCGGCACACTGCAATAAAAGTTTAATCGGGTTTGTGGCGCGCCCGCCCGTGCGGACGTGTGAAAACCGGGGGGAAATTCGGCGAGCTCTGCTCGGGCACGCGGCTGCGCGCCGCGGCGAGGGGAAGGCCGACGGCTTCCAACGGCTTTGCTGCGGAGCCCGCGGGGAAGGGGCCGGGAGTGTGGAGCCCCCCGCGGGAACCACCTTCCTTGCGCGCCGGGAGAGCCCCCGGGCTCCCCTGAACGGCATTTGGCTGGATTTACCTCCCGGCCGAACTCAGCCCCGCGGCCACGCGGCAGCTCGGTCCCGGTCGCCGGGGCGTCGCCACGTCGCTGGTGGCGCCACGGATGCGCGTCGGCGGCGCGGGACGCCCCTCCGGCCAGCCTGACGGCCGGGCAGGAGGGTCCAGCGCTGCTGCCGGCGACGCGGGAGCGTCGAGGCTGCGCGCGCCGGCGAACAGCGGCTCTCGGCGCTACGCGGGGAGGGAGGGAGGGAGCCGCCGGTGTCCTCGCCGGGACACGGCCGCCACGCGTCCCAGGGGAAGGGACGAGCCCGGCGCACCCCACCGCGGAGCTCCACGCTGCTGGGCGCGTGAACCCTCCCACCCACAAATTAAGCGCTTCGTTAGCGGGCTCGGCCGGTAGCGCCGATGAGCGCCGGGCCGGCGACGCTCACCTTCTCCATCAGCTGGCGGAGCTGGTGGCTGCGCAGGTCGCGGGAGCAGCTGCCCTGGACGGGGATGACGGCCGTGCAGAGGCATTTGCCGTCGGGGGCTTGCGCCGAGGTGTAAACCTGCCAGCCCTCGTCGGGGCTCTGGAAGAGGGTCTGCGGGAGAGAGGAGGGCAGACGTCAGGGGCCCGAAGGGCGCCGGAGCCGCTCGCCCGCCCGCGCCAGGCTCTCCACGCATGCCCGGGCTTCCCCAGAGCCGCCGGGCCGGCAGCGCCTTGCCAAGGCGCCGGGGCGTCCTTCCCCCCGCCGTCACCCGGCCGGGGACAAGCCCGCGGGGGAGCGACGTCCCGGCGCCAGGACGAGCCCGCCAGACCCTTCCCAAACCGCCGCCGGAGCCGCGCGGTGCCGAGCGCATCCCACCGCGGCGCAGCCCCGCGGTCCTGCCCTGCCGCCGCCGCCTCCCCCGAGTCCCGCTCCCACCCCTTCGGGGCTGAGCCGCTTTGCGCTCTTCCCTCCTTCCAGGCTGTTATCCGGGTCATTTAGGGGTTTTTTCCCCTTTCCGAGACTCACGTCACCACAGCGATCTGCTCCACAAAAAACCCCCGAAGATTTCGGCTTCCCCGCGCTCCCGGGCCGGCCGCGAAAAAACAGCGGGATGAGAGGGAACGATGAGAAAACGCTCTTCACCGCCCGCCGGCCAGCGCCGTGTCCCTCCTCTTCCTCCCGCAGACCCAGCCCGCTGTTAGTTCCCACTAACGGGGTCGGCAAGGCAGGAATCTCCTCTGCCGCGGCCGTCTCGGCCCTGGAGGGGAGCGTGAATTCCTGCCCGGTGAACTCAGGTCCCCTTGCCGGCAGCGGGGACGCGCCGGCGCATCCCCCTGCCCGGGCGGGTGCCCAGGCACCCCCAGCTGGCCGAGCCTCCCGCCGGCCCCGCCGCCCTTGGGAAGCCCATTTTTGCGTCCAGCCGCGGCTTTTCCGAGCGGCCCCAGACTCGGGGTTTTCTGCGTTTGGTCTCCCAACGCAGCCGAGGGGGGGGTGACCCCTGCAGCCTCCTGCTGCCCCCCCATTTTTGGCTGGGTCCCACCGTGCTCGCCCCGAACACCGAGCGGAGAAACATCCACGCCCGCCCCCCCCCCCCCTTCCTCCCCTTCGCCCGATTTATTCGTGCCGTAAGCCGGCGTTTTTGCGCCGGGCCATTTAGCATTTCATGGGTAATTCATAATTATTAATTATGAAAATCGAGAGCAAGCTCATTGCTCTCCGAGCGCCGCCTGCACCAAGCCGGGCGGAGATAAATGGCCCGTTCCCTGTAACAAGCCGGGGACGATACTTTACTTTACACGCAGCGGTTTTAACTTCGTGTTTCACATCGGAAGCGATTTATTGGCCACGGCGGTGGCTAAACACCGTTCTCCAACCTCCGGCGCGACGAGAATAAATTAACTGTCGGCGGCGTAAAACTCGCCCTTAACCGAGTAAATGGGTGAGTTATCGCAGGGGGAGGTAAATAGGGGATTTATTCAGCCCAGCTCCAACGCGGCCGAGCTGGTGGAGCTCCCGGCAGCCCCGGCTGGTGACGAGCCGCATCGGGGGCTGACCAGCCCTTAGGAAGGTGCCGGCGGACGGCACCGTGCCGGCTGCTGGCGGCTACGGCAGGTGGATCAACGCGATGGGCAATTACCGGCTACGCGCATCGGGAAAGGCTTAAGGCGCGGTGCTGTGCGCGGCTACCCGTGGAAACCGGGGTCCCCGTGGCAGAGGGGGTCCCCCCGGCCGCCCCCCGGGCGCGGCACGGGGCCGGCACCCGCGGCACAGGCGCCCACAGCCGGCCCAGGTGCCGCCTGACCTCCCGCCCCCGGGATCCTGGGAGCATCCCGTGCGCCGAAAGCTTCATTTCTTCCCCCAAAAATGCTACTGAAATGAAAGAGCCCGAAGCGAAGCCGGGAGCAAGCCGGGCAGAGCATCCGCAGTCACCGAGGAACCATTTCGCTGCACCCGGGGCCCTCCTGGCCGCGGCCGCGCGGCAGGCAGATATAAATACTTCATAGAGGACTAATGCATAATTAATGCCAGGCAGCTGCCTGGGGCAGGCAGGGGCTGGCAGAGCTCCTCCGCCCGCCCGATCCGGCTTCACGCGGCGCAGCAGCCCCGCGGTGCACCCCGAGCGGCCCCGGCACGCGGGCGAGCGTCTGTGGGCGAGAGCCGGATCCCGGGAAGATGCTCTCCCGCTGCAGCTCCGTGGCCGCCTCCAGCCCCCACGCTGCAGACACCCCCCCAGGGACGGAGGCGGAGGGCAGCCCTGCCCGCGCCTGCCCGCTGCGGCGCGGGGGCCCGGCGGCGACGGCCGCCGCCGGTGTTATTAGGTTAAACGCAGCCTGTACAATCTGTTGCCGGGTTATTAATTAGAGCTCCCCGGGAAAAGCTGCCGGCTTGCAGCTCGGGAGAGGAGAAATTGCTGACGCCCTCGGCCGCGGTGCGGCCAGCTGCGGGGGAGCCGCAGCCCGGCGGTGGTGGGGGGCTTGTCAGAGCACCCCAGCCCCTGCACGGGGGACACGGGGGGTCCCCAGGCACCCGCGAATCCCTGCTCAGCCCCCAGCCTTGGCAAAGCGGTCGCGGCGCGGAGGTCCGACCAAGCGCCCCGCGAAGCCGGGAGACCCCGAGTCAGCAGGGGCGGGAAAGGCGAGAGCCCCTGGCTCCGGGGCAAAGCGACGGAGCCGCTGCAGAGGATGCTCCGGCCTCTCCCTGTCGCTGGCTGGAGCACGGCGGCTGCTCCTCCACGGCATGGCACGAACCGTTGCCTGCTGCGGTGCGCGGCGCCGGTGTCCCCAAGAGCCAGCGTCCCCCGGGGCCGAGCTGATGGGCGCACAAAGGTGACGGGGGTGAACCCAGCTCTGAGCCCCAGAGCCAGAAAGGAACCACTGTTTTCTAGAAAGGGGCTTCAAGAGTCCCCCACAACGGCTAAGGGCCGTGCCGGGCGTCCCTGGAGCCGGAGCACCGGCTTTTGGGTAAGCCCAGCTCATTTCAGCATCCAGGGGAAAAGCTAAACCCAGCTAAAAAGCCAAATCTCCTGCCTTGCTAAACGTAGGCGGGAGATCAGCTCCGCCGCCGGCGTGCCAGCCACCCCGCCGCGCCGGTGGCCCCTCGCGCCCCACGATCCGGCACGCCGCCCCGGCGGCTCCCGTGGGCGCGCGCGCCAGCCGCATCAGCAGCGCTCCTTCCCTGTGATTAATGATTTTACAACGAAGACCGAAGAGCGACTAATGATTAGCCAATTATCGCAGAGCAGCGCCTGCTTTACCCCGAGCGCTGCTAATTGCCCTGCAACACGATCGCCTGTTTGGCGGTGCCCGGCGAGACCCCACCGCCACGCGCAGGGCTGCGGCGGCGAAGGCCACCCTGCTCATCCTCCACAGAAACCCAGGTGGGCATGGTACCCCAAAAAGGATCCCTAGGGATCCCAGGGATCCCTGTGGAATGGGTCAAGGGCTGCAGGGAAAGCAGCTCGGACTGGCATCAGCCCAGAGCAGAGACAAGGTGGGGGGAGCAGCCCGGTGAGCCCCCAACGGCTCCGCCGGCAGCTCTGGGGGGCTGGGGGGCACGCGAAGCCAGCGGCAGGCTCCAGATGGGCTGTGCCAGCTTCTCCCTCCAACACCCCCAAGCCGGATCCCCCCCTGCCCCGTAACCGAGCTCGACGCTGGCGATAGCACAAAGCGCCCGCGTTGGCAGGATCCCCCACCACGGCCCCCCCCCCCAGACGGGGTGCCCAGTCCCGCACGGAAAGACTCCGGCTACCGGAGGGGTTTTCTCACGACGAAGGACGTGGCCCCCCATCGTGGCCCACCCTCCGCCATCACCGGCTGTGGCTGGGTGCCAGCCAGGCCCCATGGCACCGACCGCGCTGCCCAGCCCTCCGCAGGGGCTCGCTCGTGCCTGCAGCATCACCCAAAGCCCAGCCCAGCCCAGCCCTGTTGCTGCCATTGCAGCCCCCCAAGCCCCCCCAAGCATCCCCCCCAGCTCCCACCTTGTCACGCCGCACACCCAGCCCCGCTCTCACAGGGTTTTGGGGTGACACCCAGGGAAAATATGGGGTGACCCCACCCGGGGGGGACACAAACGCCCAGCCTGGGGGCAGCCACCAGCTCCCCAGGGTCCTGCGAACCTGGGGGCTCATCCCCCTCCCCTGGCCAAGAGCCCCCTTGGTTGGGGGGAGCAGCAGGGCCCTGCGGGGGTCCAGCCCCCAGGAACTGCCCAGCTCGGGTCTACCAGGGGAAAGAAGGGGGTCAGGAGCCCCCCAACCCCCCTGCAGGGGTGTCCTCCATTGGATGACACCAGCCCCAGGGTCCCCGCTGAGCCCAGCCCCTGCCGGGGGTCCCCGGTGCACCCCCACACCACCTGGGGGGTGGGCAGGGAGGGGGGATCCCCATGCCCCAGGGGGGTCCCATGTGCCCTGCCCGGGGAGGGGGTCCCCATGCGCGGGGAATCCCCGGGGGGTGGTCGTGTCCGGGGAGGGGGGGTCCCCGGTGCACCTTGCCCGGGAGGAAGGAAGGATGGGGGGGTGCCCAGGGGAAGGCGGAGGGGGGTCCCCATGCCCGGGAGCGGGGGAGGGGGTGGGTCCCGGTGCGCCGCATCCCGGGTGCCGGTGCCGATGGCGCAGCTCGGCGCCGCAACCCGGTCCACCCCCCCCCTCCGCCCCTCGCCCCAACCCCTCTCCCGGCGTCCCCGCAGCCTCCCCCCGGCGCTTCCCCTCCCCAGTACCGGGGCGACTCACGATCTTCTCGGAGGTGCCGGCCCGCGACACGGCGGTGCCGTTGAGCCCCACCAGCGAGGGCAACGTCTGGGACATCCAGTTGGTGACCATGGCCATGGTGCTCAGCACGGCCCCGATCTTCAGCAACGGCACCGTCATGTCGCCGTCGTCGCCGCCGCATACCCATCACACACCCCCCCGCGCCCCCCCACCACCCCCTTCCCGGCGCCGGTGCCCACCGGGGCGAACGGCGCACCGGCCGGCGCCGCCCCCGCCGCTTGCGGAGCCCCCAGCAGCCGCGCTCGCCCTTATAACGGGGCCGCGGCCGCTCCGGAGTGACGTCGGCGTCGCTGGCCCCGGGCCAGCCCGGTAACGGCCCCGGTTTAGGGCGGTCCCCGGATCGGGGTGGTCCCGATTCGGGGCGATCCTGCCCGGCGCGGCTCGGTACAGCCCCGTTCCGGGGGTGGTTTCGTTTTGGGGTTGATCCTGCCCGGTCCCCGGTTCGGGGTGGTCCCACCCGGCACGGCACAGCACCGTCCAGCCCAGCACCCTTTGAAGCAGCCCGGCACGGCCTGGGCTGGGGGAGCAGGACCCCCAGAGACCCCCGGTTTGGGGAGCAGGACCCTAGAGACCCGCGGTTTGGGGGAGCAGGACCGCGGAGACCCCCGCTCTCCCTTAGCCTGGTACCAGTATGGGGGACCTCCGCACCCCCAGCCTGCTTTGGAGGCTGCAGCCACCCCCGAGCACCCACCACCCCCGGCCCGGCCCCCCCAGTCCCCACTGAGGTGTCCCTCCCCCCCCCCAGCCACCCCAAATCCTCATCTTCGTCCCCGCTACAGCCCCACGGCTGCGGGGACCGGGGAGGGTGCGACTCCCCCCTACGACCCCTCCCCACCTCCCCCAGCGCACCCCATCCCCACGGCAACGAGCTCCCTGGGGGTCCCCCCGGACACCCCAAACCCTCTCAACAGCTGCGGCGGTGGGTGCCCACCCTGAGCCGTCCCCACGGGACCCGACCCACTGGGTGCAGCGAGACCCCCGAGGCTTTAAACATCCTCACCCTCTTTTTGCCTCCATCTCCCGTGCCACGGTCACAGAGTGCCACCGCGTGGGGACAGACACGCACAACACAGGCTCCCACGCGGGGAGAAAGCCCACACCCACCTTCTCCCTCCCCACGCTGCCCCCACGCCGCGGGTTTCGGGGTGCTCCGGGGCTCTGCGCCTCAGACAACGGCTCGGCCACCGCCGTGGAGGGGACAGGGCAGCACTCACAGGGACAACTGTCCCCGTGGCCCCAGGGAACAAGGCCCTGGGAGGTGGGGACGGCCAGCAGCCCCCAGCGGGGCCTGAGACCCCTCCTCAAGTGCCCAGGGATCCCCAAAAGTGGGGATCTGGCTCCACGGGGGAACCATGCCGGGTGCAGCCACCGCCCGAGACATGGGTGTCCCCACGCTCTGGCCCCCGGCGGTGCAGCTGCCACGTGAAGGACCCATTTTGGGGGGAGGGGGAGTCGACCCCCACAGCCACGGGGCAGGGCTTCCAAATCCACCCCAGTCTCTCGCCCGCTGCGAGCCCTGCGTGCCACAGGGACACCCACAGGGACACCCACAGGGACACCCACGGGGACACCCCCGGCAGGCGGCTTCCTCCGAGGGGCTTTGCAGAGCCAGGACAGCGTGGGAGGATGGGGGAGACCCCTCTTGAGACCCCCAAGCCCCTCCCCACCTCTTCGGCGCTCCACTGCAGCGTTCCTTTCCAGCCCAGCCCAGGACTCTGCCTGCAGGTAGCTCATTAACTCTGTCTCGTTCGGTGGGGAACGAGGTGCAGACGCAGTGGGGCCTCCGTGGGCCCACGCTGCCACCCCCAAACCCACTGGGGCAGTGGGAGCAGAGACATTTAGGGGGGAAAGGGGGAGACCCGCATGCGGCTGCCAACACCAAGGCCCCCCCGGCGCTCCCCGCGCCCCAGCCGTCCCCGGCCGGGTCCCCACATCCCATCCCTGCCCCATCACCCCCCCGCGTGGGTAGCACCCACAAGAGGAGGCTGGTTTGGGGTCCCGCACCAGCCCCATCACCCGCAGCTTGGGGACAGGAGCAGGGGGGTGGCAGGGCCACACTCTGGGCAGGCTGGGGATGTAATTCCTGCCCGGAATTCCCAGTTCAACGCCAGCATCGCCCCGGCACCCCACGAAAAGCACCCCCGGGAAGCGGCTGTGGGGAAGATGCGGCCGTGGGGAAGACTCGGCCAGGCCGGCGCAGCCCCCCACCCGCAGCCCCAGCTCATGCATATTCAACAGGCTGCACAACCGCCGCTGAACATTCAGCAGGGCCAGCTGCTAATAACGAACCGCTTAATTGCAAATAAAATAAATCCGGTCACTGGCCCACAGGCCCCGAGCGGCGCCGAATCCGGGGCGTGGGGGTGTGGGGAGGGGTCAGGGCCACCACGGGAGCCCCCAAACCGGCCCTGTCCCCACGGCGGGTTGCGGGTTGACCTCCTGGGGGTCGGGGAGGTTTGGAGGATGGTGGCAGCTTTGGGGTACGGGGGCGGGACACACACAGGGACACGTGGCCACGTCCTCGTGGTGTGGCCCCTCGGGTCCTTCCCGCCTCGCCACCTCCACTCCGGCACAGGGACGCCGCCGGCACGCGGGCGCTTGGGCCCATTGCCGTCCCCAGTGGCGCTGGGCTGTGGGAGGTGGGTGGCAAAGCTGCGCTGACCCCGGCCCCGCTGGGACGCGGAGCACAGCCCCGCGACAGCCGCCTCGGTGGGCGCCCGCGCAGCTGCCACCGCGGTGCCGGGGACACAACTGGAGCACAGCTGGCTCCGAGGAGGTGGATCGCTCCTGGCGCTGCTGCGGTGGCTGCTCACGGGGGACCCGAGTCACCCGTCTGTCCCCCCACCCACCCACGGGCAGCTCACCCCAGCACAGAGCCAGCGCTCCCCTCACACCCTCTTGGGGTGCACCCATGGGTGCCTGCTCCCCCCAGGCTGGCTTGAACCCACTCACAGCCCCACGCTGGGGACAAGCTGGGACCCCACGTCCACGCCAGCGCCATGGGGCCAGCCCAGGACGTGCGCCGCGGCACCGGTGAGGCGGGACGGACCCAGGCTGGTGCCTTCCCTCGTCCTCGGCGGCCACGTGTGAAGGCGTTCCCGCGCCGGCCCCGCCAAAACCATCCGTCACCCGCATGTCCCCACTGCCGCGCTGGCACAGGATGGGTGCCCCAGTGCTGGGGGCGCAGTTTGGGCGCCCCAGCGTTCGGGGTTCAGCCCAGGTGCCCCCCAGGGGTGCCTGGGGAGGGGCCATGACACCGTCCCTGTACCCAAGTGGCCATGGGCCACCCTGGATCCCCAAGACCGGGAGGGTGGTGGGACACTGGGGCAAAGCCCAGCACCCACCTTGGCCTTGGGAAGGACCCCCCAGCGCCCGAGTGCCACCCACAAACACCCAGACCCTCCCCCCCCCCAGTGCATCCCTCCGTGGGGTACCGCGGGGTCCCCTGGTGTCCCCCACCAGGGCAGGTTCCGGCCCCCCCTCCCCGGCCCCGGGGCCGAACGGGCATCCCCGGGAGAAGCTGGGGACCCCCCCCGCCCCGAACCGGCCCCCCCCCCGCTCCGCGGCGCCCCCGCCTGCCCTCACCTGCATCGCGGGGGAACCGGCAGAGAGGAGGAGGAGGAGGAGGCCGGGGAAGAAGCGCATCCTTGCAGGCATCAGCCCCGCCGGGTCCACCCTCCCGCTGCCGGTACCGGAGCCTCACCGTGCCGGGTCGTTCCGCACCGTTACCAGAGCCGGTACCGGGAGCCGCCGCCGCTCAACGCCGCCGCAAGCCGCATCCCCCGGCCGGGCCCCGCCGCCGCCGCCGCCGCCTTTGTCCGCGCCGCGCCCCCGCCCCGGCCGGGCCCCGCCGCGCTACCGGGCGGCACCGGCCCGGTTGCGGGGAGGGGGGGGCGGCGCGCCCGGTACGCAGGGGGCTGGAGGCGCCGGGTGTGGGACCGGGCCGGCCTGGGCAGAACCGAACCGGGATGGACCGAGCCGAACCGGGAGGGAGGTGACCGAGCATCCCCCGCCCGCGCCGGGGTACCCCCACCCCTCTCCTGCCCCGGTGGTCCCTGGGGACGGAGGTTTGGGGGGAGGCTGGGGGGGGCAGCCCCGGGTCCCCTCTCGGGGGTCCCTGGGGATGGAGGATTGGGAGGCAGCCCCGGATCCTCTCGGGGGTCCATGGGGATGGAGGACTTGGGGGGCAGCCGAGTGCCCCCGGTGCTCCATTCCGGGGTCCCAACCTGCCCTCGCAGCCCCCCGCACAGGGGGACAACGCTTTCCTGGTGTCCCCCCCCCGCCTGTCTCCCCCGTGGGGACACAGCCGTGGGCCCCCGGGGTGGGGGCAGCTCTCTGGGACTCGGGGGGAGCAGGAGGGGCCGGCGGCGGGCACGTGCCCAAGCCAAATGCCCGTGCACGACGGCCTCGCACGCCCTCGTGCGAGTGGGTACACGAGGCCGGCAGCCCCGGTTTGGGGTGCGCAGCCCCCCCCGCTGCCCGTTTCCATGGAAATCGGCAAGGATTCGGGGGGGAGACGGCTTCGATACAGTCGGTTTATCGTACAGTAACTGCAACGGCGCTGGGACCGGGGCTGAGCCTCGCGCACGGCCCCGGCCCTGCCCTGACCTCCCCACATGCCCTCTGCCGCGAGCCGGGGCGACCCCTCGCCAAGGGGCAGCGGGGCTCCCCCCACCCGCTCCCCCCAAGGAGGGGGAGAGCGTCAGGGGGGCGAAGGAGGAGGTTTAACACCCGCCACCGCGCCACCGCGTCCCCCCCGGCTCGTATCCTGGCCTGGCACGGGGACACCGGCTCCGCGGCGGCCAGAGAGGGGGCCGGATCTGGCCCCGCAGGCATTGGGACGGGGCTCGCGGTGTTGCCGTGCCGAGGGCACGTCCAGTGCTTCACTAAGGGGGCTCTCGGGGAGCGTTGTAGCACCACGGGGAGGGGGCTGGCTCGAACCCCCTCCCTACAGTCTGGGGTGCCCTGCCCCAGCTCTCCCCCCACCCCCAGGGAGCCGGCAGTATAAATAAGGGGGGGCCGGGCGGGCAGGAGGGGGTGGCACTGCGGTGGCTCCGCGTCCTGAGTATGCCAGAGCAGGCCCTGGGCCACTGTCCCTGGCGCGGGGGGCGGCAGAGGGAGCGGAGACCCCCCCAGGCCGTCCCTCCCCACGCGCGATCCGGGGCCGCGCTCAGCCCGTGAAGCAGACGGGGCCCAGCTCGAAGCCAAATTTCTGGTTGGCGTCTCCGAAGTCAACGACGGCCACGTCGGTCAGGGGCAGCCGCTCGACGCGGGATGAGGTCACCTCCAGCACCGTCCGCTCCTGGCCACGGCGTCCCTGGGGGAAGGCGGCAAACGCGGTGTTACGGCGTGCCCGGGCTCCCCGTACGCAGGCTGGGATGCGAGACGGGGGAACGCAGGCGGGGGGGAAGGAGATGCGGGGTCCTTCGCGGACTGGGGACTCGCCTGGCAGCCGTCGCGGAGGGCACGGACAGGGGCGGCCGGGTGGTTGTGTCCCAGCTCCTCCTCGTTGGCGCCGCGGAAGCGCAGGGCACGGGCAAAGGTGCCGGCGCCGGCATCGTACCAGGCGGCAGCGTGCTGGCAGTTCAGCGTGAAGTTCTGGCGGGCGCTGGCGCTCAGGAGACGCAGGAAGGTGAGCTGGGTCACGGGTACGGCGTTCCCGTCCGCGTCCACGTAGGAGAACTGGGGGGAGAGGACGAGACGGGGCTGAGACACAGCCACCCACCTGCCCAGAGGCCGGGGTGACGCCACACAGGGGGTCTGCCTTCCCCCCGACCCCAGGCCGGAGCACGAGGAGCTCCCGCGCTCCCACCTTCTTGCCCCTTTTGAAGGTGCTATACCACGTCCCCGGCTTTTCCCTGTTCCAGGCGGCCAGTCGGACCTGGGGGTGACAAAAACGGTGTCGGGGGCGAAGCCTCTCCAACCCTTGGCCCCACAGAGCACGGGGCAAAGCGAGCCCCCAGCTGCCCCCATCACGCCCCCGCTGGGAGGGTGTTTTCAGACACCCAGGTCCTCTCTGCCCTCGCTCAAACTCACAGCTTCAAACTTCTTATCGGGGAAGAGGCAGGTCTCGCCGCCGGCTGTGAAGTTACAGAAAACGCGGAAGGCGTCTCGGGAGCAGCCCTGGTTGGGGTCAATCCAGTACTCGCCTGGGAAGGAGGGCAGGAAGGACAGACAGATGGATAGACGGTCCGGCTCCCTGCTGGCCCCATGCAAGCCTTGGGCCCCTCCCCACGGACGCTGCCTGGCACCAGGTAAAGAGCACCCCCCGCCTCGGAGGGGGCTTTGGTGTCCCCTCTCCCTCCTGTACCCTGGGTCCCCCAAAACCTCACCGTCCTGGAGGTGCGGGTGGCAAAGCTGCAGCTCCCTGCAGACCCGCGCGGGGCTCTCGGGGGTGCCCAGGGGCCGTCTCAGCTGCTCCACCTCGGTGCGCAGGGAGCTGAGCGACGCGTACACCTCCTCCAGCCCCTCGTAATCCAGGGGGGCTCCCTGCTCCCCCAAAGCCCCTTCGGTTGCCCGCCGGTGCCTCCTGCTCCGGCTCGAGGGCAGCGGCTCGAGCAGCTCAGCGGGGCGTCCCTGGGACAGAGAGGGGTGAAGGGGTGAGAATGGCAGACGTGGGGGGCCAGGCGGCAGGACGAGGGGGGCCTGGGGTCACCGGAGCCCTCCCGGGAGGGGACAGACCTGAAGTGGTGTCTTTCCAGAGCACCCCTTACTCACCGGTGGTCCCGGGGGACCGGGGGGGCCTGTGTCACCTCGGGGACCCAGAGCACCCTGCAAAAGAAGAGGACTCAGCACCGCGGCACTTGTTCCCTGCGACGGGCCCCGGGTTCTCCCCTGGGAGCACGTGAGAAGCTGCTCCCCAACCCCAGCCCCTCCCCAGCACTCACCGGCGAGCCTTTGGAGCCCTTCTGGCCCAAGGGTCCCTGTGGGGAAGAGGAGAGAGGAGAGGGGCACTGGTCAGGCACGTGGCAATCCCATGGTGGCTACCCCAGACCCCTCCCTGGGGCTCGGGCTCCCCCCTGTCCCTCTCACCCTCCTGGGGACGAAGCCCCCAGGGTTTTGCGGGGGAGTTAAGGGCAGGCCGGAGACCCTTAGTGAACCCACACTGCGCAGGCACCTACTCACCGAGAGCCCAGGGGGGCCGGGGGGCCCAGTGGGGCCGGTGGGTCCAGCCAGACCCTGTGGGTAGAGAGGCCATCAGCCCTGTGTTTGAGGGGGCTGTGCCCCATCAGCCCCTGTACCTTGTCTCCCCCCGCCTGCACCCAGCCCCTGAGACCCCAAACACTCACAGGGTCTCCTTTGGGCCCCGGGGGACCCTGGATGCCTGGGAGCCCCTGGTCTCCTTTCTCCCCCATCTCTCCTGGTGGTCCAATGAGCCCAATCAGTCCAGCGTGGCCCTGGGGGCGAAGGGCAGCGTCAGGCAGCCCCCTCCCCACAATGAGGGGGGCTTGGGGATGAGCCCGGGGTGAGAGACCCCAGCTCCAGCACGACTGTCACCTCGTCTCACCTTGTCTCCCTTGTGGCCGGGGTCTCCCTTGAGGCCAGGCAAACCCACGGGACCCTGCAAGAGGCCAAGAGGGTGGCACATGCCCTGTGCCTGGCCCCGATCACCCGTGCCCAGGGCTCGCTCACCCTGACTTACCAGGGGGCCGGGTGGTCCCGCTTGGCCCGGAGCCCCCAGCAGACCTTGTTCACCCTGGAAGAGACTCAGTGTGGGAGAGGGGACCGAGGCTGAATACCCCCAAAACACCCCTCCAAGCTGTGGCCCCCCCAGGCTGCAGCCATCGCGCCCGAGGGGACGCTCCCCCCGCCCCAGCTGGCCAGGGCTTCGAGGACAAGGGCTGCCCCCGCATCGGCCCAGGAGTGCCCTCCCCGCAGCCCCCCGACTCACGGCAGGGCCTGGGATCCCACGCAGTCCTTCCGAGCCCGGCCGTCCCGGCGGCCCCTGTGCCCCCACGGGGCCTGTCTTCCCGGGCGGCCCCTCTGTGCCGGGCTGTCCCTGGGGTCAGGAGAACAGACAGAGCTGAGGCTGGCACCCCTGGGCGCCCAGCCCCACCTCTCCAGGGGTGCGGGTCTGGTCCTGCTCCAGGCTGGCGGAGGCTTTTGGAGGGGAGTGGGTTTGGGGAGCCCCGGGGCGTACCGGCCACCGCTCACCTTGGCACCCTTCTCGCCCTGACGGCCCTCACGCCCCATCGGTCCCACGGGTCCCTGGATGAGTGGACAGGGACACGGGGAGCTGCATGCTGGCCCGGGCCAGCCCCGCTCGCAGTCCCACTTCACCCCGCGTTGTCCCTCCCCAGCTCACCCTCGCCCTTCCCCTACTCACCCTCCGTCCGGGGGGACCCGGGGGACCTGGCTCCCCGGACGCGCCTGGCGGACCCTGAAACAAACCCAGTGGGAGTTTGGGGCGAGGGAAGAGTCCCACAGCCGGGGTTGGGGGAAGCATGGAAGGTGAGGGATGCGTGGGAGCCCCGGGAAGCAGCATGGCTCAGCTAGAGCTCCCCAGCCTGGGGGGAACGCAACCCCCCTTTTGCAGCCGTGACACCCCCACCTGCCCCACTCACCGGCAGACCAGGGTCCCCGCTGTCACCCTTCTCTCCAGCAGCTCCGTCCAGACCCTGTCACACAGGGAAGGGTGAGCACCCACCCAGCCGAGACCCCCCAGGCCCACCCCGGGCTGTCGGGACACTGGGAAGCACCGGCAAGGCAAAGAGGGGAGAGAAGCGCAGTGTCCTGGCACCTCCCAACGTCATCACCCCCGCAGGATGACAGCAGTGGGTGACACCGGAGCGCCGCGGGGGACGTGGGGGCTGGCTCCAGCCCTGAGGAAGCCCCAGGAGTGGGGCTGCTTCTGCTCTGCGACCCCTCTAAGGGGTGAACTGGGGCTACTCACCGGCACGCCGGGGTCTCCAGCGGGGCCGGGGTCACCAGGGAAGCCGATGGGACCCTGGAGAGAGAATGGGAGACAAGCGTGGGATCGGGAGGCAGCCGCAGGCTTTCCGCGCGCTGGGAAGGCAGAGGCAGGGAAGGGCATTAGAGCCTGCAGGGCTTACCGGGGCGGGGATGCGGGGGCTCGGGGCAGCGTCCCCCTGCCTCTCCATGCTCACCCCTCCCCTTACCAGGTTGCCTTTGGCTCCATCCTCTCCCGGTGGGCCCTTCTTGCCGGGGGGTCCAGCTGCTCCCGACTGCCCCGCGTCTCCCTTCTCCCCCACATCTCCTTTCACACCCTGCGGGGGGCCGGGGGGTCACGTTAGAGCGGGGAACGGGAAGTTGAGGCAGCAAACTGTCCACCAGGAGCTCTGCCTGTGCTTTCTGTGGCCAGTGAGAGCAGGATCTGGCCCCCACTCCTTCTCTGGTCCCTAAAAGACACCGTGCTCCCCTCTGCGATACTCACAGGCGGTCCGGGCTCCCCTGGGGCTCCGGGATCTCCCGCTTCACCCGGCTCACCCTGCGTGAGAAAAAAGCAATGGGGCAGACGCTGCTGGGTGCTGGGTGGTGCGGGCAGCTCTTTCCGGCCCCAGCACCCAGCCTGGGACCCACGCCACCCTCCCAAACATGGGCTTACCTTTTCTCCCACGGCACCCGGCTGTCCCACGCCACCCGGCATTCCCTGGGGACCCTAAAGGCAAGAGGATGAGGGGTATCCACATTCGGGGCAAGCCCTGCACCCCGCAGCCCCCACTGAGCACCCCAGGGCTGTACACACCTCAGCACCGCTGGGTCCCTGCGGCCCACGGGGTCCCGGCGCGCCGGGGGGGCCCTGCGGGGAGCACAGAGAGGAGTCAGACTGCAAAGGGTGGCTGAGCCGTGTGGCTCCCAGGGGAGGGGGGACGTGGGGAGCTTGAGATGGGGCAGAAGGAGGCGAAGAGGGAGCGGTGGGCGCGCAGAATGGGACGGCCGCGGGCTTTCCTTACCATGGGGCCGACATCTCCGTTCTCGCCCTTCTCGCCCGGTGGGCCCGGCATGCCCTGTGGGGAGCGCGGGTTAGCACGGGGGTCTGGAAGCTGCTTTGGGCAGGGCAGAGGGTGCCGGCAGACCCAGGCCCACCCCTCTCCGCTCCTTACCTGCAGGCCAGGGGGGCCGCTCAGGCCAAGGTGACCCCGTGATCCCTCATCTCCTTTCTGCCCAAACATCCCCTGCTGCCCGCGGCGCCCCGGCTCCCCGTCCGCTCCCTGCGAAAGAAGAGGTTGGGGTCAGCGCCGCCTGAGACCCCAGTGTGTGGGGTGGAAGGGCAGGGAGGGAGCCAAGAGGGGAGGTGGGGTTCAGTAAAGGGAATAAAGGGGGTGGGAAGCGTGCTCGGCAGCTACTCACCGTGGGGCCAGGGTGCCCAATGGGTCCCTGGATTCCTGTCGGTCCCGGGGGACCCTGTGGGACAGGAGCACCCACGCAGGGTTAGGGCAGCTCCCAAACTTCTCTGGCCTCGCTGCCACCATCTCTCCCCGCTCCCGGAGCCACTCTGCCCCTCGGAGAACCGCTCCCTGGGCAGAGCAGCCCCTTGGCACTCACCGCCTCACCCTTGTCGCCTTTGCTGCCCTTCTGGCCGGGAAGCCCCATCTCGCCCTGCCGCAAAGGGAAGATGGTGAGAGCCCGCGGCTGGCGAGAGACGGCGAGGAGGGAGTGCTGGCAGCCAGGGAAAGCTGCCATGTCTGGGGAGCCACGGCCAAGGAAATCCCAGCACTGGGGAAACCTGCCACCACCTGGGAAGCGGTGCCAAGGAAGCCTGCCAGGACTGACAGCCCGCTGCTGCCCAGGGAATCCCCGGTCCCAGGAAGCCATAGGGGAAACCTGCCCCATCCCAAAGGTCCCTCAGCCCTGGGACGCGTCCTTTGGGAGGGGACCTGTCCCCAGTGCCCGGCCCGGGGTACGTTCCCTGTGCTGTCGGTAGTGAAATGACAAGGAGCCATTGCTGGAGGTGCTGACCTGTGTCCCCCTTGACTTACCTTGTCCCCATCTTCTCCGGCGGGGCCGGGAGGTCCGCCGGGGCCCGGCAGCCCCATGGGGCCCTGGATCCCATCATGCCCAGCCGGACCCATGGGACCTCGCTCACCCTGTGGGCAGGAAGGGGAAGGGCTGAGAGCAGGGCTGGCCGGGACCCACGGGAGACACAGCTTGTCCCAGCGCTGCCCCACACCCTCTGCTTCACCCCACAACACCCTCTCGCACCTACCGGGGACCCCTTCTCGCCAATGGGACCAGGGGGGCCCTGTGCACCCCCCCGGCCCGGCAGTCCGATGCCTCCAGCAGCCCCTGTGGGGCCCCGCTCTCCGGGGGAGCCCTGGGGAGAAGAGAGAGGTGGGGTGGAGGGCAGAAGGCCCCAGCAGTCTTCCTCCTCTCCCAAGAAACCTTTCTCTTTATCAACTAGAATTTTAAGCAGGGTGGCAAAATTGCTCCCCAAGGAGTATATATGTTCCAAGGGAAACCCCGAAACTCCCAATAACCCCCCAAATGTCACAATGCTTTGTACTCACCGTGGGTCCAGGGGGACCAGGGGGACCTTCCCCACCCTTCAAGCCAGGAGGACCCTGTAGGACGGCAGGGTAGATGGTCAGAAAGGGCCCTACTTCCCCTTTCCCGAGGACCGTTAACAGGCTGTGTCCAAGCCTGGGACAGCACTGACCGTCTCTCCGGGTGCCCCCCGTGTGCCGGGAAAGCCGTGGATGCCTGGGGGGCCACTCTTACCGGGGATGCCAGCAGGGCCAGGGTCACCCTGCAAGGTGGAGAGGAGTAGCAGAGAGCTTTGCTCCGTCCCCACGAAGCCAGGGAAAGCCCTCGTGCCTTGCAGAGCTGAGGGGACCCAGCCCGGCTTGGCTCAGGCTTGTGGTGGTCCGGGTGAGCGGTCGGACCCCCAGCGTGGCTCCTACCTTGGCTCCTTCTCGGCCAGCAGCTCCAGGCAGGCCCTGTTCCCCGGGGGGGCCGGGGGGGCCTGGGTGCCCCCTTTCTCCCACAGGTCCCGTCTCGCCTGATTTACCCTGCGGGCAGAGAGCAGGGTGAGCATCTGGGGGTCCATCCATCCCACTGGGCTCACTTCAACACAAACACTTCCTGCCTCCATCCCCGGCACTCACCTGGGGTCCCACCACCCCTGTGGGGCCAGGGGGGCCGGTTTTACCATGAAACCCCTGCGGAGGAGAGAGGGGTTGATGCCGGGTATTGCCAGGCGTCCCCCACCCCAGACAAGGGAGGCAGGGGACCCACCGGCTCGCCACGCTGTCCCGGGTGTCCTGGCAAGCCGTCCTTCCCGGCGGGACCCTGGGAAGGAGCAGAGGTAACAGGGTAGGGGATACAGGCTGCATAGCTGGGCTCCCCGCTCCGCTGCCTGCACCCCACGGGGCGCAGTGGGAGGAGGAGGGTGTGCCAGCCCGACTCTGTGCCCTACATCGTCCCAAACGTAGACAGGACCACACACAGACATCGCCACTTACAGGGGGACCTTTCGTGCCCGGGAAGCCGTTGGGACCCTGCGGACCTTGGGGACCCTGTGGGAGGGAGAGAAAACCCACGGTCAGCGGCAGAGGGGCTTTCCCCACAGCACCCAGACCCTCTTCCCATGCCCAGCATCCCATTTTCCTTGTGCTTGGTCCCTTCCCAGGGTGCCTTTGCAGGAGGACACCCCTCCGCTGTGCAACCACCACCCACTTACCTTCTCTCCCACCGCGCCAGGGGCCCCGTCGTGGCCAGGATCTCCCTGGGGAGACAGAAACAGGCTGAGGGTTGCAGCGAAGACCCCCACCCTCCCCACTGACCCATGTCAGACCCACTGCCAGCACCCACAGCCAAGGAGCCCTGAGCACAGCGGGGAGATGGGGAGGTGGGGGACAGCAGGGAGGTGGGGGACAGCAGGGACCCCGTAGCCAGGCTCCCACCTACCTTTGGGCCAGGTTTCCCTGTGGGACCGGGCAGACCTCGCTCTCCTGGGAGGCCCTGTGCAGGCAGGAGGCAAAGGGTGGGGTGAGGTGTGGGGCAGGAAGTGGGGCTGGGAGTGGGCTGAGCAGAGTGGAGACGGGGCTGGAAGTGGGGGATATGGGGCAGGGATTGGGGCTGGGAGCGGAGTGGGGAGCTGGGGGACCAGGACAGCAGTGGGGCAGGGAGCTGGGAGGGACACGGCTGGCCCCAGGGTGCTTCCCAGGAGATACAGGCGGAAGTTTGGGGTCTGGCTGCCATGGGTTACAGTGGTCCCCAGGGTCCGGTTGCTGTGGGAAACAACCGGTTCCAGCCTAATTGCCATGGGATACCGGCAGGCTGCCGTGGGACCCCAAGCTCTGTTGCCATGGGTTACTGCCAGCCCTAGGATGGTTGCCGTGCGATACAATTCACCCGGGAATGGTTGTGGTGGGACGCATCTGGACCCCGGGATGGTCAGGGTGGGATACAGCCGGCCTGGCGGTAGTCACCAGGCATGGCACACAGGGCGATTTCTGTCACCCCCAGCTGGGGGCCAGGGCAGGGGTTACTCACTGGGGGCCCTCGCTGTCCCGTCTGCCCAGCCTGGCCGGCCTTGCCCTGCGGGGAAAGAGGAGGCCGTGGGGAGAGCAGCGCACAGGGCAGCCCCCCTCCCACCCACGCTCCCCCCATGTGCCCCCCGAGGGGACAGGGAACGGTCCGGAATGATGGGACAGGGCTGACTCACCCTCTTGCCTTTCTCTCCCGCCAGTCCCATGGGACCCTGGAAGCCAGTGGAGCCCTAAGCAGGAGAGGACAAGTGCCGATGAGGCACCCGTGGTCCCGGGGACACCCCAAAGGCTCCCCCGTGCTCACCTTGGGGCCCTGGCGCCCGGGATAGCCTGGGAGACCCGGCACTCCCAGCTTGCCCTGCAAGGGAGAGAGCAGAGCTGAGCCGCAGGCGAGGAGGGACGGGGATGCGGGGACGCGGGGCCACAGGGCTCCCCTCACCTTCTCGCCTGCGGGGCCAGGAGCACCCGGTTCCCCCATGGGACCCGTCTGCCCCTTCAGCCCCTCGGGGCCGTCCTCACCGCGGGGGCCCAGCAGGCCCTGGTCACCCTGGAACGGTAACGCAGAGGTGCGGGGAGCATGCTGCCGGGGGGACGGGGTTGCTCCCTCGGGTCCCCAGCTGTCCCCACAGACAGAGCTGTGTGTCCCCCCCAGTTCCATCCCCTCCACAGCACCCCGAGTCCTGCAGCCAACCATCAAAACCCCACGGGGTTTCGTGGCACCTGCAGCCACCCTACACAGCCCCGACAAGGAGACCCTCACCCTGAGATCCCACTTACCCTGTCACCCTTGGGGCCCATGTCCCCCTTAAAGCCAGGGAATCCATCTTCTCCCTGAACAAGAGGCACATTTTGGGGGGCTGAGACTGTGTTAGCTCTGGTGCAAGCCCCCAGATGGGGTCACAGTCTGGGGCTGAGCCCCAAATCTCAACACAGAGGGGCTGGCCCCAGCTGCAGCTCAGGGGTCCCCCCACCTGCAGCTATCTCAGAGCAAGGACAAGTGCCCCCAACACCAGGGACCCACAGATACCACAGGACAAGGACCCCCATCCCCTGCTGTCCCCGCTCCCCTACACCTCTTACCTTCTCCCCTTTGCTGCCCTTCAGGCCCCGCACGCCGAAAGCCCCCTGCAGAGACACAGAGGGGAGACCCCAGCCTGGGGCACACCGCCTGAACCCCCACACCGTGCCTCGGCAGAGCCCGGCAGAGGGGGAGGCTGCACTTACCTTCACCCCACGGGGTCCTGGATAGCCGATGGGACCAGGGGCACCCACAGGGCCCTGGGGACAGAGAGTCAGCAAAACCAGGACCCTTCCTTTGGAAAAAGGACCGTATCCCCCCACCCAGGGCATGCGATGGGATCAGCCCCTTACCTGGAGACCCTTCTCGCCAGCTGGCCCTTCTCGGCCGGGGTGACCCTGCAGGGACACACAAGACGTGAGCCCCGAGCCGGGATGCTGACGCTGCCCTGGGGTCCCCGCTCTGCCAGGGACCAGAGTGACCCCACAGCCCCTTGCTGGTACTCACCGGGGGCCCGTCAGCCCCAGCCACACCCTGTATTCCCGGCTTCCCCGGTGGGCCCTGGGCGAGAGGAGGACTTGTGGGGATGCAGAGGGACTGGAGTCACCCCTGCAGCTCCCCACCACCCGCTCAGAGCTGGGGCAGCACTGCTCCCATCCGTGCTGGGTCCTGACTCACCTTCTCTCCTGGCAGCCCGACGGGGCCCTGGGGGCCCGGCAGACCCTGCGAGAGAACAGACTGGGGTGCTGGGAAGGGACTGAGGGAGTACTTGAGCCCCCAGCCCCATAGGGACACCCCGTTGGCCCCCCATCACCTCCACGTACCTGCGGACCGGGGTTCCCTTGCTGTCCCGGGGGTCCCGGCTCCCCATGGATTCCCTGCAGGGGGGCAGAGAAAGTCCATTAGTGCAGCAAAAAACCTCCTCAGACCCCAGGATATGCCACTCCGACCCTCGCTGCAGCCCCAGGCACCCTCCCGGCCCACGCGCCCCACGAGGGCACATGGCAGGTCTCTCCCGAGCCCTCCCTGGAGCATCCCAGTCTCTCACTGGCTAATTCGGGCTGGGTGCTCCCAGGGGGGTCCCCACTGACACCCACCACGTTGCCTTTGGGCCCTGGTGCTCCGTCGATGCCGCTGGCACCCTGCGGAAGAAGGAAGGAGGGTCAGGGCCATGCTGCGCCCCAAGATGATGCCACACCAAGGACGATGCCATGCCCAGGCTGACAGGCGACAGAGAAAAATCCCCTTGGCCAGAGGTGGGGACAGACAGACAGACAGGCAGGCAGCAGCAGTGTCTCATACCGGTGGTCCAGGGGGCCCGGGGGAGCCGCGTGAGCCGATCAGGCCTCGCATACCCTAGGGCCAAGGACAGAGGGGTCAGCGGGGGCTCAGACAGCAGCACTGACCCCAGCACCCCATATTCCCCGCAGTGGGGGAGTCCAGTGCCCAAATCTGTGCTCCAAAAAGCCGCAAGGAGAAAGCCAGAGGCCAGGCTCGCCCCGCACCGCTCCTGGGGCCAGGCCAGGCTCCCGGTGCCGGCAGCAGGTACTTACGGGTTCCCCAGGCTGCCCCCGCGGTCCGGGGAGGCCGTCCGAGCCCTAGAGAGGACAGAGCGGAGCTGAGCACGTCCCACCAACACTAGCAGGGCCTGATCCTTCCCCGTCCCTCCCCACGTTCCTCACCTTGGCACCTTTCTCCCCCGGAGGGCCCGCTGGTCCTGGCTTCCCCACGTCACCCTGCAGAAGAGAGAGGGTAAGGCGGCGGGGGGATGACGGTGGCAGGAGGGCCCACGGCGCGGTCCACTTACCCTGTGGCCCTTCTCGCCCGGCAGCCCCGGCAGCCCATCAAAGCCCCTGTCACCCTGTGGGGTAGGAAAGGCGCCAGGCTGAGCCCCTGTCACCCCCCTGCCGCACAAGGACCCGGGTCTCCTGGCCCCCCGCCCTGCTGCCAGCACTGGTACCACCCCACGCACGAGACCTTGGGTCCGGTTTCCCCTGGGAGACCCCTGGCACCATCCGCTCCAGCGCGACCCTGCAAGACAAGCCGAGGGGGTGGGAAGGGGCCGGAGGCTCGGAGCCCCTCGCGACAGGGAGGGGAAGGGGCACCCTGGCACATGACAGCGGACCAGGACATTTTGGGGAGGCAAAACTCGAACCCCCAGCGCTTACCCGTCTGCCCAGCTTCCCCGGCGGCCCCGGTGGTCCCTGCATTCCCCGGGGACCCTGATGGAGAAGAGGGGAAGGAGTCAGGGCTGGGCTTGCCTGCAGCCTGCCAGACCCCTGCCAGGGCATAACCCCGCACGCCCTCTCCTCGCACAGCCCAGCCGAGGAAGACTGACCCGCGGCCCCATGTCTCCCGCCTCTCCTTTCAGGCCCGCGTGTCCAGGTAGACCCTACAAAAACAAGAGAGCGTGGAGACCCCACCACGAGGGTTCAACTGCGATGCAAAGGTGTGCCCAACAGCGTGCACCGTGTGGGGGGGCACCCCACAGCGGCCCCCACACCAGCTGTACTCACCAGCGGTCCCGGGCGGCCGGTCAGCCCCATGGGACCCGGGGGACCCTTCATGGCAAGCTGGGGAGAGAAGGGAGGAGAGGGGTGAGGGGGACCGGGGAGGCTGGGCAGGGGGGCTGGTTGCAGGGGTCCGTACCTTCGCCTGCTGCAGGATTGCTTGGGCTTGGGCTTCTTGGAAAGAGACGGTGGGACCCTTGAGGGAGTCTCCACCGAACTGGAACTGGGGGGGAAGGAGCAGGGTGAGACACGGGGGGAGCCACGGGACCCCAGTCCTGGGGACAGCCAGCTCCATGTCACCCAGAGAGCCGCCAGGCAGGAGGGTCCCCAAGGGCTGCGTCCTGCCCCAGCACTTACCGGCAACATGATCATGGTCCCCGCTGGGCCACGGATCCCGTCAGCTCCCGGCAGCCCCGGCCGTCCTGCGGGACCCTGGCGTAGGGGAAAGGGGGGATAAGCCGTCATCACGCTGGCAGAAGCCAGGCTGTCAGGTCAGGGCTTGCAGCTCCATCGCCCTGCGCACGCGCCGGCATGCAATGGCAGGAACGCCGGGACGCCCGCAGCCCCAGCCCTGCCGCAGGGCAGCGCTGGCCCCGTCACAGCCCTTCCCGTCTGCTCCGTACCTGATCTCCGGGGTCCCCAGGCAGCCCTGGGAGCCCCGGTGGTCCCAGGGGACCTGTTTCCCCCTGCAGAGAACACAGAGGCATGTTAAGGCTTTGGCATCTCCAACCCCTCCCCACAGCGGCCCCTTGCTCCTCACCGCAGGGCCTGGGGGTCCCGGCAGCCCCTCGAATCGCCGACCCTAAAGAAGAGAGTGAGCCCCATTCTGTGAACCGTCTCCAATGCGTGACCCCGGGGTGCTGCAGAGGGCTGGGGGCCACACGTCCCCAGAGGGGCCGCGCACTACTCACCGGCTCCACGATGGCTGGCTCGCCTTTCTCCCCCTTCAAGCTGGGCTCCTACAAGACACCGGGGTGAGGAGAAAGCCGAGAGCTGGGCTGGGGTGAAGGGCTCCAGCCTGCCTACGTGGCCCCTGGCCCCCGCACCGTGGCCCCAGCTCGGCCAGCTGTAGCTGGGGGGTCCTGATTCTCGTCCCCAGCGCTACCTGGGGAGCCTGGATCACTGTCTCCTCCCGCTCGGCAGGGCCGAACCGCTCCCGGCTCACAGAGTCCCCATCGTAGTAGTCCTCATAGCCCGGCAGCTCCGCGCTGTCAGCCCCAGCCACTCCATCCTCCTCAAATTCAAGCACAAGCTCCTCACCAGTGTCCTAAGGGATGGGGAGATGCTGGGGGTACGAAGCGGGGGGACCACCCCCGCCTGCCCCAGCCCCGAGCTCTGGCGCTACCTCGAAGAGGTCGGTGCCGTTCAGGGTGACGCTCACGGTGGTGGCAAGGCTGGAGGGGACCGGCGGCAGGGAGCTCTCCTCCACGGATGGCGTCGGCGTGGGCGTGCTGGCCTTGGGCGATGCGGAAAGGGTGCAGGGTGAGGAAGGGAGCGCTGCGGCAGAGGGAGGTGCTGGCCCATGACCCTTGCGGGGTCCCGCAGGGTGATGCCCTGCTTTTGGGGGAGCCACGGCCAGACTTGGGGCGTCCGCACCCCACCACAGCCCCCGCCTGGCTTTGAGATGCCAGAGCCATTCCATTTTTGGGACAAGGCACCGGGACTCCCGCTCCTCGGGGACCACCAGCTGGCAGTGACGCCGGGACAGAGGGGAAGGAGAGCCAGGGCTCGGCAGTTGCTGCTCCCAGGCTCGGGGGCGGCCGCTCCCCCCCACGCCGGGGCCGCGCCGGCCCTGGCTCTGAGTAGCACCTGGAGCACGGCCACCCCTCGCCGGGTCTCTCCCAGCCGGCTCGGCCAAGGCTGACTCATCGGCAGGAGGGGCCACCGTCCCCAGGCCGCCCTTGGCCAGCACTGCGTCCCCAGCTGCAGCCGTGACCCATTTCCAGAGCCAAAGGGGCCAAAGGCAGAGGCGGGGGGTTGCCTCCTGCCCTGCCCCGGCGTCTCCACCCGGGGGATCCCCAGCGGCTCCTGAGATGCGCTCCGCAAGGCCAGGAGCCGTGGGGATGGCTCAGCCCCAGGTGCCGGCGGAATCAGCATCCTTGTGGGGGTGCACTGGCCACCCGGGCTCCCCCAAATCCTGGGGAAGAGCCGTTCCAGCCAGAGCCCTGCAGTCACGTCCAACAGACCCAAAGGTCCGGCTCCGTGGGAGCCGGAGCGGCTGGAGCCAGCCTGCTTTGTCCCAGCCCACGCAAAGAGGAGGCTGGAAGTCGCTCTGGATGCAAGAGGTCATGCGTGGCACGGCACAAGCTCCATGCACAGGCACCTCCAGTTCTGGGGTGCATCTGGGTCCACCTCAGGCCATGCACACCCGGAGCCGCTCTGTATTTAAGCCGGATTTGGGTCCTGGCTGTCCCGTCTCAGCACAAGGAGCCAAAGCCAAGCACAGTACTGGCCAGCGGGCACCGGCGAGCTGCGGAGCGCGCACGCCACAGCCAAGCACAAGCAGCAGGTTAGCAGAGCTGGGTTAACCGGGGTGGATTAAGCAGCCGCAGAGGTGGGTTAGTCACGCTCTCTACCTGGCTGGCTGCGACGGAGGGCACGGAGGCCTCGTGCTTCTCCAGCAGCTCTTTGTTCCTCTTCTTCTTGCCCTTGCCCTTGCGCTTGCCTTTCCCCTTCCCCTTCTTGCCCTTCCTGCGTGGGGCGGCGGTTGGCTCCAGGCCGCTCTGCAAGGGGCAGCGCAGATGACAGCGGGGAGAGAAACACGAGCGTCAGGGGCCCTGGCAGCTCCCTCCACGGTGACACCAAGGCTGGCAGCATCCCTGCGGGCTGCCCGGCAGGCTGGGGGCTCCCAAGGGTCCCCCCAGCCCTTCCCCTTCCCAGCTTGGGTGCTTACCTCCTCTGGGAAGGGGGCTAGGAGGGGGTAGAGCAGGGGCTGGTCACAGCCTGGCATGTAGAGCTGGCAGTAGGAGCGGGCGGCCTCGGGGTCGGCCACGATCAGCAGCTGCTGAACATCACCCTGTGGCAAAGGAGAAGGGCAGAGGACGAGGGGAGTGGGTTTTCTGCCCCCCATATCCACACCCCAGGCCGGTCAGGTGCCCACGCACACCCCAGAGGTGTGTGCAAGAGCCGGCACTCATGGCCTATCCCGGCGGCAGCCGGCCGGTCCGTGGGTGGCTCAGGGCAGGCGGCATGGACACCCCCTCAGCCGGGAGGAGGGTGCAGGGGGTGGCGAGCGAACAGAGAGACCCTTGTCTGCCTGCTGGGGACAACACGGGCGGGGGGGCCAGCCCCTCTCGCTTCGCTGCCTCAATGCCGCCTCTTTGCCTGTGGCCCCTGACATTTGCAGCGGGCAGGAATGCAGGGAGGGGACCCAGGTCACCCCACGGAGGACGGGGACACCCCACGAGGACAGAGAGCTGCCCCCAGCGCAACTGGGGCCTCTACCAACCGCGGCAACCGGGTCCCCCCCTTCCCCAGACCCCTCACTACCAGGGCAAGGGCGCTGCGGGACAGTCAGGGGCTCTGGCACAAGGATTTGGGGAGGGACCCACCTCGAACACCTCCTCATCCAGGAGGCGCGCCCCAAAAATCGTCACCCCCTCGGTGCTAACGAGGGGCTGAGGGCCCCGCTCCAGCGGCAGCGTGGCGAGGAGGTGGCAATCCACCAGCAAGGAGACGTTGGTGCCCTCCACGGCCAACGCCACGCGGTGCCACCTGCGGAGACGGGACTCGGTCACAGCGAGGGGGGCCGGAGAGACCCCCCTGCTCCCCCCCCCAGCACTCACCTGCCATCGGCCAGGTTGACCCTGCGGAAGACGGGGTAGCGCTCGGGGGCCGGCCGCCCCTCCTGGTCCTCATAGAGGAAGACGGGCGAGAGTCCGATCTCCACGCCCAGCTGCTGCACGCCTCGCTCGTCGTAGATGGAGAGCAGGAAGGCTTGTCCTCCGCGCCGGGCGCGCACCGTGGCCAGGATGGAGAAGTCCTCAGGGAAGGGGCCATCTGCAACAGGGACGAGGGGGGAAGCCATCAGGCTAAGTGTCTCCCCAGTGCACCCCGAGAGGCGGCTCTGCACCCCGAAAGGGGATGCTCGGCCTTGGAGCGGCTCGGTTTGCACCCCGCGATGGGCTTGGCGGCCCCAGGGCCGCCCGGTGCCGTACCGGGGAAGAGCTGCCGGGTGGGTGCGCTGAGCTGGGTGCGGTTGTCCACGCGGAAAGCGAAATCGGGGTCTTCGGTCCCCGGGCGCTGCGGGCAGATCCCGGCAGTAACGGAGACGCCGTCCCGACCATCCTGCATGCCCAGCGTCTGCAGCACGTCCACAGGCGCCGCTGCGGGGTGAGCGGGGACCCTTCAGTGGGTGGGGGCCCACTGGAAACGCCCCGGCTGTTCTCGGTGCTTGCAGTCGAGGACCGCGGCCGCATCCCCATCCCCCTGCCTGCCTCCTGCCAAGCCGGGCCGGCCCGGTGCCAGGCAGCTGTGTGGGCCCAAGGTCCGGTCCCGCGGCCGCCAGATTCCTTCAGCGCATTCCTCCGCCCCCGGCCCTTCTCTGCACCCCACAGCACGGGTGCACCCAGTGGGGCGGGAGGGTTCCGTCACCCCTGGGAGATCCCCGTCACCCCTAAGCCCAGCCTGGCTACACCCAACTGGAGGCGTGGAGAGAGGGTTGGGGGTGCTGCCCTTTTTCCACAGGGAGCCGGACCCCGATCATCGGCAGCGCCCAGGTGCCTGGAGAGTTAATCCGGCGCGGCCAGGTGTGCATGGGGACATCAGAGAGCACCGGGGCCCCCCACCCACGGGGGCAGCACCCACCCTCCCTGCCAGAGAGGCCTGTCCAGGCAGGCCAGGCAGGGGGATCGGGAGTGGGGCGGGTGGGCAATTCCTCCTGGGGAGGCCCCCAGCCCGGCTGGGGCACCCCAAGCAGGAGAGGGGGCATGGCAGGGCAGGGCCAGGCTGGGAATGGGCTGACCCTGCTCCGGACGAGCCGTCTCTCAGGCCCTCCTGACCCCAGCACATGGGTCCGGCTTCCTGCCGGCGCTCCCCGGGGAGAGCCGTCACCCGGCCGTGGCGTGCCGGCGCTGGGAGAACCCCCCACCCCCGGTACAGGGCTGGTGGGTGGCCTTGGAGTGGCTGTACAGGCCAAGCCCCCCCGGATGCCAGAGCCGGGCGTGTGCAGTGTTGGGGGGCTCAGGGAGCTGGGGGGCAGACAGGGGTGCTGGCGGCTCGGCACCGCTCTCGGTAAAGCCAAGGGGTAGGGTGCGGCGAAGCTGGCGGGAGCGGGGCAAGGGCAGCCCCCCACGGCGCTAATCCCTGTTATTCATGCTTCAGGTGCTCCCCCAGACCCCCTGCTGCCCCCTGGCCAGCCCCCAGGTGCCCGGGCTCCCCACCCTGGGGACAGCACCCCCATCAAGGGACCTGTGGGGAGCCCCCCAGCCCCATGGGGAGCCCCCCTGCCCCATGGGGAGCCCCCCTGCCCCACGGGGAGTACCCCCACCAAGGGACTCGGGGGGAGCACCCCTATCTGGGGACCCGTGGGGTGCACCCCTGCCCCATGGGGAGCACCCCCATCAAGGGACCTGTGGGGTACATCCTTGCCCTGGGGGGAGCACCCCTTCCCCACAGGGAGCACCCCCACCAAGGGACCTGTGGGGTGCTTTCTCACCCTGGGGGGAGCACCCCTGCCCCACAGGAAGCACCCCCTCCCCCGGAGGAGCCCGCCTGTTCCGAGGGGGAGCACCCCCCAAGGCACCCACGGAGAACACCCACAACCCGGGGGGGACTCCCTGTCGCCAGCTGCACCACCCCACAGCCGGAGACACGGAGGAACCCCAGGGCCCCGACCCGCGGGTCCCCCAGAGGGGCTCCCCGACACACTCCCCCCCCCGCCGGGATGCCGTGGCCCCCCCTCCGGGCCCTGTCCGTGGTGCTGAAGGCGGCTGCGGGGTCCCTGGGGGCCCCCACGCGTGACAGCACCGGGGATCCCCCGGAGACTCCCGCGTCCCCTCGGTCCCCACGTCGGCTCAGCCTGCCGGTTCCCCCCCACCTTACCGCGGAGCCGGAGAAGTGTGGGGGGGGGGGGGGTGAGGTAGACAAGCGGGGCCACGCGTGTCCCCCTCACCCGGTGCGTGTTACCTGCCCTGCTCGGGGGCAGCCCCGGCAGCACGACGAGGAGAGCGGCGAGGAGCGCGGCGGGGAGCGGGGGACCCTCCATGCCCGGCCCGGCGGGTGGCCGGTGCCCGATACCGGAGCTCGCAGCCCGCCCTGCCCCGCTCCAGGCTCCGTGGGGCGGCGGGGGGGCAGGGGAGGGGAGGGGCGGCACCCCGGCAGCCCCCGCCTCCCGCCCGGCCCGGCCCGGCCCACGGGCGGGACCCGGCACCCACGGCCGCCCCGGGCCGCGGGGGGGCCCGGCTGCGAGCTCCCATCTCTTTGAACGAGGCCGAGGGGCGATGGGCGCCCCCAGCCCCACAGCGAGGTTTTGGGGTGCACGGCCCCCCCCCACTGTTCCCAGCCCCACAGCGAAGTTTTGGGGTGCACGGCCCCCTCACCCCATTCACAGCCCCACAGTGAGGTTTTGGGGTGCACGGCCCCCCCCCACTGTTCCCAGCCCCACAGCGAAGTTTTGGGGTGCACGACCCCCCCACCCCATTCACAGACCCACAGTGAGGTTTTGGGGTGCACAGCCTCCCACCCTGTGCCCAGCCCCACAGCAAGGACAGCAGGTTTTGGGGTGCAGAGCCCCCCATCCTGCTCCCAGTCCTGCAGAGAGCTTTAGGGGTGCAGAGCCCCCTACGCTGCTCACAGCCCCAAGCAAGGATGGCAGGTTTGGGGGTGCACAGCCCCACACCCCACTCCCAGCCCCACAGCAAGGATGGCAGATTTTGGGGTACAGGGCCCCAAACCCCACTCCCAGCCCCACAGCAAGAACAGCGCATTTTGGGGCACAAAGCTCCCCACCCCACTCCCATCCCTACCCCAAGGCTGGGGATTTCAGAGCACCAGCCCCACAGCAAGGCCGGGGGGCTTTGGGGAGCCCCCCACCCCATGGCGCAGCTGCCGTTCGGCCGGGCTGGCCCCCGGGGCCTGGCTGGCCGGCGTCACCCCATTGCCTCATCGCCTGAGTCACGGCCGCTCGGCTCGGCTCCGCTCCCCCGGTTTTCCATTTCCTGGCAAATATTTACCGTTGTCTCTGCAGTAACAAGCCCCCACGGATGCCCCCGGCCCCCCAAACCGAGCCCCTGCCCCCCCCATGCCCCAGGCTCTGAGGGCGACGCAGCCCCCTCCCCAACCCTCAGCTCCCCACAGGCCCCCATGAGAGGCTGGGGGGCTGTGGGGTCCCCGCCGGGCCCAGGGTGGGCACCTTGCTATGGGGCCGCAGCCACACGTGCCATCGCCTGTGCCCATCCCACGTGCCCCGCGGGGGGGTCCCTGAGGGGTGCCGTGTCCCGTGTTGGTGGGCAGGGGAGGGGGCTGCGGCCCGGCGGACCCCCGTGCCCTCCCCATGGCTGCCCCTGGGGAGGCTGATCCTGCTCCCACGTGATGCCGGATCCTGATCTCATAAGAGCCTTTGGACCGGAGGCCAACGCAGCCATGGCCACCCCCGCGCCCCGCACTGTCCTCGTCACCGGCTGCTCCTCTGGCATCGGCCTCGCCGTCGCCGTGAGGTTGGCGCAGGACCCGCAGCAGCGCTTCCAGGGTGAGGAGTGGGGAGGGGACCCTTCCATGCTGTCCCGGGAGGGGTCCCACAGCCCCACGTCTGCCCCAGCAAGGAGGGGACAGAGCACTCCAGGGCGGGGAGGGTGCAGGGTTTGGGGTCCCCATCCACCCAGCCCCGGAGCCTTTCTCCCCACAGCCCCCAAGACTGGAAGCCCTGTGACACCAAGCTCGCAGACACCCCCTGAGCGAGCCAAGGCATCCCTGTGCCACCCCTCACCTTCCTGCCAGGCGGGGCAGAGCGGGGGACATGGGGCAGCCCCACGGGGACACGGAGAGCACGAGCAGCGCGTGGTTGTGAACACACACGGACGTAACCAGGCCGACAGCACGCTCCCGCCCGGCTGGACACACACGCGCGTGGTCCCTGCACGCCATCCCGGTTCCCATGCCACCCGCTGTCACACCCCCCCCCCGTCCGTCCCCACAACCCCGCTGCCCCACCACCAACCCCATGCCAGCGCTGGGGATTAGTCCCGGGGGGCGGATTAAAGGCCGTGTTACCAAAGCAGCTTAGGGAACGTCGTCCCAGCTTGAGCCTCCGACCCCGCCTGGCATCTGGGGTCCCCCTGACCGGGACTGGGGCTCCCCGCAGTCATCGCCACCATGCGGGACCTGCGGAAGAAGGAGAAATTGGAGGAGGCGGCAGGACCAGCGCTGGGAAAGACGTTGAGTATCCAACGCCTGGATGTCTGCAGCGATAGCTCAGTGGCAGAGTGCATGG
Source organism: Phaethon aethereus (assembly GCF_964289735.1). Classification (NCBI taxonomy): domain Eukaryota; kingdom Metazoa; phylum Chordata; class Aves; order Phaethontiformes; family Phaethontidae; genus Phaethon; species Phaethon aethereus. The sequence goes on from NC_138608.1 coordinate 665,349, forward strand.
GCAGCATCCCCGGGGGACGGGTGGACGTGCTGGGTGAGCGGGGTGGTGGGTGGGGGGCCACACGGGGCAGCCAGAGGGGGTCTCTGAGCCCTCCACGCCGTGCCGCAGTGAATAACGCCGGCGTGGGGCATGTCGGTCCTGTGGAGAGTATCAGCGTGGAGGAGATGAAACGCGTCTTCGAGACCAACTTCTTTGGGGTTGTGAGGATGATCAAGGCCGTCCTTCCCGACATGAAGCGGCGACAGAGCGGTCACATCGTGGTCATCAGCAGCGTCATGGGGCTGCAGGGTGAGGCAGGATGCCGGGGGGGGGTCTCACTCCAGGGAGGTCTCACCGAGCTCAGCCCCTCTCTGCCCACAGGGATCGTCTTCAACGACGTCTATGCCGCCTCCAAATTTGCCGTGGAGGGATTCTGCGAGAGCCTGGCCGTGCAGCTGCTGCAGTTCAACGTCTTGTGAGTGTGAGGGGGTGGGAGGGACCCCAGAGGCCCAAGGGTGGCTCTGGACCCCCACCTCGTCCACCCGCTCCGGCCCTACAGCGTCTCCATGGTGGAGCCGGGCCCTGTGAACACGGATTTCGAGCTGAAGCTGATGGAGGAGGTTTCACGCTCCGAGTTCCCCGGCACCGACCCAGCTACCGTGCGGTACTTCAAGGAGGTGTACCTGCCGGCTTCCCACGAGATCTTCACCACGCTGGGGCAGAGCCCCACCGCCGTAGCTGAGGTGTGGGGCTGGGAGGAGTTGGAGGAGGTTCTAGGGGCCATTCCTAGCCCCACACTGACCCTGAGCCCCAACCCTCCGCTTGCAGGCGATCGTGAATGTGATTGGATCCAGACGTCCGGCTTTCCGCACGCAAACCAACTGCCTCTATACACCGTTGGTGGCCCTCAAGTACGCGGATCCCTCGGGGGACCTGTCCGTGAGGACCTACTACCACCTCCTCTTCGACTACGGCACCCTCTTCCACCTCAGCATGGCCGCCCTGCGGTGCCTCACCTGTGGCTGCTTCCGACGTCGGGTCACCCCGCTCTGAGTGGGGTAACCCAGGGAGGGGGGTGGCTCAGTCCCTCGATGGTGGGGAGGGGGCCACAGCTGCAGCCCTGTGCCCCCCAGCATCGCTCACAGCAGGACATACGGACGGCACTGGTGGCTGAATGCGTCCCCCAGGGTGTCAGAGCTCTCCCGGGGGGCTCTCCCGGCAGGATGGGGTCCCGGTGGAGCTGAGCCCTCCGTTGGATGGGGAGGAGGGTGGGGAGCCTTGGGAGAGCTGAGGGGAGCCAGGGGAGGGGGACTCTGGAGGGGGTTGAAGAGCCCTGGGGGGAGTTGGGGGAAGCTATGGGGTGAGGAGGTGGGGTAGGAGGAGCCTTGGGGGGCTTTGGGGAACATTAAGGGCTGGGGAGCCTGAGGGGCTTTGGGGAATCTGGAGGGGTGGGGAGCCTGGGGGTGCTCTGGGGGTGTTGGAGGAGACTCTAGGGGTGCTCTGGGGGATTTGGGGCTGTTGGGGAGCCTGGGGCTGCTCTGGGGGTGGGGCTCTAGGGGAGCTCTGGGGGATCCGGGGGCTCTGAGGGTGTTGAAGATGCGAGGGGGGCTCTGGGGGTTACCAGTAAAGTCTGTGACTTCACCCCCCACCGCCGCCCCCTCGCACTGACCTTCGCGCCGGTGGCGGTACGGGCCGGCGGGGCCGGGGGGTGCTCCGGACCGGGCCGGGCGGGCGGGCGGGGCGGCCCCGGGCCCCTCAGGCCCCGCTCCAGGCCATAGCGGGAGCAGGGACGGCCGGGCCGGGGGGGGGTCCCCGCGGTGCTGCGGGACCGGGCCGGGGGAGAGGCCGCGTAACCATGGCAACGGCGGGCGGAACGCGTGGTAGCGGTATGGGGCACGCCGGGCAGGGACCGGCCGGAAGTGACGAGCTGAAGTAGCCGGAGGGCGCGGGAGGGGGCGCACCGGAAATGCCCGTGGCCGCATGGTGGAGGCGGCGGCGAGATGGGGCGGCCGAGCAAAGTACGGGCCGGGGGGCGCGGGAGCGGGCCGGGCCTCGTCTGCGGGGCGCCGGGGACGCGGGGCGGGGGCACGTGCCTCGGCCGGGGGCGAGCGGGAGTCGGGGCGGCCCTAGAGCGTGGCAGCGGCCTGGTCCTCTCGGGGATCGGGCCCTCCCCGGGGGGGCAAGAGGGGACGGGGAGCTCGGCTGCCCCGGAGATCGGGGGCTTGGGCCTTCCTGAGGGGAAGGAGGGGGAACGGGCTGTCCCGGGAATCGGGCCCTCCCGGGGAGAGCAGGAGGGGAATGGGGGGCCCGTTTGTTCCAGGGATCGGGCCCTCTCGCGGGGGCAGGAGAAAGGGGTGCTCCCCTCTTCCCGCCGTGGACCACCTAGTCCCCGGCCCTGACCGTCCTCTGCCTCCCGTAGAGCAAGAACCAGAAGAAGGAGCGGGCGGCAGCGCTGCAAAACGCCCAGCAGGAATTCGGCACTGTCCCCCACTCCTTCGTCTTCCACCGCGGCCGCATCGGCAAGAACGTGCGGCAGCTCATGGCCGATGTGAGGAAGGTGATGGAGCCCTACACTGCCCGGGCCCTCAAGGTGAGCTCGGGGCGGTTTGGCACAAGGGGGGAGCGGTTTGGCGCCGGGGGGATTAAGGATTGGGCCACTCTGTGCCGCAGGTGCGGAAGAACAACTCCCTGAAGGATTTCGTGGCCGTGGCCGGGCCCCTGGGGGTGACGCATTTCTTGGTCTTCAGCAAATCATCCTCCAGCATCAATTTTGTGAGTAGCACGATCCCCCACTGCCTCCGGGTCTGCTCCCTCCGGCAGGGAATGGGGCAGGGGTGCCCCTCCGCAGCGGCTGTGCTCCCCTTGCCACCTTGCCTTTTCGGGGAGGTTTCCCCCCTCCTTGCAGATGCAGGTGATGACAAAACGCCACTGAGTTCATACTGTGATTCTATCCAAAGTAAACGCACTGATGCGTCTGCGCCGAGGTGAGGGGGGTCAGCCCCGGCGACTTCCCCTGGCGCTGAACGCTGCTTCTCTCCCCGCAGAAGCTTTTCCGGTTGCCTGGTGGCCCAACGCTGACGTTCAAGGTGATGCAGGTGGGTGCTTACTTCCCCGCCGGCGCAAAGGGCAACATCTCACCCCCTCCTCATCCTCGTGTCTGTGTCCCCATCTCCAGTACTCGCTGATCAAGGACGTGGTCTCGTCCCTCAAGCGACACCGCATGCACGAGCAGCAGTTCACCCACCACCCACTGCTGGTCCTCAGCAATTTCGGTCTCCAGCAGATCCAGGTCAAGTTGATGGCCAGCATGTTCCAAAATATGTTCCCCTCCATCAACGTCCACCGGGTAAGCAAGGTTGAGGGGTCTCCCCATGCTGCTGGGGGGCGGCTCAGCACCCATCCCACCTCCTCCTGTACTCGGGGTTCAATTCTGACCGGTTCTGTTCAATATATTTTATCAACCATCTGGAGTTGATGATCCCAAAGTGAGAGGTGGTGTTGACTGTCTTGAGGAACGAGAGGCCTTGCAGAGGGATCGACATAGATCGGTGCAGTGGGCTGTGATTAATGGGATGAAATTTATAAAGTCCAAATACTGGATTCTGCACTTAGGATGAAGTAACACCAGGCACAAGAATAAATTGGGAGAGGAAGGGCTGGAGAGCAGCCCTGCAGAAAGAGATCTGGTAGAGTCAGCGAGGGCAAACCGCATCCTGGGGCCGGTGAAAAGAGGGGATTATCCCGCTGTGTTCAGCGCGGCTGCGGCCTCAGCTCGAGTACGATGTGCAGCTCTGGGCCCCGCAGTTTAAGAAAGGAAGGGAAGGTCCTTGAGTGCATCCAGAGGAGGGCAAAGCTGGTGACGGGGTGGAAGGAATGTTCTCCAAGGAGTAGCTGAGGACTCTGGGTTTGTCTAGTTTGGAGAAAAGGAGGCTGAGGAGCGACATTGCTCAGCTCCCTCAGGAGGGGATGTAGAGGGGGAGGTGCTGAGCTCTTCTCCCTAGGATCCAGCAATAGGACGTGTGGGAATGGTTCAAAGCTGCACCAGGGGAGGGTTGGATGGGACATTAGGAAGCCTTTACCAAGAGGGTGGTCAAACCCGGGAACAGGCTTCCTGGAGAGGCTGTTGATGCCCCAAGCCTGTCAGGGTTTAAGAGGCATTTGGACCATGCCCTTAACACCATGCTTTTAACTTTTGGTCAGCCCTGAATTGCTCAGGCAGTTGGAGGAGATGATCGTTGTAGGTCCCTTCCAACTGACATCTCCTTCCACAGGTCAACCTCAACAGCATCAAGAGGTGTTTGCTCATCAGCTACGACACGGAGACGCAGCTGCTCAATTTCAGGCATTAGTGAGTGTCGTGTCTCTGATTTTAGGGGACGCCCTGCACCCCGTGTCCCAGCACTGACCTCTTCCTCCTCCTCCTCACAGCAGCGTGAAGGTCGTGCCCGTGGGCATGAGCAAAGGCCTGAAGAAGCTGCTGCAGGAGAAGTTCCCCAACATGAGCCGCCTGGAGGACATCAGCGAGCTGCTGGTGAAGTGCGTGGTGGAGGGAACGGGGTGGGGGGCAACGGTCCTGGAGGCGCCTTCCAGCCTGTCCCCAAACGCATTCCTCTCCCCCGGCAGAGACATAAACCTGTCGGAGAGTGAGGCCGAGCAGGATGGGACCCACAACGTCCTGGAGCTGCCGCAGGCATACGCCGGCCGAGGCAACATGAAAGCGCAGCAAAGCGCCATACGCCTCACCGAGGTCTGTGACAGCGGTGATGCCGCGGTTGCCATCGCCCCAGGGATGTTACCAAGCCTGATCGGGGCTCTCCGCATCCCCCCCTCCCATAGATCGGACCCCGCATGACTCTGCAGCTCATCAAGGTAGAGGAGGGCCTGGCGCAGGGCAACGTGCTCTACCACAGCTTCAGTAAGTGCCACAAAAATGCCGTCTCTGGTAACTGGCCGGTGCGGGGGCTCGGGCCAGGGCACCTCACCCCCCTCTCCCCGTGTGTTTAAGTCCACAAGGCGGAATCGGAGGTGAAGGAGATCCTGGCACGGAAGGAGGCAAAGCTGCAGCTGAAGGCGGAGCGGCGGCAGAAGCAGGAGGCAGACGTGGAGCGCAAGCGACAGCAGCGCGAGGCTCACAGGTGAGGGCAGCGCGGCAGCAGCGGTGTCTGGCAGCGGCCCGGCAGAGGCTGATGCGACAGTGGCACTGCAGGGAGAAGAGCCTGGCAGGGATGCGGCGGAAACGGCAACAGGATGGCGACAGTGACGCCGAGGATCCCGGCGTGCCAGAGCAGCAGGATGCGGCTGAGCAGTCGGAGGAGAGCGATGCAGAGTATTACCGGCAGGAGGTGGGCGAGGAGCCGGACAAAGGTGAGACTGAGTCCCCCCGCCCCGTCCCCTCCCGCTGACAGTGGCTGATGATGCAAAAACCTTGAGCTCCCCGTGATCTCGGTTCAAAGTAAACGCACTGACACGTCCATCAGCCCCACCACTGTGCCCCCCTTCCCCTCCATTTTTGCTGAACCCCCTTTTCTCTGTGGCTATCCTCCCCCAAGATCTCTTCCCCGACCGCACCAAGAGGAAACGAAGCTCCTCGGGTCCTGTCCTGCTATGGAAGCGACGACGGCAAACCCAGCCAGAGCATCCCACTGCCCCCAGCCCTCGCGCCACAGCGCCGGGGAAGCGGCGGAAGGGAGACCCGGCACCAAGGGACTCACGGCACCGCGGTGGGCCCAGGCAGGGGCTGGCTGGCCGAAAACTGCACCGAGGAACCAAGCGCCCAGCCCGGGAAGGGGCCGGTCCCGGCTCCGGTTGTGCTGCCTCGAGGCCAAAGGGGCGAGGGAAGCTGCTGACAAAGGGGAAGACTATTTTCCAGCGGCCCGGACGTGCCAAGAAGGGGAAGCGCTGAGGCATCAGCCACCAGCCATGTGCCGAGACTGTGGGGGGAAATGGGTCCCCCTCCCCGTTCCTGCTCCAGTGCAATACATTGCTTGGAACAACCGTCTGTGGCTGTGCTGGGTTTGTGGGGCTCAAAAGTGGGGTCCCCCGGGCTGTAACGGCGTCCCCCCACCCAGGGTGGCCTCTTCTGTGCCACCTCAATGCAGTGAGGCACACACAGCTCCTTCCCCTTCGTGGCCAGGGCTGAAGGCAGCTGCCAGGCTCTGTCTGGGCACTGCCCTTCAGAAGAGGAAGTGCCCTTCCCTGCCTGCAAACCCCCGCCAGCCTCTTGCCACCACTGTCCCCAAAACAGAGCAGGATGTGACACTGCGGTGGCCCTGTGACTGCCACTGAGGGAGGGACAGGAGGCGAGAGAGGCCGGCGCGGACCCTGAGGAGGACGGCGCGAGTGAGGCGAGCGGCGGGGCTGTAGGCAGAAGCACGGACCCCTGCCTGCACCCGGGGAGCCGGACAGACAAGGGGACACACACTATCCCCAGCGTGGGACCACAAGGCCTCCTCGGCCCCAGCACCAGGCAGCCGGGGTTCACCAGCCCTCGCCACTTCCCTGACTGCAGCCACCAAAAAGAGAGGGGACACGCACCGGGAGGAACCCCCTCCCCGAGATGGCCGCCCATCTCCGTCACTGCGGTAACTTCAGCAGCTTCCAAGAGTCGCTGTGGCCGGTGCTGGCAGCGCAATTCCCGCTGGCGCTGGTGGGTAACGGTATGGCCGTTTACCGTTTTGCCGCCCGCGAGCGCTCCTGGCACAGCGGCATCGTCTACTCCTTCCACCTGGCCGTCAGCGGGATGCTCTACTCCCTCTCGCTGCCGTTTCTGGCAGCATATTATTACCCGCCCAAGGACTGGCGCTACGGACCAGCGCTGTGCAAGCTGGAACGTTTCCTTTTCAACTGCAACCTCTATGGCGGCATCTTCTTCGTCACCTGCATCAGCCTCAACCGCTACCTCGGCATCGTTTACCCGCTGCGGGTCCACGGACGGCTGCAGCCACGCCACGCCAAGGCGCTGAGCGCAGTCGTTTGGATGCTGGCTGGGGTGCTCTCAGCACCCACCTTTTATTTTTCGGAGCTGCAAGAAGCAGAGGGTGCGATCGAGTGTTTGGGGAGCGCGGCTCCGCAGCGGCTGTGGGAATTTTATCCCTACAGCCTGCTGCTGGCTGGGCTGGGCTGCGGGCTGCCCTTCCTGCTCACCGCCTCCTCCTACGCCGCCATTATCCGCACTGTTTTCCGTAATCCTCACCTCAGCCCGCCGGAAAAGCGGAAGGTGGGAATGCTGGTAGGGGCAGGAGTGGCTCTCTACGCCTTTTCCTACCTGCCCTACCACATTTTCCGTAACCTCAATTTGTGGCGTCGCCTGCTGCGACCGGGCACAGAGGACTGCGCCGTCTCCAGAGCCATCCACGCTACCGCTCAGGTCTGCAAAATCCTCGTTAACCTCAACATCTGCCTGCACCCGCTGCTCTACGCCGCCCTGGCCGACAGCATGCAGAGCTGCTGTGGCGCCAGCTGCGGCAGTGGTGCCAGCGATGGCAGCAGGGAGCGGGCTGAGCACGTGGAGCTGCAGCCAGTACCCTAGGAGCCCACCCAGGGTGGCCCAAAGCGGCTAGCGCAGCCTGTGCAGTGCTTGGCATAGCCCTTGGGCACGCGTTTCCTTCCCAGCAACGCGTGAGAAGCAGGATTAAAGCCAAAATCACAAGCATGGCCTCGTATCATGCCTTCTTTTGGCAGAGATTCCCCCTTTTTTTTTTAGCTTAAAAGCTAGGGATGAACCTAAAAAACATAGAATTGCAATGCCGTGCCATTCCCTGTGTTGCTGACTCAGGTGCTGCCAGCCCCACCACGTGCCTCGGGGGCAGCCCCAGCTCTGCCACGGGATGGGGCAGTGACAGGGACACTGTGGGGACAGGGACTGGGGGGGCTCCCTGCCCAGTGAACCCCACCCCAGCTCAGATCGACACCTTGGTGCATACCAGACCGTGCGTCTTTATTTAGAAGCGCCGACTGCTCTCACCGGGAGCTGGCGTGGCACCGGATTCAGTTGGTGGAGGGTCTGTGGACAAGGAAGAGAGCACAGTAAGGAGAGGGGAGAGGGTGTGCGGCCCCCCGGCACAGACGGAGCATGTGCCACCCCCAATCCTCCAAGCCAACCCCCGGCACTTACTTGGCCCATTCCACATTGAGGATCAGGTGGTCGTAGCCAAATCCGGAGACACCGGCAATAGCCCGGGCCGCATCCTCCCGGCGGTGGAAGCTGATGAAGGCGAAACCCTGGGGTGGGAAGAAAGTGAGAGGGTGAGAGAAAGCAGGGGGGTCTTTCCCCAGGCCCCCTGAAAGAGAAAAATACCTCCATGCCCACCTTAGACTGCCCGGTGGTCTTGTCCTTGGCTAAATAGATCCTAGAGATGGAGCCAAAAGGCCGGAACAGCTCCTGGAGATCAGTCTCACGTGTGTCCTCGGACAGGTTGGTGACACGGATGGTGGCATTGTCGTCGGCTGGGGTGGGGGGAAGGCCAAGGAAGGTCAGGGCTGCTGGCGGGACCATGGCCAGAGCCGGCACGAGCCGTACACAGCAGCCCCGGAGAGGCTGCCCCCACGCCGAGCAGAGGCCTTGACTTACCCCTGCGGTTGGGCTGCATGGACTCCCCGCGGCGGCTGGCTCCGTCTCTCAGGCTGGGGGGGACGTACTTGCCCGTCTTGCTCTGCTGAGCCTGCACCGGCTCCGGCTCTGAGGGCAGGAAAGGCAACAGGCAGGAGGTGAGGCTGCCCACAGCCGCAGGCAGATAGCGGCCCCCTCTTGCCCCCTGTCTCAGGATAAAAGGGTGCCGTACCTCCGGGCAGCTTCTCCTTCTCGCCTGTGGACAGCCCCAACTGCTCAGCCAATTCCTTCTGCATCGGCCCCAGGGTGTCCTTGTAGGGACAGCGGGTAGTCCAGTGGTCGCCCTTGCAAATACGGCATGAGACGATCTTCTGCCCCTTCAGTTTGTTCATGGGATCCTCCTCCTCCTGGCAGTTCAGGTCCTGGGGGACAGGGAGACCCCTGAGTCCCGTGGGACCCACCATGCACCCTGGCACGGCCTCACCAGGGGCTCCCCACCGGCCCGCGAGCTCCCACCATACCCAACCCACCTCCTTGCTGGTGATGAAGGTCATGAAGACGTCGTCGCTCACAGTGGTCGTGGCCACATTAGGGCCAGGGGCATCAAACTCCGAGTTGCCAAATTTTTTCCAGTTCTGGGGAGAAAACGGGGGGAGGAAAGGGGGCTCACTCTCACAGCATGTCCCTAAGCAGCTGCCAAACACAGAGCAGGAGCAGTCAGCAGGAAGGGAAATGCTCTCCACCGAGGGGTTGTTGGGACATTGAGAAGGAACGGGCAGAAGCAGAGGACTGGGAAATGAAGCGGTTCCTGCCGGAGCACAGATTTCCCTCCCTCTCCATTACCAGAGAAGGTGCTCACCTTCCGACGGGCCACCGCTTTGGAGGCCTTCCTGGTTTCAATGCGGAAGGTGCGGATGATCTGTAAAGGTGCAGAAGAATCGATCAACGCAGGAGGAAGGACGGCAGACGTGCCTCCACCCCACACGTGCCAAGTCTGGGGCTGCCAGAAGCAGCAGAGTCAAAATGGGGCTGTGATGGGACGTCCCTGCTGACACGTGGCTGCCTGGTGCTGCCTGACTGTGCAGGCAGGGATGAGCCCCCACACCAGAGCAGAGCCGAGGGTTCTGGAAGGGGAGAAGGGGAGCTCAGCAGCAGGGAAAAGCTAAAATGGCAGCCCAGGAGACAGTGCTCACCTTCACCTTGCGCCCATCCTCCTCCTCACGATACTCCGTGATGGTTTTGATGTTCCCGTTGATGAGCTCTTTTGGGGAGGGGAGCGGGCCTGTGGGGAGGGGGGACAGTGGGATAATGTCTGATGTGGGGGAGGCAGCAGGAAAACAGCCTCCCGGCCTCTTGCCCAGCTCTCACCTCCCTTCAGCAGCTCGGCCTCGGCACTCAGGCTGCCCCCCAGCACCCCTGGCAGGGGGATGTCCTTCAGCAGCTCGCTGGTGATGCATTTATCTGTGAGAAAAAAAGAGGGAGTGTCACCCCCTCGCTTGGGGCGAGCCCAGGAGAGGGGGAAAGAGCCCCGTGCCCTGCCATAGGCAGGGAGGAGGTGCCCTGTTCTCTCCCCCAAGCAAGGAAAAGGCCAAAGAGCCAAGAAGTCTCAGCTATTCCAACTCCCATGGTTTCCTCAGTCCCTGAAATGGGTGGAATAAGGATGGTGAGAGAGATTCTACTCCCTGCTCTGAGTCAGGCACACTCTGCTCACAAGGACCGGCCTCAGATCCTGTTTTGAGCCCTGGACAAGGAGCGGGCACAGCTCTGGGCTGTTTCAGGAATAGCAACTGCTCTTTTTCCCGACAAAAATTCTCTGGTTACCAGCAGGAGGAGCAACAAGGGAAAAAGGGGGACGGAACCGGCCTGCCACAGGAGTCACTCACCGTCCTCTCCACCCTCCTCTTCCACCTGGTCGGCCCAGCTGGGCTTCGAGCTGTAGAGAGAGCAGACTCCTAGCTAGACCCGCTGTCCCCCGCCGAGCCGCCTGCCCCTTCCCTCCGGGCCCCGGCCAGCCACTGGCCCTGGCCGCCCCAACGCTCCCCCTCGCCGCTCCCGGGCCCCAGCACCGCCGACACCCCCTTCCCCTCACTCATCACAGCCACAGCCCTGCCTGAAGCCCCACCCGGGGCCCGCCAGGCCCCACATCCCGGGCCCAGCCCCGCTTCCCCCGAGGCTCTCCTTCCCCGGCGATGCCACAGACGGCTGCGCTGCCTGGGCTAATCCTCGGCCCGACGCTCGGTCCCCAGGCCGGGCCCAGCCCCGTCCTCTCACTCGTAATCGCCCGTCGGCATCGCGCTCCCACGGCCCTCACGCACAGCGACCGGAAGGAGGCGCCACACTTCCGGCGGCGCTGCGCCACTTCCGGCATCGGCGAAAGGGAAGGGGCGGGGCAGGCTGGGCCGCGCTGCATGCCGGGAGGCGGTTGCTAAGCAACACCTCAGTGGCCCCTGCGGTGCTGAGGCCTAAGCTCGGCCCGCAGAAAGGAAGCGGGCGGCTGCGAAGGGGTTATAATTTATAGGAGAGATTTATTTGAAGAAATATTACAACATATAAAAACTACATAAAGTATCAATTCCCACTGGTACAAAGCGGCCGATTATTTTCAATACAATGCGGCATAAAAACAGGGGGCAGGGCCCCAGGGCAGGGTTGGGACTGGGGGTCCCACAGGGCTCTGCCAGCAGTGGGGGGTCCCAGGGCTGTAGTGGAGTTCGACCATCACAGACAGAGGCGGAGGGTAGCTGGGAGACAGACACGAGCAGGGCCAGGGGGGCCGGGCCACGGCAGGGCCCCATGGGCCAGGAATTAACAAAAAAAAAAAAACCAAAAAACAAAACCAAAACAAAAACAAAACCCAAAAAACAACAACAAAAAAAAAAAGGTGTTAAAATAAATCAGTGCATGTTTGGGAGTCCTGGTGCTGGAGCCGAGGCCACGCGTCAGTTGGCGGTTTCCATGGTCTCCATCTTCTCTGGGGCACTGGTGTCTGGGGAGAGAGGAGGGGGTGACGCCAGCGTACCCCAACCCAGGAGGGGCATGATGGGCCCCATAGCCCCAGCCCAAAACCGGGACCCTCACAGGAGAGGGCTGAGGCCAGGGACGGTGTTTCAGAGCCCTCTGCCCGGGGCGCAAGGAAGGGGACGGCAGCGGCTCCCAGCGCAGCACCTACCCGCCATGTCTTCCTTCAGCTTCGCCAACACACACGACTTGATCTCCAGCCCGATGGCTTTGGCTAGAGGAGGAGGCACTGCGTTACCGACCTGCGACAGAGGGAAGGTTACGCTGGGCACTGGCTCCGCCACGCCGAGAGGCGGGTGCCGCCGGCACTGGGTTTGCCGCCGGTAAGCGGCCGGCACTCACCTGTCTGTGCTTGTCGAGGATGTTCCCGAAGAGGCGGTAGGTATCGGGGAAGCCCTGGGAGCGGGCGCACTCCCTCACACTCACCACCCGGTGCTGCTCTGGGTGCAGCACCCGACCCTACAGGTGCAAATAAAGCCAACGGTCGGGACCGCGGCGGCCATTCGGCAATGCCTGCCCTTCCCAGCAGAGGGGACGGATCCGGTGGCACCCACCTGCTTGCCCATGGGCTCGGGGTTGGTGACGGTGGTGCTGAAGAAGCCATCCCACTCCAGTCGCCCATAGAGCCCGGCCCAGTGGTTGTGCCGGTTGCCGGTATGGGGCAGGCACCAGGGGATGAGGGTGTTGAATTGCCGGTCTGCAGGGTCGCAGGGCTTGCCTGGGAAGATGGAGAGGGTGAGGAGGGGGGCGGATGGGCAGCCACAGCCATTTTTGGGGAGCCAGCACCTACCTTCGGCACAAGAGCAGACCCCCCGCAGTGCCCCGGAGCTGCTGCGGCCGTTTTTCTTCTCGTGGTGCGTGTACCGCAGCTTACGCGTGGTCGTGCCATCTGACAGCCGCACCTCGATGTTGGGCAGGTCGCGCCAATCGGAACCAGGGGCCAGGGGGATGTGTCTCATCCGGGCTGCGACCAGGGCACTCATGTCCTGCCAACGACAAGCCCGCTGTCACCGTTGGCAAGGCAGGGGATGCAGAGAGACACCGGCCACCCCAGGAGCCCGAGTCCTCTCTCTGGAGAGGACCGAGGGAGAGAGACAAGGTCCCAGCAGCTCCGCCAGCCTCATCTTTAGGAACATTAACCAGGGGAAGCTTGGGGATGGTCCCTCTCACCTCACCTCCCATCCAACCTGCCCTTGCCCCCCATCTCGGTTTGGGTCTGGGGGGTCTGCGTGCAGCCTGGCCCCTCGTCGAGACCCCGGGATCCGCACCTTGCAGATATGGTCCCTGAGGATGGGCTGATACTGGGAGCCCCGAATCTGCCGCTGGAACCAGGACTGGGGCTCCCCATTGTAGGAGATCTCCAAAGCAGAGGCACCGTTCCTGATCTCCGGCAGGTCGGACATGGTGTCCCGCACTGTGATGGTGCGGAAGGGGCCGGAATACGTCCTGGGAGGAAGGAGGGAGCCGTGAGCGGCCAAAACCTCGCCCTCATCAGCGCTGGCGCGGCTCCAAAGGCTCACCGGGTGATATTGCTAACAAACTTCTTGTCGTCCACCACGACGCTCAGCTGACAGGCACGGGGCGCAAACACGTGTAAAGGCTCAGGGAACATAGGCAGCTTCTCGCCGGGAGCTGCGGCGAGCACAATGGCTCTCCGCCGCGTCTGGGCCACGCCGTACTGGCCAGCCTGGGAAGGAAGGGACATCTCCTGAAGGCATGGGAGCACCCCCATCCAGCCTGAGCCCTCGAAGAGCTGGGAACATGCCCCAAGCCACCAAGGGAAGTCAAGGAGCAACGCAGCCAACTGCTCCTTTGGAGGGGACGGTCCATGGCAGAGCCAGGTGAGAGGACAAGGGTTTTCACCCCAGTTAACTGTCCCAGGGTCACCCAAGAACCCTACCTGTAGGACCCCGAAGGTGCACTGGTAACCCATGCGGACAAGGCAGCGCAAGGTGAGCTTCAGCACCATGGAACGCTTGAAGGACACAAAGTTCCTGACGTTCTCCAGAAGGAAGAACCGCGGTCTGTAGTAGTCGCAGTAGCTGCGAGGAGGGAGAGGGACACGCAAGCAAGGACAGAACAACGTTTGAGGTGGGGGGCTACCAACAGCTCGACAGCTCCTTGCTACCCCCCCTGCTCACCTGAGGAAGGAGACCACCAGGGAGTTCTTGAACTTGGAGTAGGTGCGGGAGTTGAAACGGTTCATGCCGCTGAAGCCCTGGCACGGGGGACCACCACACAGCATCTCCACGTCCCCCTTCTGCGGCAGCTTCTGCCCCAACGAGTTGGTCTTCTCACCGGACATGACCAGCTTCAGCAGGACGTTGCAATCCTCCGTGAAGACGGTAGTGCCGGGATTGTTCAGCCGGAAAGCCTGGGCGGCCGGTTCCCACATCTCGATGGCCCAGAGCGTCTCCGACACGCCTGGGGAGACAAAGCGGAGGATCTTGAGCCTGTGCGGAGGAGCAGAGCGCTGGCTCGCACCTCCTGATCCGGCACATGCCGAACGCAGCCACCAGCTTGGAGGATCCAAGCGGCCAGCACCGATGTCCATCTCCCCAGGGGCTCTGCTCGTCACCCACCGCTGTCCCCGTTCTGCCGCTCACCTGCTTGGTGGAAGCCCTCGGACAGCCCTCCACAACCAGAGAAGACATCCAAGGTTCGCAGCTTGGGGAGCTTCAGCTCAGCCGGCTCCTGCTCGCTCTGCTCGCAGCTCACCGACGACTTCCCTTTGCCTTTGCCTGCGAACAGAGCCCCGCTCACATCAAAAGGCAAAGTCATTTCCTCCTCTTAGTGCTTACAAGGCAAATTCTTCTCCCCCTCCTCCGCAGCAGTTAAAACATCAGCTTCAAGCACCTTTCTGCCCCTTAATCGTTTCACCGCCGCTGCCAGAATACGCCCTTGCATTTGGAAGGGAAGCCTCTCGTCTTTCCCCCATGCGATCCCTTTCCATCCAACAGCTCGTGGGCGCAGGCAGAGAGTTTCTGAGGGTCAGACGGGCACAGTGGTAACTCACAGGGCAGCTCCCCGTGTTGGGAACAGGGTACAAAGCCCTACGCTACGGAGCGGCCAGCCCCTGGCAGAGGGTTGGCAAGTGAAAGGCTTTGAGATCTCTCAGGGACCAGGTGCTCTCGCTGCAAAGCTTATTTTGAAAAGATTAGGTGCCTTTAAAACAGAGCTGCAGACCACATCGCTGCATCCTGCTAGAGCATCAGAGCAAGGAGGAGAGCACAGAAACATCTGTTCGGTGGCACGTCTTATCTCTGCTCGGCAGCACGTAACGGCAGATGCGAACCGGTTCAACCACCCGAGACCTCTCCCCGCAAGCAGACCTACCTTTCCCTTTCCCCTTCCCCTTCCCTTTATTGCCAGAGCTCCGAGCGTGGTTGGGAGGATCTTCAAAGCTCTTGGTTTTTGCATTGTAAGCCTGAGGAAGAGAAAGGGTTTGGGACGCTTGAACACAGGGCTTTTCTAGCTTAGGAACAGGCGAAGCGTTGCCAACAGCCCATGAGAGCTGCAAAACCCAAGGGCAGACACAGGCGCAGCCCTGGGGGCTGCAGAGGGTCCATCACTACCCTCTCCATTGCCTCAGGGAGCTGGGGCGGCGGCCCAAGCGGCCGAATTTGTTCCATCAGCTCCATAGGGAGCAATTGCTCCAGCTAGCTCCTGGTGACACTTGGATTAAAGCTTCCTTTGCATCTGAGACTTAGTCCCCAGGAGATTGCAACAAGCTACAAATCCTCGCTCTGCACGACAGCTCCTCTGTTGCAAAACGCACCCGGAGAGGCAGGACAGCCTGCGCCAATAGGCAGAGGTCCATGTGCCTGCTCCACTCGGTCCGGGGGGCTCAACACGCCAAGGGACACGGCCAGACCCCTCGAACCCCGGCCCCCTCACCTCCAAGAAGTAGAAGCGGTCGAGCCCACCGGTGGAGTAGTCCTGGATGCTCTCCGTCAGATCCTCCCCATACACCACCGTGCAACGGCCCTGCACAGCGCGGAAGTCGACCGTCGTCTCCTCATCGCTCCAGTACAGGAGGTTGATGTCCGCATGGTAGCTGGCTTTCATGGACTTGTGCGTGTTCTCGGGTCTGCAGGGGAAAAGACACCTAGACCGGGGAAATGCTTTCAGCAATGTCCTCGCCCCGGTCCAGCCTCTGGTGCCCGCACCGTTCCATCTCCCCAGAGAGAGGAGGGTTTATTTCCTCCGGCTGCACATGTTCACTGGCATGGCCTGGGCACAGCACCAAAGGGATGATTTGTTTCATACCAAAGGGAGGTTTTTTGGGGGGTTCTCTTAGGAGGAGGGAGGGGGAATTGGCACTTGGAGCTGGTAAGCGGATTGGAAAGCAAAGAGATCTGAAGCGAGGAGAGCCGTTAGGCTCGAAACGCGCAGCGTCTGAGCGTCAGCACGTTCCTCCCGCTGCCAAGGCTCTTCACACGCATCCCTCCATGGTGTGGGGGAGATGACTAAGAGCCTGCAAATGTTTGGGTAAACACCCACGCCCTGGGACGGCGCTGGCCGTGCAGTTCAGCATGGGTCTGAGCCCAGACCGCCGCAGCAGTAAGACCCTTCAAGCAGCACCCACGCTGCACCGACCGACCATGCCACGGTGCTCGAGGCACCTGACTCCAAAGCGACCTCGAGCTGATGGTGCAGAGCTTTTCCCAGCACCAGAGACCTCGCACGAGCCCTGCAGCCCACCTGGGGGCTCTGCACCCCCATAACGCAGACCCCGGCAGCACTGCCCACCTATAAAACTTGCAGATGCGCAGCTTGATGTCGGCTTCGTTAGGTTTGCCGTTGCTGCGGATGTTGCAGAAGATCTCCTTGATGCGGCCCACACGGTAAGGGTCGGGGGCATCCAGGTTGCTGCCCTTGATGTACTCCGAATACTTGCGGTAGTGCTCCGGGTGCAGCTCCTCATCCACCGCCTCCTTTTTGGGCCGCTTGGCTGGGCTGGCGGGTTTCATGCTGGGAAGAAGAGAAGAGAAGGAGGCTGGGGTATCCTTCCCTCTCCCCCCCCCAAAAAAAACCTAATGGCACAGAACATCCTCCTCCATCACTGCCTAGCCTGCCTGATTCCTCCTCTTCCTCTCTCCTTGCTGTGGGGTGGCAAGGTGGGCCCCGAGGCATCGTGGCAGCACCAGCACCAAGCCTCCTGCTCCGCGGCACAGGCATTTTGGAGCCAGACCATCACACAGCCATGCAGCCAGAGGGGTGCACGGCTGCCAGCTGAGGTGCCTACACGTTGCTGCCCCAGCCCTCTTGCCACAGAGGTTTGCCATTTCTCCTCCCGTAATTACAGGCAGCAGGCAGGCTCTTGTTCCACCTTTCATCTACCCAGCCGCGCTCTTTTGAGAAAAAAGCAACGCACAAAAGGATTCTGATTCATCTGCCAAAACATGGCAGCTCAGCGGGCAGGGCTCCCTGATCAGAGAAAAGTCGCTCCGTTCAAGGACGGGAGGTGAAATTTGGGTTAGAGACACCTTCAAGCTAAGTTTCTGGAGATTAGGATAGGTGCTTCGTTTACAGGTGGGATTCACTACCCGGAGACTATGTCCTCTGCTACCAAAAGCTTGACCAAAGAGCATCCTGAGAAGTGCTTACAGCCCCCTGCAAGCACCAACCTGAAGGAAAAGGCTTCTGGCAAGAGGTAGACGCCATCTCCCACCCTGTACTGCACTCCATTCTTGGTGGCCATGGCGTAGAACATCTTCCCATCCCCTTCTTCCAAGGGCTCAGCCACTTTGGGTATCTCCTTGTGCCTTACCTCGTCCAGGCGCGTGCAGCTCATGCAGAACCTGCGGGAAGGGGGACAGCACAGCGTGGTGACCGGGACCGTGCCAAGGCCGGCTGCAGTGCTGCTGTGAGCCCAGAGCCTCATGCTGCCCGTTTCGGGCAGAGCGGATCCCGGGAGCCGCTGCCCTCTGCACGCTCACTTGTATTTGTTGTCTTCCGTGGGCTGAGTTTTCGGTGGGGACTCAAACCGAGCGTACTCCTGGTCGTACCACATCTGATAAAAGTAAGTTCTCCCGTCGTCTTCCACCATCTTGATCTCCGTGTCCAGCCCACCCTGCTAGGAGAGAGGTGTTCGCAGGGATCGGGTGCTGCTGCCTGCGCGACGCCTGGCCCGGGCCAGCTGGGGTTTGCAGGGCTGTCACCCACCTCCATGGACCAGTTCTCCGAGGGCGCCTTGTAGATCACTTTGACCTTGCCATGAATATAGGAGAGCTGCATGTCCTCGCACTCGTCCACCAAGAAGAGCTCCAGGGGGTCAGAGGTGGCCCCCAGGACAGTGTCCGAGCCGGGGCAGAACCAGTGTGCGTGGAACATCTGGCCACTGCTGTCCTCCCACATGGCCGTCACCCTGAGGGGGAAGGAACCAGGATTATGGGGCACCAGGAAAGGGCTGAGCTGTTCTGAGCCTTGCCAGAGCTGGAGAGTCCCCAGACAGCAGCACGGCTGAGCGGGGACAGCAATTAGGGTTCCCCCCATGCTCGTCCCCCCCAGCAGGAGCAGACTCGTCCCCTTCAGCAGCACAGCACCAACCTGGCAAGGTAGAGGGGCTTGGTGGGATCGTCGGGGCTGACAGAGACGCAGTCTCCCACCTCCAGGGTCTCCGAGTCAATGCAGACCCTCTGGTAGTAGTCCTTCTTCCCGTCGCTCTGCAGAAGCGGTCAGAGAACACTGTTAAATCCCCACGCCAGCAGGCGACGCAGCACCCTTCGCAGCCCAAGCACCCACCCCAGGCCTGGCGGCGGGAGGGGAGCGGGGTCCTGCCCAGCCTCACCTTGATGGGCTCCCCCACCCAGGAGATACGGCTCTTGTTCTGCTTCTTCTTCCGGCCCTGCAGCATCTTCTTGGGCGACGGCATCTCAGGGATGTTGTCATCCACCTCCTCGTCCTCATCAGCTTCCCGGACGGCCAAGTTCGGACACCTGGGGACACAGGGAGAGTCGCTGCCGCAGCGCACGGTGCAGGGAGCACATCCCCTCTCTCCGGAGGTGAGGAGGACTTTGGCAGGAGGCATTGCTGCCGGCGGGGGACGCACCTCCTCTGCAAACAAGCCTGCTTACTCCGCCCGCTGCCCCCAAACTTCACCATGTTCTGGCAAGCCTTGCACTTCCCGCACTCGGGCTGCTGGCAGACCTGCAGCAGGGAGAGGGAACGGGCTGAGTACGGGCAGACGCAGCGGAGATGCCCCAGGCAGGAGGGACAGGGACCAAGGGCCCCCGTTACCTCGCAGACGCCACAGCGCCGGCGCTTCATGGCATTCTCCTTGTCATCCTCTTTCTCATCCTTCTCGATCTGCTCCGAGAAGAAGGTGTCGAAGATGAGGTACACCAACTTGGTGGTGGTGGCTTTGGTGGGACCCTTGTCCTTGTCTATTTTGGTGGGGTGCCGGATGGCTTGCCGCCTGACAGCGCGCCTGAGACCAAGGTGAGAGCAATGAGAGGGGACTCCGTGCCTCGTATCGCCGACAGCTACAGCCACAACCAACAACCCGACCCCCAAGGAGGATCCCCAGGGAACAGAGCTCTCCCCGGGGCACCCAACAGCCAAGAACCACGGTGGGATTCCCTAACAGGCACCCAGGCATGTGCGCTGGCTGGCACAGGGTCCTGAAGGGATGCTTCAGCAGGACAAAGAGCAAAGCCAGGCTCTGGGGACCCAACCCAGCACCCTTCCTCCCTCGGGGCAGCACTAGGCAGAGGGTTTTCCCAGTTTTGGAGTAGAAATCCTCCCAATCTCCTGCCTATGCCACTGAGCCTAGATCCTCAGGTCACCCCAGCTGGGAACGAGCAAAAGGGTTTTTTCTGGAAGGATCCCCTGTGCAAAGCCAACAGGAATCCAGCCTGCCGGCCTCCTCCTGGGGTGCTGCAAAGCCAAGTGCCCCCGAAGAGAGGGTCTGTGCGGGGCCACGGGGCTCACCTCTTCCCCAGGGTGACTCCAGCCAGCTTGATCAAGTCCCTCATGCAGGGCGTGATGAGGACGGGGGGTTCGTCGCTGTCCCCAGCTTCATCGTAGCTTTCCACCTGCTCCACCACGAACTGGGCATGTCGCAGGAGCGAGTCCTCTGTGAAGCGGTTGAAGTTCAGCCCCGCGGGAGGTACGGTGGTCTGCGAGGAGGGGTTGGTTAGGGAAGGGGTGGCAGAGCGACAGCCACCCCCGGATACCGCTGCCGTTGGATTTTCACCTCGATTTTGTTGAGCAGATCCTCGTAGCTGACGTCGCGGTTGTTCTGCAGGAACTCGACGACGATTTTACTCATGTAGATTTTCTCTTGCATGAGGGCGAAGATAGGAGCGTACTCCTCACTGGGCTCCATCAGGATGTAATCCGCGAAGGCTGCGGCGGAGAGATGGCGGCGTGCGGTCAAATACCGGGGAAGTTAGCGGTAGTTAAGGATGAGCTAGGACTGCGGCAAGTAGGTCCCGGGGAGGGGAAGACCAGCCCATCCACACTGCTATGGCACCAAGACCTAAGCGTGCAGGGAAGCTCTACCACGAGCCAGGACCCACGGTCACTCAGCTATCACCACCAAAGCGAGGGGGGAGTGGGGACGTGAGGTGGGGCACACTATCCACGCACTAGCCTTTTATTTTTGCTGTTACCTAATTAGAAAGCAAAGACAATCCAGGGTTTTTTTCTGTCACTACAAACTCCATTTGCTGATGCACAGGAGAGTTAAGTCCTCCTCTGATATCATCAGGTTATTGGAAAGGTTCCTTGCAGAAACGGTGAAGGGAAAAAGCTTTTAAACCCCCAAATACCAGGTTCTTCCCCCAATTCGGCTAGAGACTGAAAAAGCCAGCTGGGACACAGAGCCAAGGGCTGGCTGGGACTGGGCGTTCCTCCAAGACCTTTCTCAACACAAACCTGTCCAAAAAGCCCGGGGAGCAGAGCAAGAAAGCAACAGAGCCCTGCAACAGGGGCCAAGGGGTCACGAGCAAACAGAAAACTCCCTCCGAGAGCGACCCTGACCCATCCCCACGTTGCACCGGCAGCTTCCTGCGGAGGATGGACCGGCAGACGGATCCCGCCTGGGAAGGGCCAGCAGGGAGACACCCCCCTCCAGCCCCTCGCTTGTCCCAGCTCCGCGCAGGGCACTGCTGGCAGCTGCGAGCTCAGCAGGAGGTTTGTATGCATTTAACATCAACCTGGGTGCTGCTGAGCTAAATAAACCCGGACCCGAGCTTCGGCACGGTCCTCCACCTCGCCACGTGCTTGATGGTGCGAGTTCCCGGCGGCGGCAAAATCCACGAACCCAGACAAAGCTCCTTCATCAGCCGGACGTGCGGCAGAGACTTAACTCCCAAGCCAGGCGCGCTGCCCGAGCCCAACCTCCCCCGTCCTCACCCACCCACCTGTGGTGAAGCCGATCAAAGCCTTCTCCCCTCCATCGAACCCCGTGATCCACCAGGCGTTTATGGGTCCCAACTTTTTGGCTCTCACCCCGCCTGAAAGCAAGAAAATACAAATTTCAGTCTTCGGTACCTAAAAAAACCAAGCAGCTGCAGATGAAGGTGGATCCAGGTGGCAATTTGTCATTCTGCACGTGGCATCGAGCTGAAATTTAAGGTGACAAACCACCGTCCCCACGGCCCTCGAGGCTCCTCCGTGTCAGGCTCACCGTCCAGACAAGGGTTATCATCGTAGATGGGCTTCACGGCACCGCTGAAATACAGCTCGATGTTCCTCTCGATCAGGCCGGTGTCGAAGGGGCACAAGTGACCTCGCTTGTCGTAGACGCTGGCAAGGGACAGAGGTTGTAGTTTGATGTGTTGTCCTGCGGGATTTGCAACTCCAGCGGGTTTTTCTAGCCTGATTTCCTATGGCTCACCTAAAAGAGGTGACTTTGTGCTGCGGCAGGTCCTCGTAGCTCTCAAAGCCGTCTTCGTTGGCGTCGAAGAGGGACAAGCGCTCATCCGTCAGCATTTCTGGCTCTTCCAGCTGAACAACGGAGAGAGGAGAACGTTTAACGAGCGTTCCCGTTAGCGCGACAGCTCTCCCCGGACCCAGAAAAGGAGCATTAAATCCCTTACGGCATCATCGGGATCCCCTTGGAAGAATTTGAGGTCGGGATCGTCGAGGTACTGTCTGCAGTCGACGCACTTGGGAGGGGTGGTCTGCAAGACAGGGGAGACGGCGTCGGCGTTTTTCTCTCCCCATGAGCTCCAGCCCACGATCAGGCTCAAAGCTCCTTCCCCAAACAGTCTCGTTCGTTAGCGCAACCCTCGCTTTTAAAGCATCCAGATGGCAAAGCAGCGGCCGCTACCCTCGCTTCGAAAGCTCATACAGGCTGTGCTGCTCCCCACCTTGCTGGGGGGGGTGATTTTTGGAAGCTGCGTGGGCTGGAAATGGCTTTATCTTTCCCTTAGGGAAGTCCGGCCGCTCTTTGGAAGAGTTAAAAGAATTTGAAAAAATAAATAAAAAATGCTGAGATGGAGGAAAAGGAACTTACTTTAGCAGGTGGTGGAGTTTTAACCTGAGTAATTTCATCTTTTATCTCCAACCTGGGTGTTAAAAAAAAAAATACAAAGGGATGAATACACCGAGCAGCGTAATGTCATCATCCTCCCCGTGCTAATGGGGCCACAGCGGAGGGAAACGGGCACCAGCAGGCACCGGCCCAAAGCGGGGAACGCTCTCCTTCCTCCTTACCCTTCTTTGGTTTCGATTTTAATCCTTTTCTCATCTTGTTCCTTGAGGGAGAAACAAAGGGGTGTAAGGGGAGGGCAGGCAGCACGACATGCTCCAGGATAACACGCTCCACCCCAGCGTGGCGGCAGCCTGGCAAAGCAGCTGGCCAAGACCTCGGTTGCCAGCGGCACCAGCACACACCTTCTCCTCCAGCTCCTCTTCCTCCTTCTCCACGCTCATCACCTCCTGCTTCACTTCCCCGTTCACCTCCTCCGATTTCCGCTTGTTGGACCTGCCGGTTTTCAAACGCACCGGATCAACCCGGGGGTCCAGCGCCAAGAGGGTCTGGGAGGGGACGAGGGGCTCCCCCGGCACCGGCAGCAGCGGGGCTCCCCAGGAAAGCGCCCGGCGGGTCCCCAAGGCCACTTCTCTTGGGAACCACAAGTTTTGGGATCAAACCCATCAGCCCCGGACGGCAGGGAGAGAAAGAGGAGGGTGAAGGGTCCTGGGGGATGCGGTAAAGGAGGTGCTGATTCCAGCCCTGCCACCGTACTGACCCTTTGGAGAACATGCTCAGGATGGTCAGCTGCCGGCCGGAGCTCCGAGTGACCCGGGAACTGGCGGGAGACTCTGTCGGAAAGACAACAAAGGATTGCGTTAACGATGGGGACCCACCGCCCTTCCCCTCCTGCAACACCCCACGGGGCCGGGACCACCGTGGGTGACAGCACCCCTCTCTCTACACCCCATCATCCCAGAGCAAGGCAAGGAGACCCCAAAATCCTCCCCGGGGGGGTGGATCACCACTCTCAATCCCTCCAGGAATCGTCGTGCTCCCACTCGGCATTTAATGTGTGCGTTGGGAAAGAGGATGGAAAACCAAGCCACTATACTTTTGCTCTCCCCGTTGGATCGGCTCCTCCTGGCCTTGCGTGACCGCGGCGTGGGGACTAACGAAGAGGAGGAAGAAGAGGCGGCTGCTTCCTCCATCTCCATCGCACTGTCTTCCTCCCCATCGGGTCCTGCTCGCTCCAAGTCCTCGTCACTCCCGTAGGCGCCGTTTTTGGAGCACCCGTTAGATGCCTGCAGCAGCGGCACCGCCGCGTCCCCATTCTCCGCCGAGAGCTCTTGGTGCAGCAGGGCTTTCACCTTGGCCAGGTACCTCTCCTGGGAGCGATGAGCATCGGTTAAACCGCCCGGCTCCGGTGAACCGTGCTACCAAGGAGCCGGCACAACCCAACCCGCCGGCTCGCCAAAAACCAGGCTCTCACCTCCGACAGCTCCTCGCAGCGGAGTTTGGCTTCTAGCTCACTCAACTGGTTCTGGACGTCGGCTTGGAGGAAGCCATGGATGAGGCTCAGCTTCTCCTTGACGCACTCCTGCAGGCACGGAGGGGACGGCATGGGGCGGGCGGCAGCGGCACTCCCCGCGGGGCTTGGCGGAGCGGCGTCTCCGTAGGCGGTCGGGCTGAGCCGAACCGCCCGTCGCTCCGAATCCGGGTGCCGCTCACCCAGCTCGCGGGGACCCTCCTGATATGAGGTGGCAGCGGTTTCCATATGACAACGGACAGCGCCGACACTGGGACTACGACCTCACTGGGTCCAGGGAGCTGGGCCAGCAAGGGAGACACGGGGGTCTCAGCCAGCCAGCCCGCCGCACCGCCCTGTCCCTCCCCATCCTGTGCCGGGGGGGCTCTGGACTCCCCCCATGCTTGCAACACCACAGCAACCCAGAAACAAGAGGCTCTAAGCACCAGTGAACCACAGTCCCCCGCTCGGCGCCAGCCACATCCGCGCCAAGCAACCAGGAGCCGGCTCCAGAGCCCTGCCGACTCCCACCGCCGCAAGCGGAGCATCCCGAGCCCGATGGCAGCAGTGGATGCGGGACCAGCGGTGACGGCACGGAATGGCGGCACCCAAATCGGAACCAAGGGCAGGTGGAAACACAGCTCCCGTGTCCAGGGACACTCACCTTCTCGCTCAGGCTGTCTTCATCCCTCTCCAAGTCCTGCAGCCTGCGAGAGAAGAGCGTTGGGGGTCAGAACACGCTTTGCCGACCGGCGACAAGGTTACGGGGTTGAGACCGACGGTCAGGGCAACCAGGACAGACCCCAAAATCGCCTTGACGGCTCCAGAAACAGCACCCGGCACAGGAGCGGCGCTGGCTGTGACCGCAAAGAGGGGCCAAACTGCCTCAGAGGGAGAGGGATGCTCGGCTCCCGGGCGAGGAGTAAGGGGGAGCCGGTAACAGGATGCCGGCACCCAAGGGACACCCCGAGGGAGCGGTGGGGGCTCGCTGCCCACCCGTGCCCTGCCCTGGCGTGAAGCTGGCAAAAAAAAAAACACGGGGGAGAAGCCACGTGTTGTCTTCCCATGGCGCTGGCGGCACAAAGCGGCGATGGAGGGTGGGGGAAAGCGGTCGGCGCTGCCCCTGCACAGCGGGGACAGCCCCCAGCCCCACGGCGAGGGGATGGCGAGGAGGAAACCCCGTCCCCGCTGCTGGGGGTTTGGCACGACCCTGGCGCTCCTCCCCCCGGTTCTCTGCGGCTCTCCCGCCGAAACGGGGAGCCCGTCCGCTGGACCAGGGCCATGCAGCCGCCCCCCGGGAACGCTTCCGCCTGCCGAGACGCAGGACAGGACCTCTCCGGTGCTGCCGGCATGTCCGGCACCGGCTCCGCTCGCTCCCGTCTCACCTCCGGCTGCTCGCCGTTTTGGCTTCCTGCCCCCATGCCGCCGCCACTGCCGCTTCCTTCGAGTCGGGGCCGGCGGGGAGGGAGAGGGGTCCCCACCGCCACCCCCCAAAAAAAACCAGGAGGGCGATAAATCCCGTCCCGTCATCGGCACCTGGGTTTGAGGACGGCCATGCAGCCGCAGCTCCAGCGGAGACCAACGGCAGACAGGGAAAGGTCGGGGCGCGCCAAGGCTGTGCCGCGCGGCCGCCGCACCGGAAGAGGGGTAGCCGAACTGGAGAACGGCTCGGCGGCGGCCGGTGAGCGTGGGCCCCCCCCTTCCCGCCAGCCAGGGGATGCCGGGAGGCGAGCGGAAGGGACAATAGCCGGCGGGGAATACAGCGCAGGAAACGCCAACCCCTCCATGTGCCCTCCCCGCTGGCGGCGGCAGGGCGAGAGCCCGGGGGGGGACACGGGGACGGTGCCGGATCCCTCCAGAGCGAGGAGGGGGATGGCTCAAAACCCCCCCCCGTCACAGGGGAAGGAAAGGTCCCCGCTGCACCCCGCTTCTGCCCCCCCTGGAAGGGATTTCCATGCCCCCCACCCCAGAAAAAGGTGGGGGGTCACCCAGGGTCCCCCCCACCCCGGGCGGGTGCACCTTCGCTCCCTGCCCCGAGCGGCAGCCTGGGGACAAAGCCACGCAGGGGCAAGGCCGGCTGTCCCCACCGCCACGTGGGGCCCGGCTGTGGGGCAGGAGCACCCTGATGCCCCCCCCCCCAGCCCAGGGAGCCCCCCCCACACAGCCGGCAGGCAGGGCCACCCCGTGGGGCGGAGCGGGCCGGGGGGACCCCTGGTGTGGTGCACTGCTGCGCCGTGGTGCAGCTCGGCAGGGTGCTGGGGGGCGTGGGGGGCCACGGAGCGTGGTGAGCTTGGGGGGGGTCAGGGCAGTGCTGGGGGGGTCTGTGCGATGCCTGGGGTGTCAGGGCAGCGCTGGGGGGGTCAGTACACTGCCGGGGGGGGGCCGTGCAAAGGATGGGGGACCAGGACACTGCACGGGGGGGTCAGCGCAGTGCTGGGGGGGTCAGCGCAAGGCATGGGTCCGGGCGGTGCAGGTCTGGGGGGCTCAGTGCCCTGCACGGGGGGCGTGGGAGGGGGCGTCAGCGCAGACCCGAGGGGCAACCCGGGGTGCCAGTGCCATGCAGGGGGTTGCAGCGCACAGCTGGGCACCGATGCGCAGGGGGTTGCAGCGCACAGCTGGGCACCGATGCGGCGTGGCGGGGCACGACGCGACGCAGGGGGGGCTGTGCAAAAAGTGGGGTGCAGCGCTGGGCTCCCCACACCGCCGGGGATGCAAAAACTGGAGGGGGGTCACTACAGTGTAATGCAGGGAGGGGGTGTCGGGGCAATGGGCGGGGGGAGCGGGCTGGCACCGCAGCACTGGGCTCCCCACTGCGGGGGGTGCCAGGGCAATGGGGTGCTGGGGGGTCAGGGCAACGCACTGCCATGCCGGGGGGTGTCAGGGCAGTCCCGGGGGGTGTCAGGGCAGTGCGGTGCTGCGGGGGAAGCCCAGGCCAATGCAGGGCAGTGTCGGGGGGTGTCAGGGGCAGGGCAGTGCCGGGGGTCTCAGGGCAGTCCTGGGAGTCTCAGGGCAGGACAGTCCAGCCCAGGGGGTCTCAGGGCAGTCCTGGGAGTCTCGGGGCAGAACAGTGCAGTCCTGGGAGTGTCGAGGCAGTCCTGGGGGTCTCAGGGCAGAGCAGTGCTGTCCTGGGGGTGTCAAGGCAGTCCTGGGGGTCTCAGGGCAGGACAGGGCAGTCCTGGGGGTCTCAGGGCAGTCCTGGGGGTCTCAGGGCAGGACAGGGCGGTCCTGGGGGTCTCAGGGCAGTCCTGGGGGTCTCAGGGCAGGACAGGGCGGTCCTAGGGGTGTCGGGGCAGTCCTGGGGGTCTCAGAGCAGGACAGGGCGGTCCCAGGGGGGTGTCAGGGCAGTGTCGTGCACTGCAACGCTGGGTGACTGTCAGGGCAGTACCGGGAGGTTGTCAGGGCAGCGCCGGGGGGGACCCAGGGCAGCGCCGGGGGCTGTCAGAGCAGCGCCGGGGCTCGGCTCAGCGCAGCTCGGCGCTGGGCACCGCCGGGCCCAGGCGGGGGCGGGGGCGGCTGGGGGACACCGCCGGGGCCGGGGACTCACCGTCGACGCAGCTCGGCGGGCAGCGGGGCCGGGGGCAGCGGAGCGGCCCGGGCCGGCATCGGGGCGGCGGCGGGAGCGGGAGCGGCGGGGCCGGGCGGCGGATTCGCGCGGAAACCAGCGGCGGGGGCGGGGCGGCGCCGGGCGAGACCATGGCAGCGGCGGCGGCGGGGGGGGCAGGACGGGGACAAGGGGCAGGGCGGGAGAGACCATTCCGCGGGGGGGGGGGCGGCGACGACGACAGACCATTCCCGACCGGGGCGTGGGGGGGAGAGAGGCCCCTCCCGGGGGCGGGGGGACACTCCCGCCCCCCCCACCCCAGGCCGGGGTGGGGGCCCGCGGGCCCGGGCCGGCGGGGCGGTACCTGTGCGGGGGCGGCCGGAGCGGGGCGGCCCGGGGAGACGCGGCCCGGAGGGGCCGGGCCGGGCGGGAGGGGCCGCCTCAGGGGGGACCGTACCACTGCGGGGCGGGAGGGGGGACACGGGGGGGACCGTACCACTGCGGGGCGGGGGGAGGGAACGATATGGGGGACCGTACCACTGAGGGGCAGGGAGAGGCGGGACGTACCACTGGGGGACGGAGGGGTGACACAGGCCATAGCATTGCGGGCGTGGGGGGACAGAGACCTTAACATAGCGGGGATGGGCTGTACCACTGTGGGGAAAGGGGGGTGAATGAGCTGTACCACTGTGGGGATGGGGGTGTGGGCTGTACCACGGGGGGACACACGCCATAGCACACTGGAGATGGCGGGGGGGACAGGACAGGCTGTACCAGGGCAGAGATGGGGGGGACAGGCCGGGGTCACCCAGCTGGGTGCAGCCTCAGGGCTGCTCTACAGCACCCAGCACCCCCCAGGGTGGGACCCGGCCGTGGGGCAGCAGAGCCCCACGAGGGCCATACGGGACCCCCACACACACGTATGCGACGCGGCGCAAAGCGCCGGCACAGCCCCGTGCCGGGCCCCCAGGCCTCGGCGAGGCGGCGCAGAGACCACCAGGGCCGGATCAGCCCCTCGCCGGCGAACGCGAGCTCCCCTTTCCCCGGCCCCAAAACAGCCGGCGGCCCTGCCGGCTCCCGCCTGGACCTCATGAATCACGGCAGCCGCGGCCCTTCCCGCTCCCGCAGGATTCCCCATCCATCACCGTTCCCGCCCAGAGCTGCCCTTGGCACCCGGGGGGCTCCGCCAGGCGAGTGGGGGTCCCCACGCTCGGTGGCACGCAGCCACGGCGATGGCGAAACGGTGGAGTTTCCCCTCCCCGCCGCATGCAGAGACGGCCGGGGACCGGCGTGGGACCCCGGCGCTGCGGGGGCGGCCAAAACGCCGCGGGTCAATGCCGGGGCGCCCGCAGGGTGCCGAGATGGGGACTCGTCTCGACAGCGGCGGTGGCGAAAAGGAAACGAAACCCCCTCCCCGTTTCCTCCGCATGCTCCAAAGGAGGAAACGGGGGCCAAATTGGGGCATCAAAGGTTTTGGCACCGGCACCGGTGTGCCGAGCCTGAGCCGGCACCGGGGAGCACAAAGCACCGGGTCGGGGCGGCCGCAAGAGCAGGGAGGGGGTCTGCAGGGCCATGGGGGGGACACGTGTCCCCTCGCTTCCCCCCAGCACGGCCCAGGGCTTCCCCGAAATGCCGCTGCCGCGGCGGCGGGGAAACAGCTGCGGTTGAGGCCGGAGCCGTGCGAGACGAAGGCGAGGAAGCGCCGGCCCGGCCCGACGCTGCGGCATCGCCCGCCAGCACGCGGGCAGGCGGCGAAAGCCAGGGCGAGGGCGAAGGTCCGCGACCCCGACGCCCCCCCGGGTGCTGGCACCCCGGGCCATGGGGCAAAGCACCCGACCCCGTTCCCGGAGCGGGGAGGGGGATGCTCCTAAGGCTCCTGGTGGTAAAAGCCGCCAAGTGTTGGATGTCCCCGTCCAGCCAAATCCGGGGCCGCCCCCGTGTGTCCCCCCAGCCCCGTCCCCTCCGCCCCTCCCCGAAGGCGCACCGGGGAGCGGTGGGGGGCTCGGTGGTCCCCGTCCCGGGCCAGGAAGGAGGTGGAGGCAGGTGGAGAAACGCCGTTTTAATACAACCGTCGCCCCTGGGGAGAGGGGGGGGTCACTGGGGATGAGGGGCTCCTGGGGGGGGGTCACAGGGATGGGGTGAGGCCCCGGCGGAGCCGGCCATGTCGGGGCCCCCCCGCTCCGCGCGCCAGCACGCGGCGGGACCGTGGAGCTGAGCTTTGAGGTTACGGGGGTCCCCGTAGGTGTGTGTCCCCCGGCGGCGTGCGCCCCAGGCCCGGTTTTCCTGGCAAAGCGCAACCCGCCCCGCCCAGCCCACCCCCAGGCCGGAGCAGCGGTCGGAGCCACCCACGGTGCCGGGGAGCAGCCGGGGGCAGAGGATTTGCCACTGGCGCCAGGGGTGCTGCGGGGAGCCGGGCGCGGGGAGGGGCCCAGGACCCGTCCGACAGGTCCCGCGGCGGCCCCGGGGCTCGGGCAGGGCGTGGGAAGAGCAACA
Organism: Phaethon aethereus; assembly: GCF_964289735.1. Classification (NCBI taxonomy): domain Eukaryota; kingdom Metazoa; phylum Chordata; class Aves; order Phaethontiformes; family Phaethontidae; genus Phaethon; species Phaethon aethereus. The sequence continues at coordinate 694,882 of NC_138608.1, forward strand.
CGCGTGCCCGCGTACGCGCCGGCGCGCGCACCGGTCGCGGCAATCCCGACCGGCGCGTCGGCATCGCCACCAGTAACCGGGGATGCCCGCGGGACCCGGGCAGGGGGTGGGATGCCCCGGGAGGGGAGGGGGGGATGCCCGGGGTGAAGGTGCAGTTGTCCATCCGTACCTGGAAAAATGCCCACCCTGACCCCGTTCCCTTCGTACCGCTGCCCCGGCCATGGGGCAGCCGTGGGGCGGCCGTGGGGTGGCCAGGACCCCCTAGACAGAGGTGGTACACTCGCGGGTGATGGGCGAGGTGGGTAACTCGTATTTCGGGGAGCAGCGGTCCAGCGAGCTGGAGGTGCGGAGCGGGAGCCCGCAGCGGCCGGGGGGCTGGTCCCGGCGCCCGGCCCCGCAGCAGCACAGCACCCGCAGGAACTCCCGGCGCATGTCCTTGCTCCGTAGCGTGTAGATGATGGGATTGGCGGCCGAGTTGAGCGTGGCGAAGGCAAAAAAATAGTTCGCCTTATAGAGGATCCGGCACGCCCGGACGGGACAGGAGGCGTCCATGAGGAGGATGATGAAGGCCGGCAGCCAGCAGACGATGAAGGCTCCCAGGACGATGGTGACCGTCTTGAGCAAGGCCAGGGTCTGGGCGGTGGCGATCTCGGCATGGCTGGAGCGCACGATGCAGTAGATGCGGCTGTAGAGCCCCACGATGGTGAGGAGAATGAGGGTGAAGATGGTGATGACGAAGAGGATGTAACGTTTGGAGTAGAGGGGGAGGACGGTGGAGCAGTCCTGCAGGTCGCTCATGCAGTTCCAACCCATGATGGGGAGGCTGCCGATGGCGGCGGCGATCACCCAGCAAGCCCCGATGAGCAGCACCATCCGACAGTTCTTGTCGCTGCTGTAGACCTTGACCTTGGTGATGGCCACGTGGCGCTCGATGGCGATGGCCAACAAGCTGAAGACGGAGGCGGCCAAGGTGGCGAAGGCCGTGCCTTCCCGTACGAACCACTGCACCGGCGTCAGGTTGAAGGTGGTGGCTCCGGAGAGCAAGATGTTGGCCATGAAGGCCAACCCAGCCAGGAGATCGGAGAAAGCCAAGTTCCCGATGAAGATGTACATGGCCGAGTGAAATTTCTTGTTGCGGCAAACGGAGATGAGGACCAACAGGTTCTCCAGCACGATGAAGCAGCACAACACGACGATGAGGATGGAGACCACCCAACGGGAGGTGGTGGGAGAGCTCTCTGAGCCTTCCTTGGTGTAGTTGTAGTGCTCCCGGATCTTCGCCGTGTTGAAGTACTCCTTGTAGATGCTCCCCATGATTCCTCGCTGGCCGCGGCTCCGCTCGCCGCCCGTCCCGCCGACTTCAGCGCTGCCAGGACATGGTGCCGGTGATCCCGGGCTGCGGAGACCTGCAGGACAGAAGAGACGGCATGGGAAGGGCGCCGGGCTCCCCCGACCGCGGCGAGCCAGGGGGGTGTGCGCATCTGGGCGCACGTGTGGTTTGTCGAGGAGAGAGGCGCGAGATCCTACGGCGCAGCGTTCGCGCCGGCACGGCAGAAATGACTCAAAAAGGAAATCCTGATGGCAGGCGGTAAGAGATGCACCTTCGAGCTGCGCGGCGGGCAGAGTGCGGCTGGTGGGACCGTCCTGCCACCACCGCGGGGACACGGGGGTGGCCGGAGGTGACACCCCAGGGTGAGCACAACCGCAGTGCAAAGCGGCCAGGGGTGACACACGGGGGGACCCTCTGTGGGGGTGGGGGGGCTGCTGTGGGGTGAAGGCCCGGATGTCTTCCCCAGGGGGACAGAAGAGCCGCAGCTGGGGTGGGCAGGACACCCCCAGATCCGCCCCGGTGAGGGACGGGGACCCGGCACTGATCCCCCTGGTTGCGGGGGTGCGGCTGGTACTGCCTCCCCCTCCAGTTAGGGTGAGGGGACCGTGCACCCCCCAGTTCAGGACTGGGAACACAGTAATGTCCCCCGTCCCCTGGGCCGGGGGGACAGCCGGCACTGTCCCCCGCCGGGGGGGGGGGGACGACACACCTGGTACTGTCCCCCCTCGGTTAGGGAGGGGGTCCCTGCATCTGCCCAGTTAGGACGGGGCCCCTGTACCAGCGGGTGTCCCCCCAGTTAGGGATGGGACAACCGGTACCGTGTGTGTCCCCCCCCCAGTTTAGGGGCAGGACACCCGGTATTGCGTGCCCCCCCCCGGTTAGGGCTGGGGCACCCGGTACCGTGTGTCGCCCCCCCGCCCCAAAGTTAGGGACGGGACCCCCGGTAGGGACCCTCGCTTAAGGCCCCCCTCTCGGTCCCCACCGCCGCCCCCGCAGTCCCGGGACCCCCCGAGGGGCGGGGGGGGAATGAGCCCGCCGCACCTCCAGCCGCCTCCCGCTCCGTGCCGGTGCCGTGCCGGTGCCGTGCCGGTGCCGCCCCCGCCGCCGCCCGGGCTCTTGCGCAGCCGCGCCCGGTGCCGGGGCACCGCCCCCCGCTCCCACCGCCCCGGGACCCCCCCCCTCCCCACGCTTCACCCGGTCCCCGGCGCCGGGAGGAGCCGCCGCCCCGCGCAGAGGCACGGCCGCCGGCGCGGAGCATCCGCCGCTTCCCCTTCCCTTTCCCCGCGCCCGCCCCGTCACCGGCCGCCCCCGGCCCCGGGCGGGGCCCGCGGACACTGGGAGCGGGCGGGGGGGCGAGGGGACCCCCGGGATCCCGCCCCGGGAGCCGCAGCGGAATCCTGCCCCGGGACCCTGTACCGGGAATGCGCCCCGGGATCCTGCCCCGGGGACCCGCACCAGGATCCTGCCCCAGGGACCAGCACTGGGATCCTGCCCTGGGGACCACAGTGGGATCCTGCCCTGGGATCCTGCCCCAGGATCCCGCCCCAGGATCCCACCCCAGGAACTGCACCGGGATCCTATACTGGGAACCGCAGCAGGATCCTGCCCCGGGAACCCACACCGAGAACCACACCGGGATCCCGCACCAGGCTCCCACACCGGGAACTGCACCGGGATCCTGTACCGGGGACCCACACTGGGATCCTGCACCAGGATCCTGCCCTGGGAACCCGTACTGGATCCTGCCGCAGGATCCTGCTGCAGGATCCTGCCCCAGGAACCCATACTGGGATCCTGTACTGGGATCCCACACCAGGATCCTGCCCTGGGAACCACAGTGGGATCCTGAACAGGGATTCTGCCCTGGGATCCTGCCCCAGGATCCTGTCCCAGGAACCCATACTGGGATCCTGTACTGGGATCCCGCCCCAGGATCCTGTCCCAGGAACCCATACTGGGATCCTGTACTGGGATCCCACACCAGGATCCTGCCCTGGGAACCACAGTGGGATCCTGAACAGGGATTCTGCCCTTGGATCCTATACTGGGATCCTGCACCAGGATCCTGCCCTGGGAACCCACACTGGGATCATGAACTGGGATCCTGCCCTGGCATCCTGTACTGGGATCCCACACCAGGATCCTGCCCCAGGAACCCATACTGGGATTCTGTACTGGGACCCTCCCCTGGGATCTTGCCCCGGGATCCTCCCTGGGGAACCAGCACCGGGATACTGACCTAGGACCCCGCAGCGGGACCCCCCAGGACCCCCACACTGGGATCCCCTGAATCCCCCCTCCCAGGACCCCAAAATATCTGGGGGGGTTCCCAGGCAGGAGCAGGATCTGGGGGGGCCCAGCTCAGACTCGTCCCCCTCACCCACCAGGACGGGGTGGGCTGCGGGGGGAGGCTGGGAGCCCCCCGGCCATGGGCACAGGGGGAGGGGCCGTGGGGGCACACACAAGGCCCCTTGTTCCCGAAATAGCCCCCACTCTGGCCCCGGAGCCACTTGGCCACCGCGGAGCAAATTGGATCAGGCCCAGGCTTAGCGCCGGGTTTAAATCGCCGTGGAGGCAGCAGCCAGATGGTGCCGGGGCAGGATCCGGCCCCGCGGGGTGGGGGACCCGCCGCGCCCCCTGCTCCGGCACACGCATGTGGACACACGCACACGCGTGTGGACATTGGTGCTCAGACATAGGGGAAAAAGATGCACGGCACGGCACGGCGTGGCATGGCACAGCGTGGTATGGCACAGCGCGGCGTGACCTCTTGGCTGGTCACGGCCGCCAAATTGCGCCGGCACAGGGACCCCCGAGATCTCAGGGACCCCCCGAGCTGTGCGGTGCCAGACCCATCCCAGCCAAGGCGGCCGCTCGGCGCCACGCCGGGCATGGAGTGTTTACCGAGCCGTGGCCGGCGGCCACCCGTCTGCTGGAGCCCTGGCAGCGCCAAATGCTCCAAATTCCTCCGTAGCTGTGGGGGTCCCGGCTCGGGGGGGTGGGAGGTGTGGCAGGGGCTGGGGCGCAGCCGGCAGCACCCCAACACCAAGGGGGCACCACGGGGATGCACCGGGGTGCAACAGGGCGCCTGTGAGGGCACGGTGGTGCCGCAGTGTGTGGACCCGGGCACCAGCGCACCAGGGCACCCAGGTGGGTGCCAGCGATGGCACGCGGGTGCCGGCACCCTGCGGCGCACCTGGGTGGGTGCTAGCGAGGGCCCACAGCTGCGCACCCGAGGGCACAGGCTCACCGGCACCCTGCGGCACCCAGGGAGGGTGCCCAGGGCAGCGCCGGCGATGCCACCCACGGGCTGGCGGGTGCTCACCGCAGCCGTTAGGCGTTGCACAAGGGGGGGGCCGCGGGGTACCAACAGCGCGGCTCCCCCGGGGCCCCCGCCAGCTGTGGGCCAGATGTTGGCAAGGCCAAAACAGCTGGGCCGGATCCGGGCACCCGCTTCCCGCCCCGGCGCGGCGGGGTGGCCTGGCTGCCGGCGAGCGGGACAATGGCCGCGGCACCGGCACCGTGGCGGGACCATCACCGAAGACCCCCAGGCACGGAGGGCCCGGTCCCCTGAGCTTGTCTTCTGTGGGGTCGCCCCACTTTGTCACCGTGGGGCCGCCCCACTCGTCACTGTGGGGTGGATGAGGGTGCGGCCAGCCTTGGGGACGCATCGGGGTCCCCACCCACCCACCGCCGCGAGTGGGGTCCCTCTGTGGCCGCCACCCCCGCCGCGGGGGGGTGCTGGGGTGGAGAAGGGGTGGTGGGAGCGGGACACGCGTGGGTCCCACGCGTGGAGAGGAAGCCGCGGTGCTTGCGAGGGGGAATCAGTGTCTTACCGGCTGTTTTCCCGGTCCCGGTGCCGCTGCCGGTGCCGCTGCCGGTACCGGCAGCGCAGTTCTGCTGCCCGCCGACCGGTTGCAACATGTGCGGGGGAGCGGGAGCGAGGGGGGGGGGCATGGGGGGGCGGGGCGGCCCCGGGCCATTCCCCCGCCCCGTGGAGGGGCGAGGCCACTCGTGTCCCGTCCCCCCGTTCCCCCCCCGGACGCCTGGGTCCCCCGTGCCCTGAGGGGGTAGTGAGACCCCAAAAATGGGGCGGGGGGAGGGCCGGGAGGCCCCCGTTCCCCAAGACGGGGGCCTCGGGGGGCTCCCGGCCCTCCCCCCGCCCCCGTGGAGGGGATTCCACGCCCCCCACCCCCGTGCCCCATTACCGGGGGTGCCCCATGGGGAAGTGGGTCGGTGGCTTTTCGTCACGGAGCCGTGTGTCATTGGTGACGGGAAGGGACACGTCAAGAAGGGGAGGGGGTCCCCTGCTCCCCCCCCAACAAAAAAGGGGGACATCCACCTAAGAAAGTGCCGGAGCCGGGGGGGAGCAGATCCCACCAAAGCCAAAGCGCTGGGGATTGGGGTGCAGGATCGGGCCCTGAATCCCAACCGGAGCATGGTGCTGGGTCCCACACCCTATTTTTGGGAAGGATCTTGGGGGGCTGTGTCTCTCCCCCCCCCCCCCCCAGCCCTTCCCAACGCCAACACTTCGGCAAAGGGATTTTCACGCCTGGAAACGCTTCCAGGACTTTCCACGGCTCGGCCGGGGGCCAGTGAGGAACAGGGGCAAGGGCTGAGGGGGCTGGGAAGGGGAGGAACCCCCCCTCCCCAGCAGTCCCCCTAAATATTGAGCAATTCATGCCCCTTAGCAGCCCCCGGGCACTGGGAGAGGGGTGGGGGGTCCCCCTGGCCCCACCAGCATCGAGGGGCCGGCAGCGGCGAGGGGCCGGGGAAGGGATTTAATTAGATACAGGCGGTGGGAGCGGGGGGGGGGAAATGGGATGGGCGGGCAGTGTGAGGGGCCCCCCAGCCCCCCCCAGCCCTCCCGCCCCCGGACCCCTGGGATGGCTGCGTGCGGCTCGGCCCCCGTGACTTGGCCGGCAGAGCCCACCCGCCTGCAGGCCGGGGCCGGATCCTGGCTCACCGAAAGGGGCCAGGAGGAGAAGCGTTCCCAGATGTCATGGGGGGGCCCCCCCGCCGCATCCCAGCCCCCATCCCAGCCCCCATCCCGGCTCTGTACCGTGGGCCGAGCGCTGAGTTCACCGCTGGTTATTCGGAGCCTGGGATCTGACAGGGATGAACACCCCGCATCCCGTCGGGGAAGCGGGGAGCCCCCCCGGAACACCCCCAGCCCGGCATGGCAGGGGGCTGCCAGGTGACCCCCCATCTCATGGCTGGCTCTGGCCCCCGGCGTGGTTACACCCCGATGGGCGTCGAGGCAGACGGCCCGCCCGGCGTCTTCGGTGCCGCCCCGGTGCCACGTGGCCCAGGGGAATGCCGCGATGCAGACGGCGTGTGCTGGGAAGCGGCACCGGGAAGGGGAAGGCGCATCGGGAAGGGGCAGTGGTGCCGGGAAGGGGCACTGGGAAGAAGCACTGGGAAGGGACGTTGGTGCTGGGAAAGGGCACTGGGAAGGGGCACCGGGAAGGGGCCGCGGTGCCAGGAAGGGGCAGCTGTGCTGGGAAGGGGCACTGGGAAGTGGCACCGGTGCCAGGAAGGGGCACCGGGAAGGGGCACTGGGGAGCGGTGCCAGGAAAAGGCACTCAGAAGTGGGCCCAGGAAGGGGCAGCGGTGTTGGGAAGGGGCACCGGGAAGGGGCACCATTGCCTGGAAGGGTCACTGGGAAGTGGCACTGGGTAGTGGCACTGGGAAGTGGTGGCAGCGCTGGCAAGGGGCACTGGGAAGTGGCACCGGTGCCAGGAAAAGGCACTCAGAAGTGGGCCCAGGAAGGGACAGTCGTGTTGGGAAGGGGCACTGGGAAGAGGCACCGGCGCTGGGAAGGGGCAGCGGTGCCAGCACTCACTGCCGCTCTCTGGGGAGGGGTCGGTGGGTGCTGCCCGCGCAGCCTGGCCCCGTCCCCAGAGAACACGGTGCTGTGTGGGGCAGCACCAGCACCGCCTCGGTCAGGCCCCGAGCCCCCAGCCCCCGCGGCCGGGCACCCGACGGGGGCTCTGCCCGGTGGGACGTCCCCATCGCGGCGGGGCCGCGCCAGGTCGCACGCCGCGGGAGGGGTGATGGGGTGGGGGGCACGGGAGGGCCCTGGGGGGGGTGTAGGGGGTGGGGGGGGTGACTGGGCGGGGGGCTCTGGGTGAGCTGTACCGGAGGGTAACGGGGGGGGAGCGGGGGGCACTGGGGGAGGCCCAGGCCCCGGCCCAGGCCCCACTCCCTCGCCGCCTGCCCCGTCCTCCCGCTCCTTTCCCACTCTCCTCTTCCTCCTCCCCTTCCCCTTCTGCCTCCTCCTCTCCCGCCCTCCCGCTTCCGCTTCCGCCGGAAGTCGCGCCGCGCTCCCTGAAGACGTCATCGCCGCGCGCCGGCCGGCCGCGCGCTGCTGCCATGATCCGTGCGGGGGGGGCCCGCGCTACCGCCGCCGCCGCCCTCAGGGCCTGGGCCGGGGCCGCGGGGGTGAGGACCGGGCCGGGGCTGCGGCCGCGTCGGGGGCGGGTGGAGGCTGGAGGCCGCCCCCCGCCCCGCTCACCGCCTCCCTCCCGCAGGTCTCGTCCGCCCCCACCGGGCCCCCCGCGGCCCCTGAGCCCCGCAGCGGTGGGTCCACGGGGATGTCGGGGAGGGGGGGGTCTGGCGGAGGGCAACGGCTGGGGCGACCGGGGTGGGGACAGCGGGGACGGGGGTCTCTGTGAGGCTGGGGCCATCTTGGGGACGCTGGGGACATCAGGGACGGGGATGGGCTGGGTCAGGGCAGCGGGGACACCCTGGGGACATGGGGGCAGGGTGTCCGTGGGGCTGGGGACACCCTGGGGACATCGGGGCCGGGTGGCCGTGGGGCTGGGGACACCCTGGGGACATGGGGGCAGGGTGTCCGTGGGGCTGGGGACACCCTGGGGACATCGGGGCCGGGTGTCCGTGGGGCTGGGGACACCCTGGGGTGGAGATGAGCACGGTCAGGCCAATGGGGACAGGTTTCTATGAGGTCAGAGCTGTGGGGACATCAGGGACCGGGTGGCTGTGGGACTGGGGACATCAGGGACCGGGTGGCCATGGGATCAGGGGTGTGGGGACAACGTGGGGACCGACCTCCCTGGTGTTGGGGTGTCCGGGCCCCTCCTTGTCCCTGGCTGGAGATTCCCCGTGGCTCGGTGGAGCTGTCAGGGTCCCCGCTGTCCTTATGTCCGTCTGTCCATCCCCCAGAGAAGCTGCTGCTGCCGGCGCTGCCGCGGTCCCCGGTCCTGCGAGCCTGCAGCGTCCCCGTCCCCCCGCACCGCTCCCCCGTGCAGGCCTGGGTGGAGTCGCTGCGGCACCACGATGACGAGCGCTGGGGCCTGACCGACCTCCACCCCGACGTCTTTGCTGTCAGGCCCAGGTGGGGCTGGCTGGGGGGGCTGCTGGGGCGTGGGGGGGGAGCCCGCGGGGGCGTGGGGCTCCCCACGTGGGGGACCCCTCGCTGAGCGTCCCCCATCTCCCGCAGGCTCGACATCCTGCACATGGTGGCGATGTGGCAGAAGAATTTCAAGAGGATCGTGAGTGTGGGGAGAGGGTTGGGGGGGGGCAGGGAGGGATTTGGGGGGGCAGAAGGAGGGCTGGGGGAGGAGAGGGGACTTGGGGAGGGGAAGGGGAGGTCTGGAAGAGGGGTCTGGAGATGGAGGTTTAGGGGAGGGGAAGGTGGTCTGGAGAGGGGAAAGGAAGGTCTAGCGGGGAGAGAGGAGATGGGGGGGTGAGGGAGGGCCTGGGGAAGGGAAAGGGGGGTCAGGAGGAGAAGGAGGGTATGGGGGGGAAGGGGAGGTTTGGGGATGGAGGGGAGGTTTTAGGGAGGAAAAGGAGGTCTGAGGATGGGAAGGGGAGGTCCTGGGGGGCTGAGGGAGGGTCTGGGGAGGGGAGAAGGGGGATCTGGAGAAGGGAAAGGGAGGTCTGGGGAGGGGCAGAGGGGGGTCTGGGGAGGGGAAGGGGAGGACTGAGGAGGGGAAGAGCAAGTCGGGGGCAGCAGAGGAGGGGCTGGGGGGGCAGAGAGGGGCAGGGGGGTCGCAGGGCAGCAGCCTGTTGCCGCAGAGGAGGCGGCCGGGACCAGGCGCGGGGAAGGGGACGGGGGGCTCACGAGGGGCCCGTCCCCGCCTGCCCCCCTGTCACGCCCCCCCCAGAGCTACGCCAAGGTGAAGACGCGGGCGGAGGTGCGGGGAGGCGGCAGGAAACCGTGGCGGCAGAAAGGGTCGGGCCGGGCCCGGCACGGCAGCATCCGCTCGCCCCTGTGGCGCGGGGGTGAGTGGCTGCGGGCCTGGGGGGACCCCCAGATGCGGTGGGGGGGCTACGACCAGGCTTGAGGGGGGTCACTGAGCCGGGACCCCTCGCAGGAGGCATCGCCCACGGGCCGCGGGGTCCCACCAGCTACTACTACATGCTGCCCATGAAGGTGCGGGTGCTGGGGCTGAAGGTGGCACTGACGGTGAAGCTGATGCAGGTACGAGGTCCTCGACGTTTCGGGGGGGTCCCAGGGGGATCGGGGACGCGGTGACACCCCCCCATCAGTGATGTGCGTGTCCCCCCCCACCTCGCAGGATGACCTCCACATCGTCGACAGCCTGGAGATACCCACGGCCGACCCCCAGTATCTGCTGGACCTGGCGCGGTACCGGCGTTGGGGCCGCTCCGTCCTCATCGTCGACGTGTGAGTGCAGGCAGCGCGCGCACCTGGGGAGCCCGAGGGACGGGCAGGGCTGCCTGCACGCTGCCGGGGGTGCCGTGTGCCCCCCACCCCAGCCCTCGTTTCAACCCACTTCAGCAATGAGATGCCGGAGAACATCGGCACCGCGGCAGCCGGCTTGAAAACCATCAATCTGATCCCGGCGTTAGGTGAGAGCTGCGTGGTGACCGTGGCTGCTGTCCCCAGGGACCCCCCCAACCCCGGCAGGGACCCCCCCAACCCCGGCAGGGACCCCACTAAACCCCCCTCCTCGTGCTGCCGCAGGCCTCAACGTGCACAGCATGCTGAAGCACGAGACGCTGGTGCTCACGCTGGACACCGTCACCTTCCTGGAGAAGAAGCTGCTGTGGCACGACACGCGTTACTCGGCACTCTACCCCTTCTCCATGCCCTACAGCGACTTCCCATAGCCCCCCCGGGCCGGGGGAGACCCCCTGGGCCGGGGAGACCCCCCCAGCAGGGTTCGGCCCCAGCCCTTCGGGCGGGGATTTCTGCCGCGGCCATTAAAGTGAGGTTTCTCGCGGCTGTTGCTGCTGTTTGTGCAGGGGGGGCGTGGTGCTGCTCCCACTCCCCTTTGTGCCCCCCATATTACGTGTCCCTTTGCAGCCCCCCCACGTTAGCAGTCCCTTTGCGGCCCCCCCACGTTAGCAGTCCCTTTGCAGGCCCCCCCCCTTTGCAGTCCCTTTGTGGCCCCCCCCATATTTGCCGGTGAGTTTCGGTGCCTGTGGGTGGCCGGGATTTTTGGGGCCACCGTGGCAGAGGTGTTTGTGCCCACCCCCCCGGCCCAACAAGCCTGGCCACCCCCCCCTCCTGCCAGGGGCAGAGTTGCAGCCCCCCCGCACCGCGCCGGGGTCCAGCCGCCCTCGCCGGTGAGCGTTTCGGTGGGAGCTTTTCTCACCGGGCCTTGGCTGGGGACGGCGGGGTGTCTGGGTGTCACTGGTGAGGCAGGAGGGGGGTGGGCCTGGCTGCTGCCCCCCCTCGGCACCCCCCGGCATCCAGGGCTCCGGTGCGGGAAGGCGGGGGCCGCTTGCAGAGGAAAGGGAGGAAATGCGGTAAGAGCCAACGCTTCCCTCACTGCCCGCCGGCAGCGCCGCGCTCGCCGGGGCCGGACGATGGATCTCTGCCGCAGCTGGGGGGCGATGGCCTTGCTCTGCCTCCTCGTGCCGGGGGGTGAGTCGGGGTGGGGGGCACGCGTTCCCCCCGGCCGCTTTGCCAGGCTTGGCCGTGACACCGGAGCCCCGCCGGCGTTGCGGTTGCGTCCTGGCATGTGGTGGGCCCTGCCGGTGAGGTGGTGGAAGGGGCAGAGGGTGGGTTGGGGGATCCCAAGGGGGGTTGCCGGTGCCAGCTCCCCACTGCGGTGCTGGTTTGGGGGTACAGTGGGGCCAGGCCCAACCCCGCAGCTGCCAGCAGGGGTTGCCGGCGTAGAAGTGGCTGTTTGTTTGCCCACATCCTGGGCAGGACTTGGTTAACGGCGCCGGATCCCCTGCCTGCGCCTTTTTTGGGGGGTCACACCCAGGGCCGGGACCCCAACCAGGTCCTGCCATAACTGGGTGCCCTCTCCCAGGGCACCCTGTTCCCTGCCGGGTGTCCATCTCCCCCGAGGAACCGACGGTGGAGTTCGGCACCTCCCTCCTCCTCAATTGCACCAGCTCTTGCCGTAACTACAGCCGGCTGAGCTGGGAGGTCTCCGTCACCAAGCGGGAGGCGCAGGGACCCGGCTGGGTGTCCCTCAGCGTCCCCAACATCACCGACTGGAGCCTGGAGCTCCAGTGCTTCGGCGTTTTCGGGGAGCAGCGGGATATCGCCGCCACCACCCTCCGTGCTTACCGTAAGGACCGCGGCATGGAGCGGGGGGTGGCGGCGTGGGGGGTGCCGGCACCCTCCCGGTCACCTCTGCCCCCCCCTTCTCCTTCCCCGCAGGGTTCTCGCCCCCCCAAATTTACCTGGAGGGTGACACAGTGGCGGGCAAGGAGACGCACATCACCTGCAATGCGTCCGCCCGGGTGCCCCCCCCCGACCCCCCGAACCTCCGCCTGACGCTGCGGGGCGGGGGGCTCCCCGCCAGCGCCCGCCGAGGCCCCTCCGTGGCGTTGGGTTTCACGGCGCAGCCGGAGCAGCACGGCCAGGAGGTGACGTGCGAGGCCGCGTTACGGCTCGGGCGCCGTACGGTCAACGCCAGCACCGTGGCCGTGCTGTGGGTCTGGGGTGAGTTTGGGGTCGGGGACACGGCGGGGCTGAGCTGGGGGGCCGGGTCAAAAACCCCCTTGCGGCTGGAAATGCCGGCGGCACCGGTGGCACAGTGAGAGCCCTCGGTGCCCCACAGTCGGGGGGGTCTCCAGAATCGGGGTGAGGAGGAGAGGGGGCACCCAGCCAGGCTCTAGGTGCCACCCCCCGCCTGCAGCTGCCCCCCACCACGTCCGGGTGTGGGCACCGCGCACCGTCTTCGCCACTGGCGACAACCTCACGGTGATGTGCCGGGCGGAGGGGAACCCCGTGCCGCAGCTCCGCTGGGAGCTGCCCACCAACGCCAGCCTGGAGCTGCAGGACGGCGGCACCACCGTCGCCATCCCGGCCGCCCAACGGGCGCACGCCGGCGCCTACCGCTGCCTGGCCGAGAACCGCTACGGCACCGGCGCCGCCAGCGTCGACCTCCTCTTCCAAGGTGAGCAGTGCCCGCGGGGGCACCCGCTGGCGCCCAGCCCCACGCCAGGGTGGGGTGCCACGGCGAGGGCTTGGCACCGGAGCGCGTGTAAAGCGATGGAGGGGACGGAGACGGCATCTCCCGGCGGTGCCCATCCCGGTGCCCAGCTCCACCCCGTCCTCTCCCCGCAGGATCCTCCCGCAGCCCCCTGATCCCCGTGGCCGTGACCTTGGCCGTGGTCACCGTACTGGCTGTTCTTGCCGTCTCCTGGTGGTTTTACCGCGCCCGAGGCTGGAAGCCGATGTCGGACGGGTCCCCAGCCCAGCTAGTCCTGCCTGGCCGGGCTGTACGTGGGAGCGAAGAGCCATTTTTCCTCCGTGTCTCTGTGTATTTTTCCCACCTTTTCCCGCTTTGCCGGCTCCGGCACGGCGCAGACGCGAGGGTGGTGCGTGGGAAGGGAGGGCGAGGCACCGGCTCCGGGCATCGGTCCCGGCTCCTGGCACCGTGTTGGCTCCGCAGGGAAAATCTTGCGCAGGTCTGGGCACGGCCGGAGCGCGGCCGTTTCCTGGCACTCACGTGGCTGAGCGTTAACGAGCCGCCTTCGTTAGCGGCGGGGCTGAGGGACACGGGGAGGGCGTGAGGCCACGCTGGGGCTGCCGCTGGGCTCCTGCCAGCCCCTGCGTCCCCTTCGGGCTCGGGCCCCTCGCCGGTGCCTGCGCCGGGGCCTGGAGCTCGCGGCGAGCGTGCGATGGAACCTAGAGACGGCGGCGAGCGTGCCGTGGGGCCGTGGCCTGCAGTGAGCGTGCGGTGGAGCTTTGGGCCCACGGCGAGTGTGCGATGGGGCTTCGAGCGCGCAGCAAGCGTGCAACGGCGCTCGGAGCTTGCGGCGAGCGTGCCATGGAGCCTACAGCACGCGGCGAGCGTGCCAACGCTGGCTGGCACTGCTGGTATGCCGGGGCCGGGCGGCTGGCCACCGGAGCAGGGGCAGGATCCGTCCCTGGGCACGGGGAACCGGGGCTGGGCAGAGCCGCAGCGAGGCCGTGAGGAAACGGCGGCGCGCGCCGCGGCCGGGACCGAGGGCGCGCGTGGCCGCGCCACGTGCCGACAGGGTGGGGGGAGGCCGGGGCAGCCCCTGGCCGGGCCCCGCGGCAGCCGGATGCGCGAGGAAAAGGCTCAAGTGCCCATTCCTGCCAGGAGCTGCCTCCATGCCGAGAGGGGACGCTGGCGCGTGGCCGTGGCCGGCACCGGGGGCCGTATCCTGCCCGGGGGGGGGGGGTCACGCCCCACCCAGGGGCCGTATCCTGCCCCAGGGCTGTGTCCCTCCGGCTCGGCGCTGGCAGCTGCGGCAGGAACCGTCCCCATGCCACGTAGCCACGCCGCTCCCACCGCCGGCGTCCCACCGACCCCCAGGTCCCTGCCACTCTGCCCCCCGGCCCCCCATCCATCCCACACCCCCCCGTGTCCTGACCCCCACCCCACAGCCCCCCCGCGCTGAGCTGGGGGGTGGGAAATGCCCTTTGCCCACCCCGGCGAGCGCCGTGGCCTCCAACCCCCGGCGAGTACCGGGGCTGGGGAAGGTCAGCGGCGAGATAAGGGGTTCCTGCTGGCAGCCAGACCAAGGCCGCCCGGCGTTCCCGGCACTGCCGGCACGCTGGCTCCTAAACCAGCCCAGGACGGGGAGTGGTGGCGGCGCGGCTGTTGGGAGGGGGGCATGGCTGGGGGACACCGTGGGAGCCATCACCGGCCACGGTGGGGACGTGGACTCCAGGTTGTGGCGTTCTGGTGACGGCTCCGGGGGAGGAAGTTCACCGCCCCGGCACGGTTCCCATCGAGGCGTGTGGGTTTGCTGCCGGCTGCAGAAGTGAAACCTGGTGGCCATGAGAAGCTGTGCCGGACTTTCCTCCCCCCTGCAGCGCTGGAGCCGGGGCGGCGGCGTGCCGGCGGCGAGAAGGAGGGCGCCGGGGCTCGGTGGCACAACCAGAGCTTCCAGCACCCTCCGGACTATTGTCTGGCTGCGTCGGGAAAAGAAAACACCGGAAGCCAGGGGCCCACGCCGTGCCAAGGGGTTGGGGTGGAGGGTTGCCAAGCCAAACCGCCGGCGCCCCGGCTCTGCCTGTCGGTTGGCAGAGACCACGGGGCCGCGTGGGCACCCCCGGGGTCCGTCCACTGCCCCCCCCAGCCAAAAAATTCCCTCGTGTCAAAAAAAAAAAAGAAAAGAGGAAGCCGGGCGTTTCGGCGCGCTCGGCTCATCCTCCCCGCGCGTTCGGGATGAAGTCACCCGGCTGACACCGCAGCCCCGGCCTTAACCCGCCCCGGGTCATGTGCCGGGGGTGGTGGGAAATCGCGGCTTGGGTGCGTAATGCTGAGCACCCCCCGGTCTGGGGGTGCGGGATGGGACCCCCGGTCCCCTTCTCTCCGGGCTGGTGGCACCCTGACCCCGCGGCAGCCACCGTGGCTTGGGGGCTCGGCCGTGGGGACCCTTGTGGCACCACGGGCTGGAGGGACCCCTGTGGGGCCAAGTGGCTGCGGCTCTGGGGCAGGAGGGCAGTGGGGCAGGAGGGCAGTGGGGCAGGAGAACTGCCCCATCCCGGGGCAGGAGGGCAGTGGGGCAGGAGGGCAGTGGGGCAGGAGAACTGCCCCATCCCGGGGCAGGAGGGCAGTGGGGCAGGACAGCAGTGGGGCAGGAGAACTGCCCCATCCCGGGGCAGGAGGGCAGTGGGGCAGGACAGCAGTGGGGCAGGAGAACTGCCCCATCCCGGGGCAGGAGGGCAGTGGGGCAGGAGGGCAGTGGGGCAGGAGAACTGCCCCATCCCGGGGCAGGAGGGCAGTGGGGCAGGACGGCAGTGGGGCAGGAGAACTGCCCCATCCCGGGGCAGGAGGGCAGTGGGGCAGGACAGCAGTGGGGCAGGAGAACTGCCCCATCCCGGGGCAGGAGGGCAGTGGGGCAGGACAGCAGTGGGGCAGGAGAACTGCCCCATCCCGGGGCAGGAGGGCAGTGGGGCAGGACAGCAGTGGGGCAGGAGAACTGCCCCATCCCGGGGCAGGAGGGCAGTGGGGCAGGACAGCAGTGGGGCAGGAGAACTGCCTCCTCCCGGGGCAGGAGCGCAGTGGGGCAGGAGCCCCCCGGGCAGCCCCTGCAGCCCCAGCCCCCGGGGTCGCCGCTGCCCGGGGGAAACCCGCCGCCGAAGTCCCCGCTGCGCCGCGGCGGAATTCCCCGGGGACCGGGAGGGGCCGGGCTGGCGCCGCGCTCATAAAGCGCCGCCCCGGGCGGGACCGACCGACCGACCGGCGGACCGAGGGACAGTGCGGTGCACACCGAGACCCCGACCCGGGGACCCCGGCGCGACCCGGTGCTCCCGGGAAGCCCAACTGGACCCATTCCGGAGACCCTGAACCCACCGATCCTGGTGTTCCCGGAGACCCCGACTGGCCCGATCCTGGAGACCCTGAACCGACTGATCCCGCTGTTCCCAGAGACCCTGAACCGACTGATCCCGGGGAGCCCAACCGGATCCATCCCGGAGACCCTGAATCGACTGATCCCGGTGTTCCCAGAGAGGCTGCACTGATCCATCCCGGAGAGCCCGACCGGACCCTTCCCAGTGCTCCCAGAGACCCTGAACTGACCCTTCCCTGTGCGCACCGAGCACCTGACCGGACCCATCCCAGAGAGACCCCAAACCGACTGGTCCCGGAGAGCCCGACCGGACACATCCCAGTGCTCCCAGCGAACTGAGCCCACCGGTGCCAGTGCCCACCCCAGCACCCAGCCGCACCATGCACCCCACGGTGCTGCCGCTGGCCCTGTGCGCCCTGGGTGTCATCACAGGTGAGCGGACACGGGGGACACCGGGCTGGGGGTGGCGGGGACCCAGGGACCCCCCTGGGTCTGTCCCCGGCACAGAGGGGCAAGGCTGGCGTGAGCGTGTCGGCACAAGCGCGCGGGTGCGAGCGTGTCATGGCAAGCGTGTCCCCGGCGTCGTGGCGAGCGTGCCGGTGCGAGCCTGCTGATGTGAGCGCGAGCATGTCAGTGTGACCTTGTCACTATGAGTGTGTCACACGAGCGTGTCACGGCGGGGGGGACGTGTGTCCCCATCGAGGCACCGTGTGAGCGCAGGCGTGCCGCTGCGGTGTCGGCGTCAGCTGGTGGGGCGCCCGGGATGGGGGTCCGGGATCCATCCCCTCTTCCCAAAGCCGTTGCCTCTGCGGCGGATCGCGTGGGAGAGCCCGGGAAGCGAGCGGGGAGCGAGCAGGGAGCGCGGTCGTGTTTGTCCTTGCGAAATCCCTGGATCGCAGCGGGAATTTTTTGTTGTTCTCTTCCTGCCGGCGGTTATTCCGGGAAAGTGAAGGACTTTTCCCCGCACCAGAAGGAAAGAAACCTCGCAGCCGCTCCCGGGGAATCCCCCACCCAAGGGTGCCGGTGCTGATTCACCGCAGGGGGCTTCCTCCGCAGCCCGGTGGGCTCGGCAGCGGCTGCTTTGCCGGGAAAGCACCGGCACGTGGGGCTGGCAGGGAGCGTGGGATGCAGCGGGCACCGGCTGGGCACAGCTGCTGCCGTCCCCGAGGGGCAGATTTGGGTCTTGGCATCCCCCCCGCCTCGTCACTGGATTTCTGGCTGAAGGCTTCCAGCTGGATGGGGGGGACGGATCCTGCCCACCAGCGAAGCCGGCCACTTCCTGCAGCCGAAGGGGAAGCTCGGCAGCGCTGCGGCTTCTCCCCGCTTGCCGTGGCTGGCCGGTTTCCCCCCCTGCCATGCCGGGGATGGGGACGAGCCCGGGGGTCCCCTCGACCACCGAAACCGCCCCCCAAACCCCTGGGTTCTCCTGGCAGGGCGGCTGGGAGCCTCCTTCGAGTTGTTGGTGGAGCCGGCGGTGCCGGTGGTGGAACACGGCGGGTCGGTCCGGTTGAAGTTGAAGACAACGTGCCGGCATCCCAAAGCATCTGGCAACGTGGAGACGCCGATTCGGAAGGAGCTGGTGACAGAGGCGCCGGGGGAGACGGTGGTGGAGCTGCTCAACGTCACCGAGTGGAACTCCAGCGTCCTCTGCTTCTACAGCTGCGGCCAGGAGAGGAAGCTGGTGACCACCAAACTCGTCGTCTACCGTAAGGCACCGTGGGGCGAGGGGGTCCCTGCCCATCCCGGCAAACCGGGGTCATCCCCGTCACGCTGCGTCTCTCCCCCAGGTGTGCCGGAGCCGGCGGTGCTGGAGCCGGTACCGCCGCTGGCAGTGGGTGAGAGCCACGAGCTGGCGTGCCACGTGGCCGGCGTCGCACCGATCCGGAACCTGACGGTGATCCTGCGGCTGGGCGGCGAGATGCTGCACACCGAAACCTTCGAGCAGCACGGCCAGGACGAGCCGGCGGCGGTGCGGGTGACCCACCGGCTGACGGCACGGCGCCGGGACGACGGGCAGCGCGTCACCTGCCAGGCGCTGCTCGACCTCGTGCCCTTCGGCCCCCGGTTCAACACCACCTCCGACCCACAGGCGCTGACCGTCTACGGTAAGCCAGTGCCGGCATCTTCCTGCCGTTTGCTCTGCCATGGTTGCGGCAACCGGCTCATCCCGGGGTGTTTCTCTCCGCTGGCAGAATTCCCGGAGGATCCCGAGCTGGAGCCTCACATCTACCTGGAGATCGGTGAGGCGGTGAATGCCAGCTGCACCGTCGGTGACGTCTTCCCGGTGGCGCGGTTTGAGCTGGCACTCACCAACCAGACCCTGCCCCTCTCCGTCAGCCAGGACGGGCGCCGGGCCACCGCCGAGGTGGCCCACAGCTGGCCGGGGGACTTCGGGCTGGTTTGCACCGTGAGGGTGGGACCCGTGGAGCGGCGGAAGGAGTCGACCGTGCACGTCTACCGTGAGTGCTGACGGCGGTGGTGCCGGCAAAGACCCGCCAGTAGCGCGGCCCCGCCGTGCTGCGCCGGGAAGGGGCGAGCGGTTTCACGTCACGGCAGCACCGGCCCACCCCGGCGTTGTCTCCGTCACCTGCAGGTTTCCCCTCGCCGTGGCTGAACGTCAGCACCGCCATCCCGGCAGCCGGCACGGTGGTGACCGGGTTCTGCGCTTTGCCACCCGGCCACTCCACCGAGCTCCGGTTGCAGATCCGCGCCGGCCACCGTGTCCTGGTGGGGTGGGGACTGTCCCCGCTGCCCTTCGTCATGACGGCACGCGAGGAAGACGACGGGCTGGAGCTGAGCTGTGATGCCGAGCTACCCGCCAGCGGCAAAGCCCCGAAGAGGAGCGCGCCCGTCTGGCTCACCGTCACCGGTGAGAGCCGCGCAGCCGGGCTCCGTCCCGGGATGCTGAAGGGGGGATTTCCAGACGGGAATGAATTTCTTGTCCCTGTCCCGGCTCTTCCCACAGCCGAACCCCGCATGGACGCCGGGAGCTGCCCCCCCAGCCAGAACTGGACGGAGGGGCAGGATGAGACCCTGCGCTGCTGGGCACGGGGCAACCCCCCGCCCCACCTGGAGTGCGCCAAGGACGGCAAGCCCTTCCCCGCCGGGGTGCCGCACCCCGTCACCCGCGCCCACGCCGGCACCTACCGCTGCCGGGCCACCAACCCGCTGGGTACAGCCGTCCGGACCGTCACCGTGTGGGTGCACTGTGAGTGGGGGTCTCAGGGGGGTCCTGGGGGGTCTCAGGGGGAAGGTGCAGGCTCAGCACCACTGACCACCCGTCCCCGCTCTCCGGCAGACCACGACCCCGACGTGGTGCTCCTGGCGCTGCTGCCGGCGCTGCTGGCGGCCGCCCTGCTCGCCGGCGCGGTGGGCTACGGCATTTACTACCGCAAGAAGAAAATCCGGCAGTACCGGCTGCGGCAGCGGCAGAAGCAGCTGGAGATGGAGCGGCCGCGGCCGCCGGCAGGCTCAGAGGAGGCGGCCGCTCTCAACGGTTCGGCGCGGGAGCCTCAACCATAGCCGGGCAGAGGCGGCGGAGAGGTCGGCAGCCCCCTGCCCACTCCTGCTCCCCTGCCCACGGGCAAGCGTCCTGGCAAGGGCTGAGCGCCGCGGCCGCTGGCTCCCTCCTGCCGATGTGCCGGTGACACTGGGGACCGGGCGGGAGCCGCGGCGGGATGGTGGACGCCACGGTGAGATGGCGCCGGCGGCTGCTGTTGCCGCAGGGAGGTGACAGCTCCCAGACGGGGACACGCCGGGCCGGCACGCCGTGTGGGATGCCGGAGGGGGTGAGGCGCCGACCTCTCCCCCGTCGTGGAGATGCTCCTTTTCTCTCCGAACTTTATCCCTTGGGAGACCCGAAGGCTTTGGGGCGGCCACAGTCTCCTCCCGCCGTGACACCGGGGTGGGGGTCTTGATGTCCCGGGGGGAGCATCCGGGCTGAATCCCGGGATTTGGGCGGTGGCGGGAGGGCGAGGAGCCGGAGCAGAGGGCGATGCAGCTGCTGGAGAGGCTGGAAGATGCCGTTGCGACGTGTTGCACCAATAAAGGCTGTCGGCAGCAGCGCCGCGACCCGCCGGGGTTTTGGTTGGGGATGGGGATAACTGAACCCCGGGGGGTTTCCGGTACCCCGAGCCCTTGGTGGCCGCGGTCGCGCCGAGCATGCGCCGCGGGACCCAAACCCCACTTCCTTCCTCGTGCCGCCATTTGCCCACCGGCTGCTGGCACCGGTGGTGCAGCCGGGGACGGTGGGGCCGGGATGGAGCTGGGGGGCTGCTGGGGCGGAGAGGAAGGGTGGAGAGCGGCCGTCGCGGCAAGGGACGGTGCCCCTGAGCCGGGTGCCCTCCGCCAGCACCCAGTGCCCCGTGCCGGGGTGATGGGCTCCCGCTCCCGTCCCCGCGGCTCCCCGACGCCCCGGCGCAGCCTCCCAGCCCGGTCCCTCGCCGCGCTGCTCCTGGCTCTGTGCGGTGAGTGCCGGGGTCCTGGCTCGTCCCCCTGCGCCCCGAGCCGGCCGGGGACGTCCCGCGTGGCTCAGCTCGTCCCCCCCACATCCCGACCCACCGCCCCAGCTCGTCCCCTGCTCCCAGTTCACCCCGACCCACCTCCCCAGCTTGTCCCGTGTGTCCCAGTTCACCCCGACCCACCTCCCAGTTCATCCCGTGTGTCCCAGTTCACCCCGACCCACTGCCCCAGCTTGTCCCCTGCTCCCAGTTCACCCCGACCCACCTCCCCAGCTTGTCCCGTGCGTCCCAGTTCACCCCGACCCACCTCCCAGTTCATCCCGTGTGTCCCAGTTCACCCCGACCCACCTCCCCAGCTCATCCCGTGCGTCCCAGTTCACCCCGACCCACCTCCCAGTTCATCCCGTGTGTCCCAGTTCACCCCAACCCACCTCCCCAGTGCGTCCCCTGCCTCCCAGTTCACCCCGACCCACCTCCCAGTTCATCCCGTGTGTCCCAGTTCACCCCAACCCACCTCCCCAGCGCATCCCCTGCTCCCAGTTCACCCCACCGCCCCCCGGCCGTCCCACTCCAGGAGCACCCGGCAGCGCCTTCGAGGTGAGGCTGGAAGGCTCCGCCGCGGCGGTGGGCTACGGCGGGACGCTGCTGCTGAACTGCTCCAGCAGCTGCCCCGAGGCCGGGGCGCGCGGGGGGCTGGAGACCTCCCTCAGCAAGGAGTGGGTGGGCCGGGGGCCGGGCTGGTTGAGCGTCCGGCTCCGCAACATCACCGAGCCCCTCTCCGACGTCTTCTGCTACTTCTCCTGCGCCGGGGAGAGGAAGGTGGTGGCTTTCAGGGTGCTGGCTTACGGTAAGGGCTGCTCGGGTCCCCCCGCGGGGCTTTGCCGGTGCCTGGGGACCGGGGATGGGGGACGCGGGCAGGGATGCGCCGGAGCCGGGGAACCCCCGCTCCTTGGGGAGCGACGGGATGGGGCAAACGGGGCTGGAGCCGGGGCTGCGCCTGGTCCTGGCGGGGAGGTGTTGGGGGGAGGGGGGGACCCGATCCGGCAGAGCTCGGGTTGAGCCGGGTGCCGGATCCAGCAGAGCTTGGGGTCAGCCAGGTGCTGGATCTGGCAGAGCTTGGGGTGAGCCGGGTGCCGGATCCGGCAGAGCTCGGGGTCAGCCGGGTGCCGGATCCGGCAGAGCTCAGGGTCAGCCAGGTGCTGGATCTGGCAGAGCTCGGGGTCAGCCGGGTGCCGGATCCGGCAGAGATTGGGGTCAGCCGGGTGCCGGATCTGGCAGAGCTCAGGTGCTGGATCCGGCAGAGCTCCGGGTGAGCTGGGTGCTGGATCCGGCAGAGCCCCGGTTGAGCCGGGTGCTGGATCTGGCAGAGCTCGGGTTGAGCCGAGTGCCGGATCCGGTAGAGCTCCGGGTGAGCCGGGTGCTGGATCTGGCAGAGCTCGGGTTGAGCCGGGTGCCGGATCCGGTAGAGCTCCGGGTGAGCCGGGTGCTGGATCTGGCAGAGCTCCGGTTGAGCCGGGTGCTGGATCCAGCAGACCTTGGGGTGAGCCGGGTGCCGGATCCGGCAAAGGGTCCCAGCGCTGGCAGAGCTTGGGATGTGCCGGATCCGGCAGAACTCAGGTAGGAACCACTTCGGGACGAGCCGGGTGCCGGACCCGGCAGCGCCCGGGTGGGATCCCCTTCGGGACGACCCAGGAGGCTGGGTGCCATCTTCCCCCGCGCCGCAGACCTCCCCGAGCCTCGCCTGGCCATCAGCAGCCCCAACGCCTCCTGCAACGAGACGGTGGCCATCGAGTGCTCCTCGGCGCCCAGCCAGCCCCCGGGGCTGAAGCTGCGGCTCGGCCGCAGCCGCCGGCGCCCGCAGCCCTGGGCGGAGGGTCCCGTGCGCCTGGAGCTGACGGCCGGGGAGGAAGACGACGGGGCTGAGTTCGCCTGCGAAGCGCAGCTCCGCCTGGGCAACCAGACGCTGCGGAAGCGCTCGGCCACGGCCACGCTGCGCGTCGCCTGTGAGTGGGGCGGTGGGTGCGACCGCGGTGCCGGCGCAAAGACCCCTCGGTGCCGGTGCAAACCCCTCCGCCCCCGCGCGAAGCCCCTCGGCCCCGGCTCGCGCTGCGGGACCCCGGGGCTGCAGCGGGGACCCCGTTGGCCCCGGCGCGGTGTGGTGGTTCCGCCGGCGCTGGTGCCGGGGAGAAATGAGGTTCCCCCCGCTCTCACCTCCAGACCAGCCGCGCATGGACGCCGGGAGCTGCCCCCCCAGCCAGAACTGGACGGAGGGGCAGGATGAGACCCTGCGCTGCCGGGCACGGGGCAACCCCCCGCCCCACCTGGAGTGCGCCAAGGACGGCAAGCCCTTCCCCGCCGGGGTGCCGCGCCCCGTCACCCGCGCCCACGCCGGCACCTACCGCTGCCGGGCCACCAACCCGCTGGGTACAGTCGTCCGGACCGTCACCGTGTGGGTGCACTGTGAGTGGGGGTCTCAGGGGGGTCCCGGGCGGTCTCAGGGGGGTCCCGGGGGGTCTCAAGGGTGTTGGGTGGGGATCCTGGTGGTCTCGGCAGTTCTCGGGGTCCTGGGGGTCCCGGGGGGATGGTGCAGTCTGGGTCCCACTGACCACCCATCCCCGCTCTCCGGCAGACCGCGACCCCGCCGTGGGGCTCGGGGTGCTGGTGGGGCTGGCGGCGGCGGCGGCCGCCCTGCTCGCCGGCGCGGTGGGCTACCGCATCTACTACCGCAAGAAGAAAATCCGGCAGTACCGGCTGCGGCAGCGGCAGCCGGGGATGCAGTCGCCGTGCCCGGGGCGGGAGGATGCCGCCCTCAGTGCTGTGGGGGCTCCACCGTAGCCCCCCCAAAAGCCGTGTCCCCCCTGCACGGAGCGGACCCCCGCCCTGGGGCTGAGGGATGTATCCAGACCCCAAGGGTGCGGGGTGGGGGGGTGGGGGGTGTTGCAGGCCCAGGCTGTGCCCACCGCTGGGTTTGGGGGTGCTGGGAAGGGGTTCAGGGGTCCCAGGGATGGAGATCTGACCCCCCAACCCCACCGTGCCCATCACCCCGGCCTCGGGCTCCCCTCGGGGGGGTGAAAATCGTCCTTGTGGGATTGTCCCAGCTCATCCATGAGCTGTGCGAGCATACTGGGCTGCACTGGGTTATACTGGGCTGCACTGGGCTGTACGGTGCTGTACTGGGCTACATTGGGCTGTACAGGGCTGTACTGGGCTGTTCGGGACTCTACTGGACTATATAAAACTATACTGGGCTGTACTGGTCTACACTAGGCCGTAGTGGTCTATACTGGGCTGTACTGGGGGGTACTGGGGCCCCGGCCAGCCCCTTTGGTGTAATTCAACGTCCTCCCGGTGCCGCTGGCTGCTGACGCCCGCGCTGCTGCTGGGGGGATGCCGCGGGTGCCGTCCCCCCCACCTCCTTGGTGACCCCTGGGGCTGCCGGCCCCTCTGGGGGTCCAGGGGAGCAGGGATGGGCAGGGCAGGGGGGAACGGGCAGGGGATGGGGGTACAGGCAGGGGATGGGGGTACAGGCAGGGGATGGAGGTGCGGGCAGGGGATGGAGGTGTGGGCAGGGGATGGGGGTACAGGCAGGGGATGGAGGTGTGGGCAGGGGATGGGGGTACAGGCAGGGGAT
Source organism: Phaethon aethereus (assembly GCF_964289735.1). Taxonomy (NCBI): domain Eukaryota; kingdom Metazoa; phylum Chordata; class Aves; order Phaethontiformes; family Phaethontidae; genus Phaethon; species Phaethon aethereus. The sequence goes on from NC_138608.1 coordinate 719,030, forward strand.
GGGGGTACAGGCAGGGGATGGGGGTGTGGGCAGGGGATGGGGGTACAGGCAGGGGATGGGGGTACAGGCAGGGGATGGAGGTGCGGGCAGGGGATGGCTTTGTGGGCAGGGGATGGGGGTACAGGCAGGGGATGGGGGTACAGGCAGGGGATGGAGGTGCGGGCAGGGGATGGCTTTGTGGGCAGGGGATGGGGGTACAGGCAGGGGATGGCGGTGTGGGCAGGGGATGGGGGGTACAGGCAGGGGATGGGGGTACAGGCAGGGGATGGGGGTGTGGGCAGGGCATGGGGGTACAGGCAGGGGATGGGGGTACAGGCAGGGGATGGGAGTACGGGCAGGGGATGGGAGTACGGGCAGGGGATGGGGGTGCAGGCAGGGGATAGGGGATGCAGGCAGGGGATGGGGGTGCAGGCAGGGGATGGGGGTGTGCGCAGGGGATGGGGGTACAGGCAGGGGATGGGGGTACAGGCAGGGGATGGGGGTGCAGGCAGGGGATGGGGGTGTGCGCAGGGGATGGGGGTACAGGCAGGGGATGGGGGTGCGGCAGAGGATGGGGGTGCGGGCAGGGGATGGGGGTACAGGCAGGGGATGGGGGTGCAGGCAGGGGATTGGCGCAGGGGCTGGAGCGGGGATCGGGGGGACGGGGGGGGCTGGGGGGGTGCCAGATGGGGGAGGGGCTCTAGGGACAAGGCCAGGGTGGGGGAGGCCTTGGGGGGGCCGCAGCGGGGCCAGGGGCTGCCGCCCCCCACCCCGGCACCGAGCGGCCGGAGCCAGCGGGAGCGTGGCAGCGCCTGGCGCTCGCCGGCACCGTCGCTCACGCCGCGCCACGTCACGGGCCTGCGCCACGCCGCGCCACGCCACGCCACACCAACGCCACGCCACGCCAACGCCACGCCAACGCCACGCCAACGCCACGGCGGCGGCACCTGTGGCACGACGCGTGCTTGCGTGCACGATGCCCACGTAATACATGTAACTACCCGCACATGCGATGCACGCCTGCGTGCACGTGGTGCACGCGTGCGCGCCCCACGCCTGCGCGCACGATAGACGCACCTGCGCGCACACGCAACGCACACGCAACGCACACGCAACGCACACGCAACGCATGCCTGCGCGCACACGCAGCACACGCCGCGCACACGCCGCGCCCCCCACGCGTGGCTACAGCTTGCCCCCACGGCCCCCCCCCCCAGCCCCGCTGCAGCCGGGGCCGTGACCGTCCCCTGCCCTGTCCCCCCGTGGGTGCGTGGGCCGCCCCCGCGGGCGGGGAGGGGGACACGGGGGGCGGGGGACAGCTGGTGCCGGTCTGTCGCTGCACCCACGCAGGACCGGAGCGTCCCCCGCGGCACAGCTGCTGCTGGCTCCGGGCTGCAACGGAGCACGGGGGGCCCGATCCGGGCACGGGGGGCGGGGGGGGGGCTCCCGTGCAGCGCCGAGCACCGGGCGGGGGAGGACGGAGCCTCGGGAGGGCTCGGCCGGGGGCGGGGGGAGGAGCAGCCCCGCGGTACCGGCGCCGTCCTCGCCTCCGTGCGCGGCAGCGGAGGAGCTGCCTTCCTCCCCATCCTCCTCTTCCTCCCCATCCTCCTCTTCCTCCCCATCCTCCTCTTCATCCTCCCTCCTCCTCTTCCCATCCTGCTCACCCTCCTCTTCCTCGCCATCCTCCTCTTCCTCCCCATCCTCCTCTTCCTCGCCATCCTCCTCTTCCTCCCCATCCTCCTCTTCCTCGCCATCCTCCTCTTCCTCCCCGTCCCCCCCCCCCGGCAGCGGAGCCGGGACCCGATGGGACCCCCCGGCCCGGCCGCGCGGCTGCTGCCCCCGCTCATCCTGGCGCTCGCAGGTGGGGGGGGCCGGGGGGGCCGGGGGGCACCCGGGGGGCGGGGGGGGTGGGTCCCTCCGGCATGGCGGGGGGGGTGGGCCCCTGGGCCCCATCGTGCTGGGAAGCGGGGGGGTGGTCTCCGGGGAGACCCCAGACACCCTTAGTTACAGGGGGTGGGGGTGCCCCTGGGGACCCCCAGACGCCAGGGACCCCTAACTAGGGGGACGGACGGACCCTGGGGAGCCCAGACCCCAGGGACCCTTAATTATGGGGAGCGGGACGGGGGGCGACCCCCAGGGACCCTCAATGCCAGGGTGGGGGCACCCCCTGGACCCCCGATGCCCGGGCCCTTGTTTTCGGGGGGTGCGGACCCCAAGGACCCTCACCGCTGGGGGGAGGACAGGGGGACCCCCGGGAGCCGGACGCCCGGGTCCCCACCCGGGAGCGGGGGGTCTCAGCGCGCCAGGGTGGGCCCCGGGGGTCCCAGCCAGGGGGGTGCCGGGGCTGAGCCGGCGGGGGCTGCCCGCGGTGGGGGCTCTCGCAGGGGCCGCCCGCGGCGCGTTCACGGTGGGGGCCTGGCCGCGCGTGGCCGTGGTGCCTTTCGGGGGCTCGGTGGCCATCAACTGCAGCCGCAGCGCCTGCCCGGGGGGCGACGCCGCGCTGGGGCTGGAGACCCCCCTGGCCGTGGGTGCGGAGGCCGGCGGGCGCCGCTGGCAAAGCTTCCGGCTCCTCAACGTCTCTCAGTGGAGCCCCGGCACCGCCACGTGCTACGGGCGCTGCGGTGACGCCCGAGCCAACGCCAGTGCCGGCATCCTTGTCTACCGTGAGTGCCGGGGGTCGGGGGCGGCCGGGCGGCGCGGGGGGCCGCGGTTGACGGCTTGGTGGTCGCCCCTTCCCAGGGTTGCCGGAGCGGGTGGTGCTGGAGCCGGTGCCGGCCGTGGCGGTGGGCGAGAGCCGGAACCTGACGTGCCGGGTGGTGGAGGTGGCTCCGGTGGGGAATCTGACGGTGACGTTGCGCCGAGGCGCCGAAACGCTGCGGACGGAGAGTTTCGGTGCCGCCGAGGGCAGCGCCAGCGTGGCCGTCAGTCACCTTCTGACCGCCGGCCCCGGGGACCACGGGCAGGACATCACCTGCCATGCCGAGCTGTCCCTGCGGCCCCACGGGCCCCTCTTCGCCCGCGCCGCCGTCCCCGTCAAGCTGTCAGTTTTCGGTGAGTCCTCGCCGCGTGGCGCATGCTCCTGTCCGGAGGGAAGGAGCCGGGGCAGCTCCGCATCCTCACCGGAGCCCGGCGAGGGTCCGGCCTCTGGGGTCCTCTCCCCGGCGCTGGGGCGCAGCCAGGGACAAGGCACAGCCCCGGTGACGCCGCATCCCTGCAGCTCTCCCCGAGCCGCCCCAGCTCCAGGCTCCTGCCCACCTCGAAGCCGGCAACACCGCCAACGCCAGCTGCCGGATCGCCGGTGCCTTCCCTGCTGGGGACGTCCGCTTTGCCGTCACCCTGGCAGAGCAGAGCCTAAACTTCACCGTGACGGCAGCCGGGGACGTGCTGACCGCCATCGCCGCGCTCTCACCCAGCAGCCCGGGGCACCAGGAGCTGACCTGCACCGCGGCGATAGCGACGGTGGCACGGACAGCACGGAGGCAGCTCCACGTCTACCGTAAGGCACGAGGCGCAGCAGGGTGATAACCGGAGCCCATCCCCAAATCCCAGTGGACCCACGGCACCTTCCCGCAGGCTTCCCGGCACCCATCCTGGAGCTGAGCCCGGCGTCGGTGCCGGCGGGCAGTGAGGTGATGGTGGCATGCCGCGCCGGTGTCGCCGAACCCCCCAGCGTCCGGCTGCAGCTCCGCGATGCCGACGGGGGGGTCCTGGCCGAGGGGCCGCAGGCCCGGCTGGAGCTGCGGTTGGTGGCCCGGCGGGAGGATGATGGGCGGCAATTCGGGTGCCGGGCCAGCCTGGCCATTGGTGACGGCACGGTGGCGAAGGACGTGGACACCCAGCTCACCGTGCTCTGTGAGTGCCACGCCGGAGGGGCCTGGCCGTGCCCGTGGCAGCCGGCACGGGCTGGTCCCGGCATTCCCGCTGCGTCCCTCCGTCTTTTCCAGATATGCCCGAAATGGCGGCGAGCGACTGCCCCAGCAACCGCACGTGGCTGCGGGGGACACAAGAAGCGCTGTCCTGCCGTGCCGCCGGCAACCCCGCACCCACCGTCGTCTGCGGCAGGAACGGCGTCACCGTCAGCACCGGGGAGCCAGAGCTGGTCACCCGTTCCCGAGCCGGCACCTACCTCTGCAACGCCACCAACAGCCTGGGGACGCGGAACCGGCTTGTCACCGTCCGCGTGGAGTGTGAGTGGTGCCGGCACCTCCCGCCGCGGCCGTGCCGGTGGCAACCAGGTGAACCAGGACCCCTCTTTTCTCCCCCAAGACGAGCCCACCCTGACGGAAAGGGGCTGCCCCGCGCACCGCACCTGGGTGGAGGGGGAGCGGCGGGAGCTCGTGTGCCGCGCTGACGGGGACCCCCCACCCAGCACCCGCTGCGCCCGCGATGGGGGTCCCCCCCGCGCCCGGGGGAGCCGGGCCGTCAGCCGGGCTGATGCCGGCCGCTACGTCTGCCGGGCCACCAACAAGCACGGCTCGGCCGTCCGCAGCGTCGTCGTCACCGTCGAGTGTGAGTGCCGGGGGTGCCAGGGACGGGACAGGGTTCTGGCGGTGCCGGGGATGCCATGGCTGCGCCGGGGAGCCTGTAGCTGTGCCAGGGCTGCCATGGCTGTGATGCCGTATCTGTGCCGGGCATGGCAGAGCCGTGCCAGGGATGCCATGACCGTACTGGGGATGCCATGACTGTACCGGGGATGCCAGAGCCACGCCAGGGACGCCACGGCTGTGCTGGGGATGCCGTGCCCGTGCCCGCCCGGCTGCCTTTGGGCCGGTCCCATCGGCGCAGGGCGGGGAGCGGGGGGCACCCAGCCCCCCTCACCGTGTCCCTCCCGGCTTGCAGACGAGCCGAGCATCGGCGAGACGGGCTGCCCGGCGCGGCGGCTCTGGGTGGAGGGGACGCCGGCGGAGCTGGCCTGTGCTGCCAGCGGGAACCCCCCACCCCGTGTCGCCTGCGCCAAGCTGGGGGACGGCCAGGACCCCCCTCCGGCGAGCCCCAACGTCACCCGCGCCCACGCCGGCACCTACCAGTGCCGGGCCACCAACACCCACGGCTCTGCCCTCCGCAACGTCACCGTCGCCGTCGAGTGTGAGTGCGGCGAGTGGCTTTTGGGGGTGGAAAAGGGGGTTTTGGTTATTTTTTTCCAAGGCCGGGTGGCCCCTTTGGCTGACGGACGGTGCCGTCCCGGTGCAGACAGCCCCGCCGCGGTCAGCCTGCGCGTGCTGCCCTCCGCCAACGTCTCGCGAGGCGCCAGCTTCAGCGTGGAGTGCCGCGCCGAGGGGCTGCCCACCCCCACCTACGGCTGGGCGCTGCCGCCAGCCCCCAACCTCCGCTTCGCCGCCGATAACCGCTCGGTAGCCGTAGCCGGTGCCGCCGCCGCCAACCGAGGGCTTTATACCTGCACCGCAACCAACAGGCACGGCCGCCAGGCTGGCAGCGTGATGGTCCGGGTGGACGGTGAGATGGGGTGCACCGGTTAAGGGGGGGGGTCTTCATCACCGCCGCGGCATCACCGGCACCTTCCCACCCCGCAGAGAGTTGGCTGGCGCTGCTGGCCGCGCTGGGCTCCTTGGGTGCTGTCACCGCGGTGGGTTTGGCGGCCGCTGGCGGGTATTACCTGAAGTCGACGGCGTGCAAGAAGGGGGAATACAACGTGCGGGACGCCGAGGGCTCCTCCGAAGCCGCCTGCCTGCACCGGCAACGGCGCGACCGCGGGGAGGTTTACGGCATCCAGCTCACCCAGCCGTAACCGGGAATGTCCCGAGGGGGGTGGAGGTTTGGGGGTCCCCGGGTACTCCCCGCCCCGGCCACAGCGGGGCTTTGGGGGAATTTGGGGGGTTTTTTGGTGTTTTTTAACAATTGTAGTGCCGTGCCGAGGGCGGCACAGCCATAACTCAGGGGGGGGATGCTCGGGGGGGCCGCGGCCGCCAGCCCGGCTCTTCCCAGGGGATAAAGCGACACCCAATAAATAATTCCATTTTAGTGGGAGGGAGGAAGATGATGACTCCGGCTGCGGCGGGAGGGGGACCCCACGGTGAGCCCTGCGCCGAGCGCCCCGCTGCTGGCTCCGGGGGGGGACGACCCAGGCGCCCGGGGTCCCTTGGGGTGTCCCCCCCCCGGCACTAAGGGTCCCTGGTGTCTTGGCTCTGGATCCCTCTGGAAAATCCGCCGCCCACCCTGGGAATCCCTCGCCTTCCTGCCCGCTTTCCTGCCTGCGCGGCCGCCCTTCCTGCCCGCGCTCGTGCCGGCTCGCGCCTGCCGGCCCCGACCCACGGCTGGGACGGGGGGACCCCCCGCCCGGTCTCGTTGTCCCCAAACCCTATCCCACGTCCCCAGCCCGCAGCCAGGACCCCATCCTCACCCCCACAGCTCCCTGCCGGGGCCGCCAAGCCGCCGGTGTCGGCACCAAGACCCGGCCAAGCACCCGCTCCCCCAGAGTCCCCCCCAGCGCCACAACCGTCACCCCGTGCCCTCCCGGCGCAGGTGACACCGGGACACGCCAACCTGCCATCAGCGCCGGGACGTTTAATCGCTCCCAAGGGACCAGCCAGGCCCCTGCCACCCCCCGCCACCGTCACCGCTGCCACCACCGTCCCCTCGCCGCTGCCGCGGTCCTCGCCGTCACCGCCTGCCACCGCCAACCAGGTGACGCCGTGCCCCACAGTGGGGACACCGGGGGTGGGGGGTCCCACTCTTGCCGGGGATGTTCCAGCACCGCCGGCACCGCACCCGGTATTTCTTGTACCTGGGGGAAAACCTGGGGTGAAGCGGGCGACGGGGGGGTCCCCGGCGGGGTGTCCCCGGGGGGGGGTCCCTGTCCCCTACCTGATGCCGCAGGCGTTGCAGAGGGGGGTCCCGTTCTCGGCCGCCCGCCAAAGCGGGGTCCGGCGCGTCTTGCAGGAGGCACAGCGCTTGCTGCCTGCGAGGGACACGCGGCTGCACCCCAAACCCCAGCGGTGTTGGGGGGGGGGGGCGGGCACACATGACACCCCCAGACACCCCCCCCCCCCCCTCTGTCTTACCCTGGGTGAGGGGAGCGTCGTCCTCCGAGCTGCTGCCCACCCCAGGGGGCCTGGCCGGGGGGCTGCTGCCCCGGCTGGGATCCCTGCGGGAAAGGGGAGTCAGGGGGAGCCCCGGGGCCCCCCCGGCATGGGGATCCCCCCCCCAGGGGCTGCCGGGTCCCCAGGGGCCGCCGCCGGGGAGGGGAGAAGCAGGGGGGCCTCATCGGGTGGGGAAGGGGCTGCAGGGAGGGAAGGTGCTGCCGGACAGACGGACGGGGCAGCTCGTGGTCCAGGGATGCGCGGAGGCGCAGACAGTGCAGCCGGACAGACGGACAATACAGCCCGAGTTCCCCAAGTTCCAGGCGTGCCTGGAGGTGCAGACAGACGGACGGAGCAGCCCAGGGATGTGTCTGGACAGACGGACGGTGCGAGCCAAGGTCTGGGGGTGCCCAAATGTACATCCAGACAGACGGACGGTGCAGCCCGTGGTTGGGGGACGCATCCAGACAGACGGACAGCGCGGCCTGGGGTGCCCAGGGGTGCACCCGGACAGATGGACGAGGCAGCCGTGGCGGTGCCGGTACCTGCTGCCATGGGCGGTGATGAGGAGGCGGCAGCTCTCGGTGCTGCCGGTGGGGAGGCCCAGGCGCATGCGAAGGGTCACCCCACGGAAAGTGGGGTCCCAGGGCTCGGCGCCGCGCTGGGGGGCTGCCTGCTTGCGCCGCCGCCCGGTGCCGGTACCGGTACCACCGGCCAGGTGCCGGCACTGGAGGCTGATCAGGCTGAGGGCATCCGGGCCGCTGGTGGGAGCCGGGGGGGGCCCGGGGTGCTCTGGGGGGGCAGCGGGAGGCGCCGGGGGGGGCTCGGGGGGGGCCAGCAGCCGCGCGGTCTCCTGCAGGAAGGTAAGACCCTCCCCGGGAGGCGCCGGGGGGCTCCAGGGTCCCGGGGGGGGCTCTGGGCCCCCGTTCCTGCCCGGGGGCTGCCGTTAGAGCACGGGGGGGTTGGGATGGGGACCCCCCCCCTCCTCCCCAAAGGAGCTGCACGGGGCCACCCTGCTCCCCCCGGGCTGAGCCATCCCTGGCCCCGGTACCCCCCGCGGTGGGACCATCCCGGCCCCGGTGCCCCCCCGGTGGGACCATCCCGGCCCCGGCCCCCACGCCAGTGGGACCATCCCAGCCCCGGTGCCCCCCGCGGTGGGACCATCCCGGCCCCGGTGCCCCCCCGGCCGGCCCACCCCCGGCTCCCCCCGGGCAGGAGCGGGGTCCCGGTGCCCCCGGTTCCCACCTGCGGGCGCGGGGGCCGCCGGTCGCGCCCCCCCCGGGGCTGGGGGGCGGCAGGAGGGGCCGGCAGGGCTCGGGCTCGAGGCAGAGCAGCCGCTGGAGCAGCGAGAAGTCGGGGGGCTGCCCCTCCAGGAAGAGCTGCTCCGCCATCACCGGCCCCGGCCCCCGCCCGGCCCGGCCCTAAACCGGCCACAGCTGCGCGGGGGCGGGGGCAGCGACCCCGCGGACGGGACCCCCAGGGCGGGGCAGGGACCCCCCAGAGTGCAGCAGGACCCTATACGGGGGCAGGACCCCCCCGCACGGTGAGGCAAGACCCCATATGGGGCAAGGGACCCCCAGGCTGGGGCAGGGCCCGTTTATGGGGTACAGACCCTCCCAGGAGGGGCAGCACTGGGGGGTCGTGCCCCACATGCTCTCCGAGCCCCACCCCCACCAAGGACCCGGCTGAGGGGCTGATCCCAAAGGGTGCCCCCAAATCCCCTCCCCAAACTCCACAGCTTGACCCCTCCCCACGTGGGGTGGGTGTGTGGGGCCCCGAACCCCCCTCCGAGGGACCCCAAGCACCGCTCAGATGAGATTTATTATTAACGAACCGCAACACTCGTTATCCCAAATCCAGAGTCTCTGGGGTGGGGAGGGGGGCAGGCAGAGCCCAGTGTCGGACCCCCCCACCCCGGGATCGGGCCCCCACCCCAGGATCGGCCCCCCCGGCGCTGCCATCACCAGCTCCGGCGTCTCCTTCCTGCTCGGGGAGGAGGTCCCTGCCGCCCCGAGGGGCCACATCCTGCTTTGGGGGGCATTTTTCCCACTGGGGGGGGTGTGTATCACGCCTGGGGGGGGGGGTGTCCCCCCCCCGCCGTCAGTGGGGTTTGGGGACGTGCCCGTCCACGTAGAAGTTGCGGGTGACCCTGGGGAGGTAGAATCGGGCCCCCTCCAGCGCCGGCGTCAGCAGGATCTGGCAGCCCAGGCGCGAGTTCTCCTGCAGCAGCGGCGCCTGGTCCAGCAGGTCCTCTTCCCTGGGGGGGGGTACGGGGGGGGCTGTGGGGGGCCCCCCCGAGGCCGTGGTGGAGGTGGGGAGGGGTGCGGGGGGGCCGTGGTGAGGAGAGTGGGAGGCTCAAGAGGCTTGTGGGGGTGGTCATGGTCATGGGGGGGGTGGTTGGGAGGCTGGGGGGGGATTTGGGGGGTACGGGGGGGGGTCAGGGGTCTTGGGGTGGTGCGGTGAGGGGGTCCCTAGGGGGGCTGTGGTGTCTTGGGGGGGGTCAAAGGGGTCCCTGGGGCGGGCCTCAAAGGGTTTTGTTGGGGTCCAAGGGGTGTGTCAGGAGCTCATAGCGGGGGTGCTGGGGGGGGTCCGGGAGGTGTCAGGGTTCCCTGGGGGGGCCGGGGGGGGAATTAGGGGTCCCCCGTGGTGTGCTGGGTCCTGGGAGGGGGTCGGGGTCCCCGGGGGGGGGGGGATCAGGAGTCTCGTGGGGAGGGGCTGGGGTGGGCGCCCGGAGGACAGCGGGGATCCGCGGGGGGGCCCACGCGAGGTCACGGCGGGGGGGCCGTTACCGCTCGTCGGGGGCCGGGAGCCGGTCGAGGTGGGGAGCGCTGACGTAGACGTGGCAGGTGGAACAGGCCAGCGAGGCCTCGCAGGCGCCTGCGGGACCGCGCGCTCAGCACCGGGACCCCCCCGGCACCGGGACCCGCCCCCGTGTCCCGGTCCCCGCCCCGGTGCCAGTACCGACCCTCCAGCTCCAGCCCGTGCCGCTGCGCCAGGTGCAGCACGTTGTCCCCGACGCGGCCTCGCACCGGGACGTGACGCCCCGCCCGGTCCACGAAAACGACGTTTACCCTGGGGGAAGACGGGACACGACACCGGGAGTCAGCACCGGAACCGCCCGTCCCGGTGCCGGTGCCGCCTTCCCGGTACCCACACGGCGGCCTCCGGCTCCTCCGCCGCGGCCCCGCCGCCGGCGGCGCCGCTCAAGCCCCGCGCCGCTCCCCGCAACAGCCGCCGCGTCACGGACGTCACGGAGCCGCCGCCGGCCGCCGCCATGGAGGCCGCCATGACGGGCGGCACGTGACCAATGCCACGTGACCAACGCCGCGGGCGGGCGGGGCCAAGGGGGAACCGCGCTGGTCCCAGTGCCCGCCCCAGCGCTGGTAATTAAACCTCCTCGTTAAACCTCGGCGCGGGGCGGGAGGGGGGGGGGGGCACTTGGATGAGGAGGGGAGACTGAGGGGACCTCTGTAATGTGGGGGGCTTTTTGCAAGGGGAGGGGGCACAGGGAACACCCCGCCATGGAGGGAGGACCCCACGCATGGAAGAAGGGCACAGCACCCCAGACGGAGGGGACCCAACACCCAAACCCCCCACCCCCTGCTTGGTCATAGTCGGGGGGGAGAGCATAGAGACAATTTGGGGGGGGGTCCCCTAATTCGGGATTGGGGGCAACCTCGTTAGCAACAACCACATCAGAGCGAACATGACAAAAAAAGGGGAGGGGAGAAGCGATATAAATATAGCTTTACTTTGGGAAGGGGGAGGGTTTGGCGGGGGGGGGAACGACACACAGACCCCCCCAGTACAGCAAACCAGACAGCATCGACAGTAGAAACAGGGCAACAACTCAAAAACCAGGAAACCCCCCCAAAAAAGAGGGGGGGGTAGAAAAATGAAGAGCAGGGACTGCCCCCCTAAAAGGGCCTGTGGGGGGGCACAGCCCCCCCCAACCGGGGGGGGAGGTGAAGCCCTCCCCCCAGCTGGGAAGGAACCTTTTTTCTTTTTTTTAAAAAAAAGTAATAAAAACGAGCTTTAAAGTAAAAAGGCAACTTTTACCCCCAAAACAGTGTAAAATGGCGGCAGCTCCGGTCTTAAAAAAAAAAAAACAAAACCCAAACCCCACAACCCACCCCCCCACGTGAAATGGCGAGGAAGAGGAAGGGGGTCCCCGAGGTGCCCAGCTTTGCCCAGACCCCCAGGAGGAGAGCGTGGGGCTGGGGGGATCCTCCCCTCCCCATTTCACCCCCCAAGCAGCGGGTTAAGGCAGGGAGCGCGTGGGGGGTTTTGGGGAGGGGGGGGGGAGCGGAACACAGCGACACACACACGCGGCTCCCAGTTACTGCTCTGGGAGGGGGGGGCCGCTCTCAGGGACCCCCTTACGGCGCCGGAGGGGGGGCCTCTATGATAAGAACCCCCCACCCCCTCCTCTGTCCTCGGGCAAGCAGGTCAAATCTCTCTTCTCGCTTTAAAACCCTCTAAAAACAATGCAAAAAGGGTCTAACATTTAAAAAAAAATAAGCAACCCCAAAACAACCCACATTTGTACAAGATTTACAGGGGGGGGGGATTGGGGGGGGGGGGGGGGCTAAAATATCCTCTTCCGCTTCAGGTAGGAGTCGGCGTAATGGCCCCCCAGGCCCTGGGAGTGCTGCCCCACGTAGCAGCCTTCGGGGCTGGGCTCCGGGGAGGGCAGGAGGTGGGAGAAGGCTCGTTTCTGGCCCCCCACGGGGGTCTGAAAGAGAATAAAAAATAAAAAGGGAGGGGTTGGTGTCAGTTTGGGGGTGGTTCGGGGGGGTTTCTTACCTTTGAGTGGGTGCTGTGCGAGTGGCTGGGGGGTCCCAAGGAGAGGATGGCGTCTGCGGAGCCCGACGGAGGCATCCCGACAGCCTTGGGGTGGTGGGAAGAGAGGAGAAATTTGGGGGGGGGTCTGGGCGAGGGAGAGGGGGTCTCCCCAAGCCCTGGGGCGGGGGTCTCACCTTGTTGAGGTGACTCTGCTTGAGCCCAGCTTGAAGGCCACTGGTGAAGTAGGAACTGGGGGATCCTGAGTAAAAAGGGGGCAGGGGCGGCCCCAAACCCCCTCGCTCGAACCCCGGCGACGAGGAGAGCTGGAAGGGGAAGCCCAAGTGACAATCGGGGACCCCCAAAACACGGTGTGGGGGCCCCCCCGCTTTCCTGTAACCCCCCTCCCCACAAAATGCCGGTGGGGGTGCTTTTTACCTTGTGTCTGCTGTGCCCGAAGCCCCCCAGGAGGGGTCCAGCGTGGTCTCGCGTCTGGGGGTAAATCCGGGAGCCCAAATCCTTCCCCGGAGAGGAGAGGGGTTAGAGGGGCTGCCCCAGCTCCACTACACCCCCCCAAAAAAAAAAAAATCTACTCTCCCCCACTGTGTACCCACCGGCTGGTAATCGAAGGCGTAGCCGTCCCCGGCCAGCCCGGGCGAGGGCAGGAGCGGGTCGGCCAGGGAGGGCTGGGAGATTCGGGGGTTGGAGACGCTCCCCAAAACGCCGGCTTTCAGATTAAATCCTTTGTTGGCGGCGCCTGAAAAAAAAAAACCCAACCAAACAACAAACCAGAGAGTTGTTGGAGGGGGAAGAAATCCACCCGAAACGATCTGTTTCTCCACATGCTTCATCCCGGGGGGATTTCCCTTCTCCGTCCCCAAGCGGGGTGGGGAGAAAAGGGGAGCGAGGGCGCTCACCTCCCAGGCTGTTGGCCGGCAGAAGGCTGTGCAGGTTCAGGTAGGGGTTGAGAGGAATCTTGAAATCTTTGGGGGGCTCCCCCAGGAGCGAGACCTGCGGGAGAAACACTCGAGGGGCTCAGATGGCTTCTTGGGCGGGGGGCTGGGGTGCAGAAACCAGCCCCAAAAGCACGCTGGAGGGTTTTTGGTGAGGGCACGGAGCCGCCTGAGGGGGGACAGGCTCGTCCCAGAGCGAGGGGAGCTTACCCCGGAGGCGGGGGGGCCACTCTCGCTCTGCTTTGGTTTTTGGAGGCCACTGATGACGGATCCCAAAATGGAGGTGGTGAGACCCTGCAGGGCCGGGGGGGTGACGGTGGGAGGCGTGAGCTGAGGCACCTGCGTCCCCAGTACCGAGTTTTCCCGATCTACTCCCACCGGGCCCAGGAAAGAAGCCAGGGGTACGTTTCCAGAAGGCAAAATCGGTGATTTTACATGTCCCTGTGTCATGTCACCTGGGGAGGCAGAAGGAGGAGGATGGCACCGGCGTCCAGCCCCCACCCCGGCTCAGTTTCGGTCCTTCTTCCCCCAGGCAGGTCCCTGCCTCGCCCCGGCATCCGCGCCCCCCACCAGGGAAACCCAACCCCGGCACCCTCCGCTCCTCCCAACCCGCCTGGGGGGGTCCCCTGCGTGGCTCCCCCCCACCACCACCACAAAAACAACACAGCAGGGGGGCTGTGCCCTCAGCCCAGCCCCATGCCTCAAAGCACGGTGGGGTCTCCACCGGCGGCTGTTACCTGAGGAGAGCTCTCCCAAGAGCTGGCTGGGGGGCTGCGCCGGCGCGTTGGCCAAACCCAGGGCGCCGTGGGGCAGGGAGCTCAGCGGCGAGTCGCCCAGGATCCCTGGCTTCTGCGAAGGACAGAGGAAGGTTAACGGCGCAAAGCCGACTCATCCGCGACAGATGCGTGGCTCCGGAAACCCCGGCATTCACGGGACGGCGGGGAGCGGAGGCGGCGCGAGGGCCCCCGGGTCGTGGCTGTCGGCGAAAAGCTCGGCACAGGTACGGAGAGAAACACGCCGCAGGCACCGAGAGCAACCCCGGCTGCAGTTTCACAGCTCCTTAAGCACCGCATACCAGAAATAACACCGGGGAGACACTCCCCGCCATGGTTCAGCACCAATTTTTGTTCAAACCGGCCCGTTTGCGCTGGAACAAAGGAGCCAAGCCACCCAGCCGTGCGCAGAAATCATTTGCCGAGCCGGTGAGTTGAAGGGGAGCGCACTGGGGATGGGGGCTCCCCTTTTCTCACCCCGCCTCGGCGAGCCTGAGCTCGGCGTGGGGACTGGCTCAACAAGCACAGGGAAGGCAGAGAGCCGACAAGGCTCCGGACCCGCTGGAGAGGAGCCGCTCACAGAGGCTGAACCCTCCAGGCTCCGAGTTGGAGCAGCGACTCGCTTCTCCCCGCGAGGAGATCGGCTCTGGCATTACTGGAGTCACTGGGGTGACTGGTGTCGCCGTCAGACCCCTCGCCGCAGTCACTGCCTGGTCTTAAGGACGCGGGGAAGGCGCTGAGGGGGTCCCGGCGCTACGGCTCGGCACCACCGCACACACAGCACGTTCACACGCCGGCTGCCTCCTACCGCTCACATGGAGGAGGATTTGGCTCCCCTTGTTCTGCAGCAGCTGTGTCCAGACCTGGTTCTGCAGTAACAGGGAGTTCCCAAGCAATGCCTTCTGGGGCAGAAAGCACAGCGAGAGACCAGAAAGAGACAGAAAAATCACTCAAAAAAGAGGAGAAAACCAAGCACGGGGCGGTTTGAGCGGCATGGAGAGAGCGAGAAGTGTGGCGGGGAGCTTTAATCCTCTCTCTTTACTCCTCAAGCGGCAAAAAGAGTTTCGGGAGAGGCCACAGAGGTGCGTGAGCCGGAACGGAGACCAGAGGCAACGTGGCTGCGTAAAAAGGCAGCGGCACGAGCCCGCCGTCAGATTTGGGAGATCCCTGCCCATCCGCGGCAGCCCCGGCAGGACCCCGAGCAGATTTGTTTCTCGCAGAAGCAAGGTGGGCAGGAGCACAAGGGCTCCGGCACAATGGCAGCATCGGCGCAAAGGAAAGCCGGCATCAGCGAAATTCCTGCCTACCTGCTGCGCCTGGGTTTGGTTCTGCAGCGCGAGCTGGAGGAGAGCCGTGGAGAGGGCCGGGTTGGTCACCAGCGGCATGGAGGGAGCGGCACCGAGGATTCCTGGAGGGAAGAGAAGCCGGAGGAATCGCCTGCCGCAGCGAGGACAAACCCCCCGGCCTCCACTCCGCATTCAGCCTTACCCTGTTTTCCTCCGACGGCCCCGTGGAGCAGGGGGTTGAGCAGTAGCTGGAGGGAAGCGGGATTTCCCAGGCTGTTGAGAATTTGGAGGATATTCGGCTCAGGGAGGAGCCCTTTCCCACGATTCAGCGCCTTAAAAACCAAAAAGCAGCTTGTTAAATGCAAGACAGCCAGCTTCAAGGCTTCCCCCATGACTGGCCGCCCTGAATTTGCCCTTAATGCTCCCAAAAGCAGCAAGATCCCAGTTCGCAAGATCCCAGTTCCCAAATATCTCACTGTAGGGCAGGGAAGAAACAACTGACCCATCCCTAACAGCCGACAAAAGCCAAGGCGCAGCAGCAGCCGCACACTTTGTCGTCGGCATCGGCAGCTACACCATCCGCAATCCTGCTGGTGCGGCACCTGCCCGGCAAAGCTCTCCACACCGGGTGGCCGCTGGATTTCGGCAACAACCGGTGCTCGTGCTCCAAATTTTGCGGTGGCACATGGGAAGGCAGGAGCAACGGGGGGAATTTGTGCCGTGCGACCGGAGCCTGGAAGCGCCAGCACACCAGAGACGCCCAGAAGCAGGAGCTAGAGGCAACAGACGGCCGCTCCGTAGGGGATCCGATGGGAAATGTGCTGGCTGCTCCACGACAGCCTGCTCCAGGCTGGATGCTCGACCTTGGGAATGCCAGCGGCACCTGTCACGGTGACGGCAAGCTGCGAGGAGAAGAGGGAGCGAGGAGGAGGAGGCAGCAGCCTCACACAAGCCTCACCGTTGCCTGCGCGGCTATCAGGGCAGCCAACATGCTGCGGCCTGGAGGGCCGGGAGCGCAGAAGGAGACTCGGACGTGATTCCCGGCGAGCGGCAAACCATCCGTGGCCTGCTGAACCACCTCTGCCACCTCCGCCGACTCATATTCCAGGACGGCAAAGCCTTTCAGCTGCCCGTCCTGACCGTAGGCCAGCTAGGAGAAGAGAGGGATGCCAGAAGGAGGGTTAGCACGACAGGAAGAGAGGGAGCCGGCACCACGGAGACCCAAGAGATCCGCACGTGCCAATGCGAGGCCGTGGGACCCCGGGTGCTGCTCTCTGCGGGCGGTCAACCTCCCTGTGAGCTCAACAAAGAGCGTGGGGGATCTGGAGAAAGACTGCACCCCAGGAAAAAGCACTGCCACCCCCCTAAAATCCACCCCCCCTCACCTGGCAAAAAGTAGGGGGGCAGGCGGCGGAGAAGGCCTGCCGCAGCTCCTCGAGGTCGGCGTAGCTGTGGGGCAGCTTGTCGACGCACAAGCACTTGGAATGGAGGAGATCTAACGTCAACTGGTTGACGTCCGTCCAGTGGACGTAGAGAGTCCGCGTGCCCAGCTGCTTCCCCAGCAGATCCGACTTGGCTCTGGCCGCCGAATCCTTTTTCATATATTCCACAAATCCGTAACCTTTGGAGTGTCCCGTTTTCTCGCTGTAGACCAGGAAACACCGTTCCAGGTTGCCAAAAGGTCTGACTAACTCCTCGAATTGTTGTTGGGTGTAGAGCTGGGGGAGGTTGGCGATACACAGGAGGGCGTCCGTGGGCTGCAGCTGCACCGAAATTTCCTTCTCCCGGAGTTTGCTCAAGTGGAATTTTTTGATGGCCGATTCCGCCTGTTCCCCGTTGAGCAAGGTGACAAACGCTGCGGGAGCAGAGCCGGGAGGGAAGGGTGAGGCTGCGCGGTGCCCGTTTCACCCCAAAACGCGAAGCCGTGGAGGGGCTGGCGAGGCATGGGGTTAAACCCCAGGGGTAAAATTCGCCCCTCTGGCCGCTGTTAGTGCCCAAAGCCCCAACGAGGCAAGGACTCGGAGGGAAGGTCTTGGCAAGTGCCGGCCGGCACAATCACACCATCCTCAGTGCGAGGCGGCCCCATCCTCAAGCTCCGAGGAGACACCGGGGAGAGGGACGGTGCCGCTGGGTCCCAGCCCCCCGGCTGGAGAACACCCTCCCGCAGCTTTTTCCACCCCTGAGAACAGTTTCTGGGGTGGAGAGGATAACACTGGTGGGTGCAGTCCCCCAAGAGGGGCTGTATTGAACACCCTCAGGTCAGAAAGACATCCCGGGGGGCTTGGGAAAGAGCTGCAAATTTTATTTGTGGCGTTCTAAACCCTGCAGCCATTAATTTTCCGCTAGCCACCACACAAAGAGGGCGTGGCGAGTGTGGCCGAGGGAGAGACCGTGGACAGGGTGCAGTCAGAAGGGAGAGGCAGGCAGAGAATCGACGCAGAACAAGGTGTTGCCTTTCCCCGACGGAACACACGGCAGCGGAAAAGCCACCGAACGCGGCATGGGGAGGCTGAGCCCAGCGGCGGCGATGGATTCGGCGTTCAGAGAGAGCATTTGCCGGAGACGCCCGCTGCGAGAGCAGCTTACTCACCAGTCCCTTTGTATTTGTCCACAAAGCAGTATTTCAGCTCGTAGTCGCTCAGCAGATCGTGGACTTCCTGGATAAACAAAGGGATTTTAAATAAAAATAAATACAAAAAGGAGTTGGCTTCCAGGGAGAAACTCTAGCCTCGCTACAGCGGGTCCCCCAATTCCCACGGGTCACCCCGTGTGGCACCCGTAAACATTTCCCCTTCTCCCTAGGTTTCAGAGAGGGAGGCAGTGAGTGAAAGGGCTCGATTCAAAGCGAAGATGCTCCCCTGGGCATCTTAACAGGGGCTAAAGCTAGCCCTTCGGCCTTGGTATCTCCCTCCCTCCTCACGGCCTCACCTCGCCTGTCCCCGATTTGACACCCCGAGGGTGTTTATCCCCTGGAGCTGTATTTGTGTTGCTGCTGCTCCTCCCAGATAAGGATCTTCAACCCAGTCGCTGAGGGCGCTGGCGTTGCCGCCAGCTCAAGACTTTGCCCTCCCCGAAATAATTTACAGACCTTCGGCCTCTCTGACACCCCCGGGCGATAATTAGCTCTAATTTACGGGGAGGGGAAAGGCAAGAGGAATTTAAAAAGCAGGTGGAGAGAGCGTGGAGGTGACCGGGGCTCTCGGGGGCTCGTTTGAGGCAGGGATTCAGGGTTTGTTACACGGCACCGGCTCCACCTCGGCGCCCGGTTTGAGGGGTGATGGGAGGGTGAGGTGTGACTCTCCCGTTCCTCCCCTGGGAGCTGTAAAGTTATAAGGAGCTGGGGGGCAGGAAGGAGCTGGGGGGGGGGGCAGAAGACGGTGGAATTTGGGACCCTCCCCTGGCCGCCCCTGCCCAGCGCTGCCCGTTATCCCCGTTCCCGGCCGGTACCGGGCCCAGCTTCGCCCTCCCCGCACCCCACTTCTCCCCAAACCGGTCCCCACCCCGCAGCCTCGACCCCTTCCCCGCTACACCCCGCTCCCAGCCCCGGGGGGCTAGAACCCTCCCCAGACCCACCCTCAGCCCTCCCCGCAGCGCCCCCCGCCCTCCCCGCCGCACGCCCGGCCCCGGCCCCGGTCTCCTCTCGGCCCGGCCCGGCCCGCACCTGGTTGCTCACGTCAGCCGGTAGCCCGCGGATCAGCACCTTACGGCGGTTCCGGAACTGGCGGGCGCTGCGCTCCAGGCGGCTCCGCACCTCGGCCGGGTCCAGCACCGGGAGCTCCTCCTCGGGGGCCCGGCCCAGCCCCGCGCCCGGTGCCGGTAGCTCTGGGCTCGGTGCCGTTACGGCGCCCGCCAACGAGAGCGCCGCTGCCGCCGCCATCTTGGGCACCCGCCGCCTCCTGGGACCATCGAGAGGCCAGACGGCGGGTAGAGCGCCGACAATACGCCGCCGCCTCATTGGCCCGCCCACCGCCGCGCCCACGCGGGAGCATTCGGAGCGCTCATTGGGTAGGGCGAAAAAAACAAGCCGGCAGCACCGCTGCTCTCTATTGGGCCGAGACGCCCCTTATTAGCATTTGGCCGCCTGATTGGACAGAACCGGACGAGCCCTGCGGTTGCTGCACTCTTATTAGCTGCTTCTCAGGAGCCAGGCCCCTGAGCGACCGGACCCTTGGCACCACCCCCCGCTCACCGTACGGGGGCCCTGATCCCCCACAGCCCTATAGAAACCCTGAGACATCCCATTCTATAGGGAGCCCTGACCCCTCCCAGCCCTACAGGAGCCCCAAGACCCTCCCTCCCACCCTATAGGGGCCCCTGACCCCCCCAAGTCCTACAGGGAGCTGGAGACACCTCCCCTTATAGGCGCCCCGACCCCCACCCCTTGTAGACACCCCAAGACAGACACCCCATCATGCTATAGGTGTCCCTGACCACACCACTCCCCCAGCCTACAGGGAACCTGAGACACCCCCCGCACCCTATAGGGACCCCTGCCCCTCCCCCCGGACCCTGAGGCACCCCTCCCCTCACCCTCTAGGGATCCCAACCCTCCCTGCCCTATGGAAACCATGACCTGCCCCAGGCCCTATAGGAATCCTGAGACTCCCTCCCCCCATAGCCTATAGGGACCCCTGCCCCTCCCCAGCCCAACAGCAACCCCCCCCCCGTTCCAAGGGGGGTCCCCAGGGCCCTGCTCCCCCACCAGGCCGCAGAGGAGGGGGGGCCATTACATCCTTTATTGGGAGATGACCCCCGTGGGGGGGGCAAGGGAGGTAAGGCCCCCCCCAGCAACCCCCCCCCATGCCCCGGGGAGGCAGACAGCAAGGCAATAAATAAGGGGAAGGAGGGAAACGGCCTCCCCTTGCAGTTTGGGGGGGCACCCAGCCCCCCTCTTCCTCCAGCCACCCCCCCCGCACCCCAAAACCAATCCAGGCGAGGGGGGGTGGGGGCAGAAACACAACAGAGACCCCAAACCCCCATAAAGTGCCAAATTCTGTTGCTGAACTCCCATCATTTTGGGTGGGGGGGTGGACACACATACATACACACCCCCAAATCCCCTCGGGGATGAGATCCAGCAGCCCACGGTCCCTATAAGGCAGCCCCACCCCCCTCAGTGGGGTTTCGGCAGTTCCCCGAGGAAGAGGAAGGAGCGAGGAAGGGAAGGGAGGGGGTGCAAGGCCGTAAATCCGTGTGGTCCCTCCACCCCCTGCCCGCAGTCTCATTCACAGTGTTGGGCGCGAGAGGCGTGCTGCGGCGTGCCGCGTGGCGAGGATGGGCACGGGCTGGCCGCGGAGCTGGCGCGGGTGAGGAGGGGGGGACACGGCCGCAGCCATTCCATATCCCCCCCGCCATGCTGCTCTGCCTCACGCTCACCTCGAGAACCCGACGTTTCCTTCACCCGTGCCGAAACGCCGCCGGAAAAAGAAGCAAAAGGCGGCGGCGGTGGCCACCGACCGCGGTCTCCCTCGTTTTGGGGAGCGGAGAGGGGAGGTGGGTGCGTCCGTCCCGGCCCCCCGCCGCCGTCTCGGCAGCGTCCTGGCTCAGCAGAGGCTGAAGACGGAGGGAGCCTGAGCCCTGTACTTCTCGTGGAAGTTCTTCAGGATGGGGACGAGGTTGTGGAAGGCCGGGCGGAAGGAAGCCTCCGCTTCCCAGCAGTTCTTCATCAGCCGGTAGATCTGGGAAAGGAAAAAAAAGAGGGATGGGAGCCGGAAAAATACAGCCGGAGGCAGCGTGGCCACCGGGACTTCACCGGGGAGAATGGGGGGCTCCTCGCTCCCGGAACTCTGCTCACGGCGTTCAGGCCCCCGACGTCACCTTTCCTTCCTCTTCCCCGCAGCAATACGAAGTCCTTCCCACCTTTTCTCCTCCCTTCCCACCTTTTCCCCCCTTCCTTACCCATTTTTCCCTTCCCACTTTTCTCCTTCTCCCCTTTTCTCCTCCCTTCCCACTTTTTCCCCCTTCCTTACCCATTTTTCCCTTCCCCCCTTTTCTCCTTCCCTCCCCACTCTTCCCCTTCCTCTCCCACATTTTTCCTTCTTCCTTCCCCCATTTTTCCTTCCCACTTTTTCCCATTTTGCCTCCCCATTTTTCTCCTTTCTCTTCCCCCCATTTTCCCCTTCCCCATTTTTCTCCACTCTTCCCCTTCCCCTCCCCACTTTTTCCCTTTCCCCAGGGCTCGTCGCAGCCTGTCGGGACAGACAGACGGCCGGCCAGCCGTCGGGACACGGAGCCTCACCTCGCAAGGACAATCCTTGGGACTCGGCAGCCTCTTCCCCCTGTCCAGCAGCTCAATCAGCCGCAACACTGTCATCTGCCCCTGCGTCGCCCCGATCATCTCGATGAATTTCTGCAGGCAAAAAGGGTGGACAAAATTAAATCAGCCACAATCACTGGCTTGGCAAACACCGTCGCGGTAAAGCCGGTGTCGCCGACCCAGGACTCACCACGGGAGGGCTCTGGCCAGAGTCACAGCGGGTCAGGAGCTCGTAAAGCGTCACCCCGAAGGACCAGACGTCGGAGGCATAGTAAAACTTACACTCCTTGAGGCACTCCATGGCGTACCTGCGCGGTTAAGGTCGGCGGTGAGCGCTGGCAGAGCTCGGCACATGCCTCTGCTCGCCGTACCCGACCCTGGCATCATCCTTTGCTCGCCCCAAACCACCCCATGCGGTGAAGGGAGCCGCGCTCACCAAAAGACGGGGCTGTCTCCGTCCTCGCAGACGCGGTAATACTCATGGCCCTCGGGGATGGCTTTGGCTAAACCGAAATCCCCGATTTTCACCACATTTTCATTCTCCAGCAGCACGTTGCGGGCAGCGAGGTCCCTGTGGATGTAGTGGAGGGAGTGCAGATAGGCCATGCCCTGGAGAAGGGGGAAAAGATGGGGGTCAGAGCCATTTTGGGGGTGTTGGAGCCATTTTGGGCACCTTCAGAGCCACTTCGGGGTTGTTAGAGCCATTTTGGGCAGGGTCAGAGCCATTTGCGGGGGGATCGGAGCCATTTCGGGCAGGGTCAG
Source organism: Phaethon aethereus (assembly GCF_964289735.1). Lineage (NCBI taxonomy): Eukaryota > Metazoa > Chordata > Aves > Phaethontiformes > Phaethontidae > Phaethon > Phaethon aethereus. Next base: position 740,858 of record NC_138608.1, read on the forward strand.
AGCCATTTGCGGGGGGATCAGAGCCATTTCAGGCAGGGTCAGAGCCATTTGCGGGGGGATCGGAGCCATTTTGGGCAGGGTCAGAGCATTTGTGGGGGGTTCGGAGCCATTTCGGGCAGGGTCAGAGCCCCCAGGAGAAGCAGGGAAGGTTTACGCTTTACCTCGCAGATCTGCTGGGCAAAGAGCAGGATGTGGGCTAGGCTGACGTTGTGCTTGGGCAAGTAGTCTCGCAGGCTGCCGAGAGGCACGTACTCCATGATCAGCTGCACAATCTTCTCTCCTGGAGGAGGAGGAAGGCAGCGTGTGACCCTCATGGAGAGAGGGGAACAACCCAGGGACACCCCAACCCCCCTCAGCCCTCTGCTAGGAAGGGGATTTCCCCGCTACCAGCTGCCAAAAAACATGGGGAATTGGGATTGCCCGGTGCTGGGCGGTGGACGACACAAGCTTGGGCTCTGCTGCTGGCATTCAACTACGACGCCGAGGGAAAAAACTCGCACAGGGAGAGGCAGCGACCGCCCCACGGCTGCCATCAAAGCCACCGCGCGTGTCCCCCTGCGCCGCCTTACCCTGCTCACTGCAGCAACCCTTGTACTTGACGATGTTTTCGTGATAAAGCGTCTTGAGGATCTCAATTTCCCTCTTCCAACTGGTCAGCAGCTGCTGGCTGCAGCCGGATTTGAGCGATTTGACAGCCACCATTTCCCCTGTCCCGTCGTTCGTGGGGTCGTAGCAATACAGGCTCACTTTGCCGAAGTGACCCTGGCAAGGAGCAGGCACAGAATTTAAGATCCTGCCAGGAAAAGCCTTCCCGGCTTCCCCGCGCCAGGAGCAGCCTCCCTGGAAGCGCTCCACAGGAGCCAATAAACTCCTTGGACAGAGGGGAAATCCTCAGTGAAAACAGATTAAAAATAAAGACTTTTGACCCTTGTCCAAACGCAGATTCTTTGGAAATCAGTCCGGAAAACGGCCGGTTCACCCAGAGGCGACCGGAGCGTACAAATCGCGCAGCAGCGCGACGCACCACGATAACCCGCTACAAGGGAAGCGTCCTCCCAACCAGCCCCAAGCCGCTCCGCACTCCCCGTCCCACCCAAAGCCGCCTCGGTATCTCCATCAGCTCCGTGGGCCGTTGGGGATTTATCGTATTGGCTCCTTTGGGGATTTAGAATCGGGGAATCATTGAGGTTGCCAAGCCCACCACGAAACCGCGGCCCTGAGCGCCACGTTTACGCGCCTTTTAAATACCTCCAGGGATGGTGACTTGAGCCCTTCCCCACGCAGCCCAATCCGATGCCAGAGAACCCTTTGGGTGATGGAATTCTCCCCCAACGGCCAATCTAAACCTCCCTGGGCGCAACTCGAGGCCGTTTCCCCTCGCCCTTTCGCTTGGGGAAGGGTCCTGGCCCCCACCTCCTCACAGCCTCCCATCAGGCAGTTGTAGAGAGCGAGAAGGTCTCCCCTCGGCCTCAGTTTCTCCAGACTAAACCCCCCCGGTTCCCTCGGCCCCTTCTCTTGTTCTCCAGACCCTTCCCCAGCTTGGCTGCTCTTCTCCGGACACGCAGCCCTTCGAGATCGCAGGGCCCCGGCGGGAAGGGGCCTCCGCGGCTCATCTCATCCCCAGCAGGGACATCTCCCCCCAGACCAGGCTGCCCAGAGGGGTTCCAGCCCTCGGACCCTCCCCGTGGCTGCCTCCGGCCCCGCTCCCGCCGCTCCGGGCCTTTCCCATGCCGAGGACCCCGGAGCTGGACGCAGAATTCCAGGCAGGGTCTCAAGACATCACTCACCTCCCCCAGTTCCCGAATCTTTTTCAGGTAACGCTTCTGAAAGACGGTAGGGTCCGACACCGGGAAGTCGGGGTTCACCGAGGTGACGTCTACGAGGTCTGGAAACGAAGGGGGTTGCGGGGAGAGCGGAGGTCGCCCCGCCACAGAGACGCTTCACACATTCGCTCCCAACCCCTGTGCCCCAAGGAGTGCCTTTTCATTTCCCCTTTTTACATTTTTCCCCCTTTTTTGGCCTTTCCCTTTTTTTTGGCCTTTCCTTCCCCTGCTTTTGACCATTTTTCTTCTTTTCCCATTTTTGCCTTTTTTACTTTTCCCCCTTTTTAGTTTTTTTTTTTTAACCTTTTTGCCCTTTTTTAACCTTTTTTTCCCCTTCCCTGCCCTCCCCATCCAGAACAAAAGGGTCTCCACAGCCACCCTCACCCCATCGCTGCCGAGGCCCCGACCGATTTGGGTCGGGGGTGAACAGCGGGACCGTAAAACCCCCCTGCCCCAAGAAACCAGGGTGCCCCGGCCGTGGAGCCTCACTGTGCGGCTGGAGCTGGGTGAGATCCCGCAGGATGGTCCGGAAGGACGGCCGCTCCACGGGGGTGTAGTTCAGGCACTGGCAGATGAGGGTGGCCAGCTCCTTGCAGGACGGCTCGGGCAGGCGATGCCTTTTCTCATAGAAACGTTCTTTCTGCGAGAAAACAGAAAAGCGGGTCTCAAACGGGGCTGGATCCATCCCGGAGCGGAGGAGATGGGGATGGAGGGAGAGGGGAAGGTAAGTCACCTCCGAAGGAGTGCGCTCCTTGAGCGGGACGTCGGCGTCGAAGCAGATTTCCAGTAACGTGGTGCCAAAGCTCCATTTGTCAGCTGCCGTGCTGAGGTTCCCCACATCCCGGACGCATTCCGGGGCGATCCAGGGGATCCGGTCCACGCGCTCTTTGGGAGAGGGAAGGCAAAGTGAGGTGCTGCTGAGGATACAGCTGCAAACAGCCCACGAAAACGGAGAGAGGAAAAGCTCCCCACGGGATCCCAGCCACTGGGGAGCCACCGTGGGACTGTCTCCCACAGCAGCTTTAAAGTCAAGAACGGCCACTGCCACAGAATTTGCGGGCCCACACGTTTCAAAATGCCAAATATTGCAAAAATTAAGGTCTGAAAGGCAGGCAAGACCTTGCCAAAACAGCTCAGGCACAACTCACGCTATTTATTAGCTACCTGGGCTGCAGGAGGGGAAAAAAAAAGCACTCCATTTTCAGCTCAGAACAAGCCCAGCTCCAGCCCTGCTCAGTTCCAGCGCAGGATGAGCGAATACCTTCTCGAGAAAGCACCGTAAAGCTGACTCCGGGGTCGCTGAGCTTCACGAAAGGCACAGATCCATCTTCCAGCCCCTTCCTGGCCAGCAGGATGTTTTTCGCGCACACGTTGCCGTGCACCAGGTTTTTGTCCTCCTGTGAAAATGAGGGGAGAGGAAATCTTGGAGAAGCTCCCACAGATGCCTCAGAACAAGGTCAAGTCTACGGCCTACACCAGATAATAAAAGCGCAGGACTCCTGGCTCTAATTACCTGCGTCACCTCCCTGCCTCATTATCCCTTTGCACAAAGCCGAACCCGGGGGGAATAAAAGGACGAGGATTACCCAGCGCCGGGGCGCGTGCCCTCACAAGCAGCCAGCGAGCTTTCCCAAGCTGCTGGCCAGAAGCCCAGCGAGCGGGGAAGGCAGCGTCCTCGGCAGCGGCTCCTCCCAGCTCGCGCAGCCCCCAAGTGAAGCTACGGAGCCGGGATGCGGCGTTTGAAGTTCACACGTGCCACCCCAGCCGCTCACCTCCAGGGAAGAGGGAGCCAGGATGGGTCTTTATGCTAAAAAATCTGTCTGCTTGGAGGGCAGAGGAAAACGTGGCAGATCCGCCCTGCCACGCTGCTGGCAAGACCCAGGGGCGCAGCTGGAGCTAAAGGTGCTCGGAGGTGATCTTCGGCACCGTTCCCTGCTGGGAAAGCCCCAGCCCCTTTACCAGGTAGCTCAAGGCACTGGCCAACTGCTTGGCCACGGTGATTTTCCAGCCGACAGTGACCCGGCCTTTCTCCTTCCTCAGCAGCACGTCCAAAGGTCCGTGTTCCACAAACTCCTCCACCATGATATCTGGGAAAGATGGAGGTATTTTCCTCAGCCTGGCACTCGGCACAGCACAGGAGCCATTTGGCCCGGCCACGGAGCTGGCAGCGGCCAGGGAAGAGGCACCGACCGAAGGCGAGGCCGGCTGCGGCAAAGGGTGGGGGAGAGCACCATACTTACTCTCGGAGCCTCGCACACAGACTCCGTGCACGAAAGCCAAGTGGACGTGTGACACTTGGCTCATCAAGCTGGCAGTCTCGAAAAACGCCTGCGGGGAGAGGAGAGAGGGTGTCACGAAGGCGGCCGGTCTCTCAGAGCACCGAGAGAACGGCTCGGAATCGTCTCCCCCCATCCCACCTCCCCTTCCCCAGCCCAGGGTGGGCTCACCAGGGCGATGTCTCTGTGGCTGGGGTCCAGGACTTTGAGGACCACGTGCATCTCCCGGCTGTTGTTGTTCTGCTCGGTGGAGAAATACTCGGCTTCGTCGTCGGCCCCAGCAGTCCCGCAGACGTTCAGCACCCCGTCGTAGATGTTTGTGCGGGTGCCCTGCCCCAGATGGGCTCGCTGCAGGCAGACGGAGAAGGCACATGGGTGTCAGACCCCCAGGCAGCGGGCGTGGGGGGGAATCTTCAGCCTTGCACACACGAGATGATTCTCTCCCCTTCCCTCCGCGTCACCTCCGCTCGCTGCTGCGCATGACAGGGAAGAAACTGCCTCCTGCCCGGACCGCGCTGCCTCTGCTCAGCTCTTTTCCCCCTTTTCTTGAAGGGGGAAGCAATAAAGCGCCAAACCCAACCCACTAACTGCCCCACGTCTCTCTCCTCTTTGCCCCAGGGGTAGCATCCCCCTGATCAGGAGAGCAGCTTCCTCCAGCCAACACATTTACCCGCAGCCTGCCGTAAAGCCCGCTGCCCGGGAAGGCAGAGCACACAACCTGAGTGATCTCGTTCTTGCGGATCTGGTGGAAGCTGAGCTGGGTCAGGTTAAGGATCTGCTTCGTGCTATCCTTCACCTTCCGTGTGATCAGCAGGTCCGAGATCTCTGCAAGAGGAGAGGACAGATGTACGCTAAAGCCCCAGAAACTAACACAGGCCCTTGCTCCCGGAGTCCGACGGAGGGAAGATCGTCCATCCTCATACCTCCTGGTTTGGGCGGACAGCACCTCTTCACCGTGAAGCTTTCATCACCAGACTTGAGCGTGCAGCCCTTGAGCACATCCAAGAGCTCCCGTAAAGTGGAAAATTCCCGGTCCCACCCTTCCAGCACAAAAGAGCTTCCTTTTTTCTGGATTCGGAATTGCCTGTACTTGAGGGCTCCCTGCACCCCAGGAGCCTGGGAAAGACAGTGTCAGGGCAGGCGTCGCAGCTCCCCGTCACCCAGAAAGCCGGCAGCTCAGATCAGGCGCAGCCCAGTGCGTTCCTAACGAGACGAGCACCTCCTGGAGCTCACTGTTCCTGGGAATGCTGCACCGGGAACTGCATCTTACCTGCTGGTGGCCCCTTTTCACCACGGAGAGAATCATCCTGTTGAAATCGAGGACGCTCCAGCGGATGACGTAGAGCCCTTCCTCCTGCTCCTCCCGTCGCAGCTTGGCAAAAACAAACTCCTCCCTGGCAGCAGGAGGAAAGGGAATGGTGTCGGATAAGCCCTGAGGACACGGCACGTCCTCCTCAACACCCCCAGGTCCTCCATCAGGAAGAAGCCACTTACTGCATGGGCCCGTGGATGCCGTTCAGGATGCTCATCACGAGTCGCGGCGGTGCCACTTCGTGACACAGGTAGTGGCTGGAGTCAGCCGTGAGTCGGAAATAACCATCCACCAGCGAGACCAAGGAGAGCGCGCTCTCGGAGGATGGGAGAACCACCTCCTGGAAAGAGGGAACCAGCGTGAGAAGCCATCGAGCTAGAGGGCGAGCAGCCCAAATTCCACCTGGCCCTCTGCCAGCCCGAGGAGAAGAGCGTAAAAAACTCTTGCTTGCTGGCATTAACCCTGGAAAAGATCCTTGTTCTTCCTGGCGCTGCCTCCTCCCAGTCTCTGAAGCGCAACTACGGGCTCCCACGGGCATCGAGACGGCCAGCGGGGCAGCTGGGAGAGAACCGGTCCCACTCACCAGGCACTTGTTGTCTTGCCGGTTGATGCTGACCCTACAGTCCTTGATGACAATGTGCGTGATCTCCCGGAAATCGCAGAAATGGGCCCATTTCGGCTCGCTCCGCTCCACCGGCTGAGCCGGCCCCTTGGGCTCCAGCTCTTTGTTTCTGCTCTTTCTCCCAAAATATCCACGATGGGAGAAGTTCTCGACGCTCTGCAGAGGCGGAGATGCAAAGGCATCAGTTCCAGCCCTTCCTGCCGCTGGGAAATGGCACCACTTGCTTGCGGTGGCTACTGGCCAAACTGGGATAAGCTGGAAAGAAACTTGGGGTGCCCAGAGAGCCTGAGCAAAAGCCCAGGAGCACAAGCTAAGGAAAAGGAGCCAGCGTGGGATGGGATTTGGATGGGTATGGCTCTTCCCACCCGGCAGCGGGGAGTACAAGCACAGATCTACCTCTACGGGCACGGGCCGCCACTGGATCCCGCTCGTGCCGGTGATGAGGACTTCGTGGGTGACAGGTCGGTCCTTGGGGAGCAGCGCGTGCCCGTGCTCCGGCTGCGAATGTCCCCCGTTGACGTACAGCTGCACCTTCTCGCCCTCGGAAGAGGTCTCCAAGGAGAGCACGGGGAAGAGCTCGCTCCCAAAGCGAGGCGCGAGGTGCTCCAAGGTAGCCAGGTATTTGTACATGATGTCCTGCACCGTCAGCTTGCCGGTGCTGACCGTGTGCCGCTGGAAATGCTGCACAAACTTCTTGAAGATGTTTTTCATGCGGAATTTGGTCAGGTAGTTGTTCTGCTGGATTTGGCGGTAGAAGGAACGCGGGATGCAGTCCTTGAAGCTGTGGAGGGAAGGAACAACCGGTCAGCAAGGCCTTGCAGGTGCCTACAGCACAGCCAGAGGAGCCACAGACAATCTCTGCATCGCCTAAAACACCCCCAGACTCACTCCCGGAGAGGAAAGAGGGTGAGAAACCAGAAGAAACCCTTCAGACAAGCGCAGAGAGGAAAGTCCCCAGCCCCGAGGCTGTGAAGCCAAGCAGACACCTGTATTTTCTGGCCACTTCCTCCAGGGAGATGCCTTTTTTGATGGCGATGTGAGAGAGGTGAAGCACAGCCATGCCCAAGCTTTCGTTCTTGAACCTCTGGATCTCCTGTTCGGTCTGGAGGTCTTTCAAAGATGCGACGTCATTGATGAATTCAAATTTTCCCTATTAAAGGAAAAAAGTTAAATAAAAGCGGGGGGTGGGGGGAACCCCTGCACTGACTTCCAGAGTGCTTTTTTTTTTTAATTTATTGTATTTTAAAGGTGTAATGGGATCCCCCTCAGTGCGGCTCCCCGCCTCCCACGGAGGCTTCAAGCAGGACAAAAAGCTTTGCAAGGGCAAAACTACAGCTGCGTTTAGTCCTCTAAACAAAGGCCTCGCAGATGGCAAAACAAATGCCGACAACAGGGCTGAGCCGAATCCGGCTGGATCGAGAAAATCACCCATGTTTCCACAACTCCAGGTGCGACTGAGCCTCCAGCCCGTCAGCCCGGTTTGTTACCTGCTCAAAGAGATATTCGAAGGACGATTTGTCGAGCAAGGCTCCCCCCTGCAGCTTCTCGTCGGGGGAGTCGCTCTGCCGAGGCACGTTGCGATAAACCGCCGGCTCCTTGTCGTTCATCCCGTGCCAATTCCGAAAGTAGTACCTGGAGGAGGAGAGGAGCACGGCGCTCGCCCGTGGGCACGGGAGGGCTGCGGTCTGTCCCTGCGCTCTCTCGCACCGGACAGCAGCCGAAAAGGACCTCTAAGGCCAAACCCGGGTCCAGAGGCTGCCCCGGAGGCTCAAGCACGAGGGTCATTTCACCCGTAAATCTGCTCCTTCCACCTGGTGCAGCTGCCTCTCCTTCCCCGGGGCTGCTGGGGGACTGCAGTCAGCTCCCAAAGAGGTTTTTGCAGAGGTTTTGTCACCAGCTGTCTCAAGGGGACGGGAGAGGACCCGCAGAGAGGTCCGTCCCACCCCAGCGCAGCCAGGGTCACACTCTGGGTTCAGAGTGGAGGGTTTTGGGGCTGTGTTTTGGTTTTTTTTTTTTGAAGAGCCAAACTTCTTGAAACCCTATTGCTGACACAAGAATCAGCCACGTCCTCAAATAGCGTGACCCGAGCACAAGGCAACGATTCTGACACCGGGAGGCAAAGGGGAAGCAACCTCCTTCTGCCACCAAAACTGGTTCCTTTAGGCTTTTTCCACTACATTTTATGACCAGCTGTGCAGTACAGCACACACAACACATCCCCATCAGCAGAGCTTCATTAAAGGGACTCTAATTAACTCTGGCTGCAACTAAGCCCGACCTGCCTCTTTAGCAGCGGTGCTCCCCACAACGCCGTTTCACAGCCGAGCTTTCCTGCTGCTCGGGGGCTCGCAGCCCCTCCGGGTACTCCCCCCACCACCAAAAAAAAACCCCAAACAGAGCGCAGCTGGAGCGAGGAGCGTTCCCCCAAATGCCACATCTAAAAAAACATCAGCACAAAGGGAGCTCTGCAGGCAGAGCGAGTTTCCGTTCCCACCGCTCAACCCCCAAAGCCGCATCTCCACCTGCGGTTAACGCGCCGGGGTTATTTCGGTGCTTGTGCTGCAGGCACCCGTGCCAGATGAGGCACCCGCATCGAAACCAGAGTCAAAACTTTCTGGCCCAGAAAGTCAGAGCTCTGTGACTCATCCACAGTCGGAGAGCTACGGATCACAGCGCTCTGCTCCTGCAAGGCTGAGGAGGTGCTGGTCACGAGGACCCGAAGCCTTCCTCCTCGCACACCGGGAAGCGTGGCTCCCATGGCCACCGTTTCAACTCTTCCTGGGACAACGTGGCAGAGCCGTGCGTGGGACAACGTCCCGGCGAGGCACGGGAGCCGGCGCGGCGCCTCGGAGACCGTTTTCTGCTGCACAGGGTGTGTTCGGTGCAACGGCCGGCTGCAGAGGGAGGCCTCGGCTCTATACGCCATGGTTCCCCAGGAAGGAGGAGGTATTGCAAGTCATATAAACCAGGTTAATAAATCTCCAAGCCAGGTTTTCTGTTTCTCCCTCGCTTTTACCTTCACTGTGACTCACCATGAAAAAAAAAACCCAAACCAAACCTCAACAAAACCAGCCTGAAAGAGGTCTCCTAATAAAATTGCCAGCAGCAATGTTTTAAGCGGAAACAATAAGATCGCCGTCCCCATCATCCCCAGGGAACACAAGTATCTCGCAAAGACGTCTACAAAACCAGCCGTCGCCCTCCCGGGGATCCAGCCAGCGATGCCACAGCCCTGGGCTCACCCAGAGACACCCTTGGGTGTTCAAAACGCTTCAGAGGGGACACCTTCCTGCTCGGGGACGGAGCTGAGAGCAGGGAGCATGGGCTGGATCGGCCAGGGAGACGCAGGGCAAAAGGCAGAGGAATATTGGGAACAGGGAAATGAATTTTTCCATGCTGAAGGAGAGGCAGAGGCTCTAAACACACCCTGTTCCTCGTTTAATCCTTCCAAGTCCGATTTAGAGCAGCACTGCCGAGTTTGCTCAGCCCTCCGACCCCACACCAACCTCCGCACGCATTTTCCAGGCAAATCTGGAAACAGGTAACCCGGCGGGGCAGGGGGGAAAGCAAGCAGCGTAATTTCCAGCACAGCCCTATTAAAGCCTGGAGCGACTCTGCTCTGCAAGCAAAAGGAGCTCAGCTGCTCCACAGGGCTCGGCTCCAAAAAACACGGCAGCAGGGGATGGAGCGGAGGGAACTGGCCTCACCTCATGCGGAAAAGCAGGTTGAGGTTGGTGTCTTTGCCGATTTTGAAGAGGTGGTTGGGTGGGAGCCAGACTCGGCTCTGGGTGTCATAGAGAGCAAAGAGGCTGTAGCACAGCGGCGTGATGCCTGCGAAGAAAACACGATTCCTGTGAGGCGCTGCCGAGCCCGCAAAAATTCACAGTCAGTAGAAAAAGAAAAACCCCTTTTTTCACCCCATTTCTCCCAACCACTTGATTTTACTGGCAGCACAAACCCATCCACGCTACCGACACCCCACCTCCAGGGAGCGAGACGTTCTCCTCATCCCCGCTCTCAAATGTCAGAGGCAGGATAGCCTTTAAAAGCGCCATTTAAAAGAAGGCCGCACGTCTACCATCCTTCTGGTGCGCTCGGGGAAAGCCAGCTGGCCGGGGAAGCCTCAGCAGTTTTTATTCCAAATAAACTGCCGTGCAGAGCTACTTAGACTGCAGCAAAGGGAAGGGAAGTTAACAAAACGCAGGGGAAACGTGAATCGAGAGTGATTTGCTGGTTAAACCCCAGGCAAGAGCTAAAACCTTCTCCTCAGGGCTACAAGAACCATCAGCTGCCCTTAATTCAAACCAACACAGCTGTGAAATGGCCCCTCAGACCAGCAAGAGCCCAGGCGCAGGTGCCTGGCACAATTTTTGCGGCTCCACCAGGAGAAATCCACGGCGAGGGAAGGCAGAGCGCTCGTTAAACAGGGATGCTGATGAGTCAGAGATGAAGTAATTGCTTTTCGACTCATCACGCTCCAATAATTCACAGACCCGTTGGCCTGAGCCTCGGGGTAGAGCCATCCCACCTCGCTTCTCAGGAACTCCGGAGCAAGCGGGGATGCCCAAATTCTGACAGAAGGATTGCTCACAGCCAGTTACTGGGAAGCTGCTTCTTAAAAACAACACAAGAGCTCAGATTTATCGGATAAAGCAGCTTAGATGGTCCCAGAGATTGGGAAACTGGAAATTTCTCAGCCCTGGGACATAACCCGGCTGGGTATCCCAATCTCAGAAGACAGACGGAGTTCCCCAGCGCTCACCGATCCTCCGCGCGAGGTCGATGCAGATCTCCTCGGCGCTGAGCGTGCCCTGGGCGTAGGTCTGGCACCGCTCCCGCTCCTCCTCGCCGCTCCAGTGCAGGCAAACCTTCAAGCCGCTGCTCGCCGAGAAGCAGCAGCCTTCGGCATCCGACTCGCTGTGCTTCACCGCGCATTGGCACAGAGACATGGCGACGGCCCCCGACGACGCCCCGACTGGGAGGAAATGGAGGAATAAATAAAAACAAGCGTTCAGCAACGCGCGGAGCGCCCTGCCACCAGTCTCCCCCAGTTGGGTAACTGGGCACCCTCCGCCCCGACGCTGGGGCTACGCACCTCGCCGTCAAATGAAGCATAACTCGGTGCCAATCTCCGAACGCAGCACGGGGGGCTGTTATCACCTGGAGCAGGAGGGAAGCAATCCATCGGTGAGACCGGGAAAGCCGCAGCCCTGCGTGTCTCCCCACTCTGCAGCGCCAGCATCACTCACACCCCCCCAAGCTCTTTTCCCCGGTCTCTCCTGGCAAAATCCGGCACTTATTCCCCGTCTTCTCTTCTTTTTTTTTTGACAAAGGTCAAGGAGATCTCACTGCCGCAGCTCGACTTCCTCCGGCAGAGATAAACACCGCAGAGAGCTCTCGCTCAGGGCCAGGACTCTCCCGTGCCCTCGCTCCCTCGGCTTAGCGAACTTGCAGCAAGCTCGCCGCGCCAGGCTTTTCGCCTTTGAAACAAACCCACGGCTGCAAGAGAGCCATGCCGAAGTTGAGCCGCTCCCCGCCCCCAAACAGATTTGCCATGCTGTATCGACACCAAACATGGCGTGGGGAGAAGGACCCAGCGGCTTTATTTCCCACCGAGGGGTGGGATCAGCCGTCACGCCGCGATACGGCGAAGGAAACCAACCTGCGGAGTAAACCCCAAGACTTTGGAAGCATCAAAAGCCTTTTCAAGCATCGCGCTCCACTCCCCACGGCCTCGTCACGAGAGCTGCCTCCCCACTACGCCCAGGGGAGCAAGTGGAGAGGTGAAACATGCAGGTCTCGCCCCAAAAAGCCGCTGCTTTGGGTGCAGGGCGGCGTTTGGCTGGGGTACAAAAAAATGAGAAGTACCAAAAGAAGCCCCTTTTTCCAGGAATTTAGTGCTGGGGTAGGGGTCTTCCCCCTTCAGGAAAGCGCCTCTCCAGATCCTCTCAAGGCAAAGCACGTGACGGCATTACTTCAGCTTCCGCCCGCAGGCGCGGAAAGATCCCGAAACCAAACCTTGGCAGATTTCCCCCAATTCCCTCCTCGGGAGGAGAGCAGAATCTGAAAGAGGCGGCTGCTCCGTCGGCTTCCTCATTTCTAAAAACCAGGGGAAGCCAGCGGAACTGGTCGCAACACCCTGAAGTGGGTCGGCAGGAACTCAGCACCCCCAAAAAAGTTAGAAATAACCTTTAAAAGGCTTTTTTTTTTTTTTTTTTGGCACCCGAGCTCAGTGTAGATAGAGTGAGAGGGCAGAAATTCGGGTTGGGATTGAAAAACAGGATCCAAACCAATTTGGATTTCCCCAAGCAACAGGTTGGCAAACAAAATAAACCCCCACCAGACCCCCCCATCCCCTCCTGCTTGGAGAAGCCCGGAGGGATCCTCACACAGCAGGATCCAACCTTCCCCCCGCTGTTATTCATAACAGGGGCAAACGCTGACGCCGCAGGGCACAAACCTTCCCGATTTCACCCCAATTTTGGCCTCCGCAGTCGTGGTTTCTTCCACCCGGGCGTCAGGGGCTCCAAGCACAGGCCTGGCGGGGGGAAGAGGGAAGCGATTACGAGCCGTGTTTTGCAACCTCGTCGCGGCTACGCTCCTGAAAGATGCGGCCAGTGAGGATTTTGCCCAACTCCACTCCAGATCCACAAGCGCTCGGCTACACTGGGGACTTGGGTCATCACCTAGGATGGATTTTCCCCCATTTCAGGCTCTCAGAGGGGTTTTTTCCACACACACACAATCAAGCTGCAGCCCCTCAAGCCGCCGGTCACGTGCCCATGCTGTTAACGGTGCCCGCTGGCCCGTTTTCTCCCTGACCTCGCATTTCGGAGTGGGGAGCGGTGTACACACGTGTTTTTGGTGTGTTGCTGGGGCAGCAGGGTCAGAAAACCACCCGGCCACCGGCGCCACCCAGCACGGGTGGCTCGAGGAGGCCCCGAGAGCTAAAAGCGACCGGCGGGCTTTGGTCGTGGGGCAGTGTAAGTGAGGGGCAAAGTCCAGCACTAGCTGGGAAAGGGCGAAGGGAAAGGTGGAAGCACCGGGGACCACCTGCCCCACGGCAGCGTGGGGCAGCAGGAGGGGAGGATGCCTCTTCCTGCAGGCAGCCCCACATATCCTGACCCTCCACATCCCCCAGCCCCACATATCCTGACCCCTCACGCTCCACACCTCCCAACCCCAAAGCCCTCCAGCCACACACACCCAGAGCCCCCTCATCTCACAGCCATGTGTGCGCTGACACCCACATGCCCCATACCCCCACGGCCCCCAGCCCCACATGCCCTGAGCCCCCACGTCTCCCAGCCCAAGCCCTGACATGCCCCCCCAGCTCACAAACCCGACCCCCACCCCTGAGCCTCCCAGCCCCACACACCCCGAGGCCCCCAACCCAGAGCCTCTTAACCCCACACACCCTGACCCCCAACCCTGAGCTCCTAGTCCCACACACTCTGACAACCCCAGCCCCACAGATCCTGACACCCCCCACCCCAGAGCCTCTTAACCCCGAGCGCCCTGGCCCCCCGGCCCACCTCCCACGCCCCTGACCTCACAGGCCCTGACACCCCCACCCCTCGCCCCACAGGCCCTGACATTCCCCACAGGCCCCCGCCCCGCAGGCACCGACTCCCCCATCGCCACCCCCGTCCCTCTGCCCCTCCCGGGTCCCCCAGCCCCACACACACGAGCCCCCCCCCCGGCCCGGCTCCCCCGGTTCGTACCGGGCCCCGCTCCCCACCAGCCCGGCCGCCGCTCCGGCTCCCTCCGCCCCGCAGAGCCGCCGCCTCCCATTGGCCCCGAGAGACGCGCGCTGCCATTGGTCCGCCGCCTCCACGCTGCCACGCCCACACGCCTTCACCCCATGGGCGGGACGCTGAGCGCAGCCTCGCCCCGGGAAGGGCCTGCGGCAGCGGCTATTGGCGGCGGAGCGGGTAGAGGGCGGAGCTTCAGCGGAGGGGCGAGTAGGCGGGTCTACAGTTGGATGCAAAACAGGGGGCGGCGCCAGCGGTCACAGCTGGCGCCAAACCAAGGGGCGGGGCCAGAGGGCACAGCTGGATCTCAACGGGAGGCGGGGCTGGATTGGGGCACCACCCAATGTGGGCACAGCTGGACAGTCCCAGGCACAGCTGGAGCTAAAGGGGGGCACAGCTGGAGGAGGGCAGGGTGTATCTCATTAGAGGTGGGCACAGCTGGATCCAAACTGGAGGCACAGCTGTAAGGAGGCACAGCTGTAAGGGTGCACAGCTGGACAGAGTTGGGGGCACAGCTGGAGCCAAACGGGGGGCACGGCTGGATCGAGAGGCACAGCTAGACCCAAACTGGAGGCACAGCTGGATCGAGGGCAGCACGGCTGGATTTGAACCAGGCACACAGCTGGAGCCAAACGGGGGGGGTACAGCTGACCCCAAACCAGGGCGCACAGCCAGCTAAGGGCAGAGGCCACATCTGGATAGAGACGTTGGGCACAGCTGGCCCTGCCAACTCGGGGGGTGTCACCCCTGAATCCCCCAAGGGGGCTCTGAATGCTCCAACCCCCCAAAAACAGGCAGGACCCCCCCCCCAGGGCTCTGGTGCATCTGCTCCGCCCCAAACCATCCCCACCCACCCCCGTGTGTGTCCCCCCACTCCACACCCAGCTTCTTCAATCTCTTTATTCAACACCACAGCCGTGCCGGCACACGCCGCCGCCGGCCCGGCGCTAACCGCCGCCATTTCGCCTCTCCCCCCACCCCAGGGCCGGGCTGGGGGGGCGGGAGGGGCGCGCAGGCAGCTCGCTCACGCTCACCCAAAGTCTCTACGGCGTGCCAAGCGCAGGGGGGCAGCGAGAGGGAGCGGGACCGGGGCACGAGGGAGGGAGAGACCCCGTTACACTTGGTTTTTTTGGCTTTACGCCTTCTTTTTTTAGCCTTTACGCTTTTTTTTGGAGCCTTTATGCTCTTTTTTTTTTTTTTAACCCCCCTCCCCTCCAGCTCACAGCTTTCCTTTCTCCTCATCGCCGTTTTCCTTCTTAATTTCTTCGTAAAGAGCTTCGCTGCCTGGTTTCTCGGCTCCCTCGCCCGTCTTGGCGTTGGGGACCCAGAGCCCCGAGTCGATGCAGCGCTGCATGTGGTATTTGGCCTCCTGGAAGACAGAGGCAGGGAGGGAAGGCTCACAGGCAGGGGTAATCCCCTGCTGCCTGTTTCTGCCTGCCCTGCCAGACTGGGGGCCCCCCGCTGTGCACCCCTACAAGCCCCCGGTGCGGGGAAATAGCTACTCACGGTGGGATCCATTTTGCTGATCGTGTCCTGCAACATCTGAACATCTTTTACATCAAAGCATTTCTGCAGCTCCTGCGAGGCCAAAAATGCAAACACGTGAGGAAACCCCCAGGCACGAAACAACATTCAAATGTGACCAAACTTTGCCAGTTTATCCCCCCACCCCAAAAAAAGCACCACTCACAGGCGGGAGGGACTCGTACACCTCCACGGGGTCAAGCCCGCCGGGGCCCAGCCGTTTCTGCCGCTCCTCTTCCTCGTATTCCTTCATCGCCTTCTCGATGCGAACCTTGGCTCGACCTCGCACTCGTTCTTTGAAGGCTTCCAGCTCGTCATTGAAGCCCTCCATGTACTGCTGGTCAGCCGTCTGCGAGGAGAGTGGGCTGAGGAGGGGGCGTTCGGGGCCTCCTGGACCCCCACTTCCCCCCCAAACCCATCCTGGGGTCCCACCCGGCTCCATCTCTTCACCCCCAAGCTGCCGAAACGCTGCAGTGCCAGGGAGAGGGAAAACCACCTAACTCAGGGGCACGCAGTGGGGGTCCAGCCCGGTTCTCACCTTAATTTTGGTGAAAAACTGCCTGAAACAAGCCCGGGGATCAACCTTCAGGCTCTTGGCCAGCTCCAGGATGAACTGCATGACGATGGTCTGGTGGGCTACCTGCTCCATCAGGGCGTGTTTCTGGCGGGGGGTGGAAAAAAGGGACATGAGGACCCCTCAAATCCACCCATCTCCGTGTTCCCCGCGTCAGGGAGGTCAGGGGGCACATCCCCCACCCCTTTTGGTGGGTAAAAGAAGATGCGGGCGGCCGATCTGGATGAGGGGATGGAGAGCACCCTAAGGCGGTAGAAGACACTGAGCTGGGTGGGAGCCTGGATCTGCTCGAGAGTAGATCCCTACAGAGCGATCTGGACAGGCTGGATCGATGGGTTGAGGCCAAGGGGATAAGATTCAACAAGGTTCGGTTCCGGATCCTGCACTGGGGTCACAACAACGCTGTGGGTGTGGGGAAGAGGGAGGGGATTCTGCCCCATGGCAGCGGCGAGACCCCTGGCAGGCCTGGCAGAGTCAGGTTTAGGGTTGGACTCGGCGATCGTAAAGGTCTTTTCCAACCCCAACGATTCCCCGATTCCTGGCAGGAAAAGCAAATCAACCCACGGCAGAAAGGCCAGCGAAGCGAGAACAACGCGACCCCGGCACAAAGCTGGCAGGAGGAGCGGGTTTCATCCCGGTTTCTCACCTCTTCCACCTCCAGATCGATGCACCAGATGACTAAGTAATTAGCCGTCTCCTCGCAAACGAGGTGAGGGTTATCGGAGAGATATTTCTGGCTGTCGTCCCAGCGCCGCAGCATCCCTTCAAATCAGGGCAGCCCCAGTTAGGTTTTTCCACTCGTTAAAAAAAGAACAGTCTCTAAACCTCGCCAGCAAAACAAAAAAAGGGGTGGGGGGAGCAGAGGGAGAGATGACTCATCCCAAGGTTAAATTAACCCCCCCCAAATTGCGATTAACGACGGCAGCACACGAAGCTTCGCCTCGGCTGGGCAAGCATGCAAAAAATCTTGTGAAAAATATATCAAATTGTTGATGGTTCAGTGGAGCGAGCGACTTCCCCGCTGCTCCTGGCAGCAGGGTGGGGTTCCCCGCCTCAATGGCCGCAGGGAGCCCTGCCAGAAAGGGGGTCTCAGCCCCCCCAAGCCCTCCCCAGCACTCACCAAAGTGTTTGATCTGCTTCTCGTATCTCTCCACAAAGGTTTTGTGTTTCTTCTCTTTCTGTTCCTCCGTTTCCTCCTTCTCCTCCGGTTTGACGTTGAAGACGCTCTGGGGAGCGGAAGGACGTGAGCCGCCAGCCCAGTGACGGGGGACACACAGACACGGGGGGCTCCCCGCTCCCCCACACCCACCTTGCTGAAGCCGTCTTTGCTGAGGGTGTCCACGTTCCAGGGCATGTTCTTCTCCTTCTTCTTCAGCTCTTCCAATTTATTTTCCCAGCTCTTCTCTTCGTTCCTCAGCTGCTGGGCTTCGGCCTGGAGCTTCTCTAGCTCGCCCTTCCCGCTCTCCGGATCCGTCACCTCCAGCTCCTTCATTTTCTTCTGGCATTCAGCGAGTTTCCGTTTGCATTCCCTGCATCCTTTATCCAGCTCTTCTTTTTCCTTCTGGAACTGCTCCATTCTCTCCACTCGAGCCTGAAGGTGACAGGATGGAAATCACGTCGGGAGAGATGCTGGGCGCACCGTTAACTCTCTCCCACGGCCCTTCCTGGCCTCGTTAGCCGCGCTCCGGGAAGCCAGACACGCTCTCCCAGATCTGTTATCCCTGTGGAATAGGGTGAAGCACACGGAGCTGCTATGAGGGGAGTCCAACGCTCCCAAAACACTCAAATTTAGAAGAAAAATGAAGTTACTCCATGGAGCTCCGGAGCATTTTGTTGGAATTGGGAGGGAACAGCTCAGGGAGCAGCTTCATTTCTTCCCCCTGCCAAACCGGGGCCAACTCCGGAACACCGCCACTTCTGCCTCCCCAAGGATTTGCTCGGCTCTGGCTCCTGGAGGGTGTGGGGCCGCGCAGCACCCCCCTCCCCAGTTTACCCCCCACCCTCCGAGAAGCTGGGGGGGTTATCGGAGCCCGGCCCCCTCCTTCCAGCCCCAGGGTGATCAAGCCCCTGAAAGTGTCACCTCCCATGGGGGACCCCGAGAGGGTCCCAGGGGGTGTGTGGGGCCAGGCCCTCGGCTGCCCCAGCCCCCCAAAGGGCCCAGGAGCCCCCTAACATCTGAGAGCAGCCCCCAAGGAGACCACCTGGGGCGGCAGAGAGGGGCTGTGCCCCCCCCCCGGGGAGCCCCACGCCCACTCCCCAGGGGAACGAGGAGTCCCAGACATGGCAAGGACTGGGGGGCGGGGAGGGGGGGGGATGAGGAGCAGGAACGCAGGCGGGGGGGCTGCTGCCATGGAAATGGGGGGCCCAGGGGAAGGGG
Organism: Phaethon aethereus; assembly: GCF_964289735.1. NCBI lineage: Eukaryota > Metazoa > Chordata > Aves > Phaethontiformes > Phaethontidae > Phaethon > Phaethon aethereus. The sequence goes on from NC_138608.1 coordinate 759,120, forward strand.
GGTGTCACAGGCCACTATAGGGATGAGGGATTCCCCCCTCCCATGGGGGGGGGGGTGTCCTTGGAGTTGGTTGCTATGGCAACACCCTTCTCCCTCTCTACGGGGTCTCGCGGCCGGTCGCCATGGGAACGGGCCTCCCGGAGGAGCTGGGCCCGGCGGGGGGAGCGCGGGCGCGGGCCGCCCGGGCCGCACCTGGTGCCGCCATCGGAAGAGGCTGGCCGTGTCGATGTTGGGGTGAGTCTCGTCCTCATCGTCCGAGACCTCGATGTGGTCCCACACGCTGTAGTCCACCATGGCGCGGCCGCCCCCGGGGCCCGCCGCCTCCGGCCGCTTCTGGAACCCTCCAGCGCCCGCCCCGCCTACTTCCGCCCGCGAAGGTCTCACTTCCGGACGCGCCGTCGATGCGCACTTCCGGTCGCGCCCACATCCCTCCGCGCATGCGCAGGGCGCGCGGGGGACGCACCAGAGCGGCCGCCTCGCCCGGCACAAAGATGGCGCGGATTTTAAAGAGACACACACGACGGAAAAAAGGGGGGGTGAAGGCAGGGCCCCTCGCTCGACGCCCCAAGGCCTGGGGGGACCGGGGCGCTCCCCCTCCATCGTTAGGCAGGGTCTGCCCGGCTCCTGTGGGCAGGGAGGGTGGGCAGGGACCCGCCAGCAGGCAGGCGCTGCACCTCTGGGGGCCATGGGGACAGGGACATGGGGCACAGAGCCATGGAGGGACGTGGCACCTTGGGGCACAGGGACACAGGGACATGGAGGGATGTGGCACCTTGGGGACAGAGGGACATGGGGCCACAGGGACATGGGGACACGGGGACATGGTGGCAGGGGGACACGGGGACACAGGGACATGGAGGGATGTGGCACCTTGGGGACACAGGGACACGGTGGCACAGGGACACGGGGTGCTCAGGGACACAGGGACAGAGGGACGTGGGGACACAGGGACATGGGGACACATGGACACGGGGACATGGAAGGATGTGGCACCTTGGGGACACGGGGACACGGTGGCACAGGGACACAGGGTGCTCAGGGACACAGGGACAGAGGGATGTGGGGACACAGGGACATGGGGACACATGGACACGGGGACATGGAGGGACGTGGTGCCTTGGGGACACGGTGGCACAGGGACACGGGGACATGGAGGGATGTGGCACCCTGGGGACACAGGGACACGGTGGCACAGGGACACGGGGACAGAGGGAAACGGGGGCACACGGCGCCTTGGGGACACAGGCCACAGTGGCACAGGGGGACACCAGGACACGGGTGGGATGCATGGAGGTACCGGGGGGGGCACTGGGGGGTCCCCGGTGCCGGGGGGGGGCGGGCACTGGGGGAACGGGGGATGCCGCACACACATACACCCGGTGCCGGGGGGACACGCGTGGGGCGGGGGGGGTGGCGCCCCTCCCGCCGCGTTTCCGTCGGCGCCGCCGCTGTCACCGGGCGCTCTCGGCGGTACCGGGGCCGGTACCGGGGCCGCCTCCCGCCCCGCGCCGCCGCCGTAAACAAAGGCAGGTGGATGCCGGGGAGCGCCGCCGCACCGGGAGCCGGCCAGGTACGGCACCGGGAACGGCACCGGCACCGGGAACGGCACCGGGGCGGCCCCTTCCCTGGTCCCCGCCGCTGCCGGAGCCCCTCCCGGTGCCACCCCGGTGCCGATCATCCCTCCGGTACCGCCGGTGGAGCCCTGGCAACCGTGCGATGGCCGGGACCGGTGTGCGGCAGCGGCTGCAGCCCGGAGAAACGGCGGGGGGGTGCGGGGCCGGCGGGCTGCGGGACCGGGGCGGGGGGCCGGAGCAGCGAAATCCCGCGGGACCCCAGGCCCGGCGGGACACCCCGTTCCCGTGGTTTCTCGCCCCCCACAGCCCTCCCCGGTGGAGGTCCCGGCGGTGGGTCCGGGGTCCCCGGTGGGGCTGGAGGACACACACGGGGCTGCGCTCTCCCCCCACAAGAGGATCCCAGCCCCCCCATTGCTCCCCCCACCCTTGGCCACCCAGATCCATCCCCGGGCCCCCCAAGGGCCTGGCACTGCCACGGGGTCACCGGCTGGCCCGGCACTGCTGGGACCCCCATCCCAGCCAGCCCTGGGGATCCTGCACCCCCTGGCTGCCCCACGGCGGGAGCGGCCGGGAGCGGTTCCGGTGCCCGGAGCGGTGCCGGTGTCGGGAGAGGCGATGCCAAAGGAACATCGGTGCCGGGAGCGATGCCGGTGCCGTGGGAAATGATGCCGGTGCCGGGAGCGATGCCGGTGCCGTGGAAGGGACGCTGGTGCCGAGGGAAGCAATGCCGGGTGAAGCAATGCCGATGCCGACGCAGCGGGGAAGCGATGCCAATGCCATGGCCAACGATGTCGCGGCCAACGACGCGATGCCGCGGGCGCAATGCCGGGGTTTCCTTGGCAACCTTTGCCAGGAGGAGCCGGGGGTCCCTGGGGTGGGAGCCGGGGCTGCCGAGAGCTGCCGCGGAGCAGCTCACCCACCCGCAAGGCCCTCCCAGAGCTCCCGGCACCGGTGCACGGAGGCGCGGGGAGAGTCTGTGCCAGCTGAGGGGGCTCCGGTTGTGCCACAGCTGCAATGAGTGTGTCAGGGCTCAGCCTGCCTCCCCAGGGACCCCCTGTCCCGGCACAGGCTGGGCTGCCGGAGGGTGCCGGGGGTGTGCCGGGGGTCTCCCCTCTCCCCCTCACCCTCGGCTCTCCCCCGCAGGTGCTGCAGCCCCCCAGGATGTGGCGGGGTCCCCCCACGCCCCCCGCATGGCCCCCACACTCTGAGCCCCATCGCCAGGCAGGCACATGAGGAAGAGCCGGAGCGACCTGGCTGGGCCCGAGGAGCAGGTGAGGTGGCACCGGAGGGCTCCGGCAGCACCGGGGGGTCCAGGAGGGCACTGGGGTGGGGATGGGGTCCCCATGGGAGCATATATGGGGGGGCTGGGGGTCCTCTCAATACCCCGGCCCTGGGACCCACAGCGGAGGGTGAGGGGCTCCTGCTTGGGTGCTGTGCCGTGCCGGGGTGCTGTGCCATGCCGTGCTGTGCCAATCCATGCCGTGCCATGGGGTGTGAGGCTCCCTAGCCACGCCACACTGTGTGGTGCTGTGCCATGCGGTGCCACGTGGCGTGACACTCCTCGGCTGTGCCGTGCCGTGCCATGCTGTGCTGTGCCATACCATATCACGCCATGCGACGCCGTGCCGCACCGTGCCGCGCCGTGCCGCACCATGCCGCATCACCCCGTCTGACCTGCTCCTGTCCCTTCCTCGCAGGCCCCTCCGGAGACGCCGGACCCTGGGTGCTGCAGTCGCTGCCCCCCGTCCCCGGGGATGCTGGGTGCCGACCTGTGCCGCGGGCGCCAACGCCTCTCTGCCAGCCTCCAGGTGCCCCCCTGGAAGCCCCCAGAGCGGCCACGCTCACCGGAGCCCGCCGGCCTCCCGCGTCCCACCACGCTGCCCCTCTGCATCCCGCCACGCATCGCCATCACCCACCCCGAGCCCCCCAGGTAGGGATGGGATTGGGGGACACGCACACGTGGCGGCGAGGCTGAGCCCGTCACCAGGGCGCCGGGGCTCCTGGCAATATTGGGTGGACCCCCCCATCATCCGGGGGGGGATGCCAGAGACCCCAGAGCTGGGTCATGTCCCTGGGCAGGGGGTCCTGCCGGGGTGCCCGCGGTGGGGACGGGGACAGGGTGGGGACGTAGGACGGCACCCATGCGGGTGACGCCAGCACTGGCCCCGCGGCAGCAGTGGCACCAGCCCCCTCGCCGACATGACACTGCCAAGAGTGGCTGGATCCTGCGGCCCCGCTCTGCTGGCCACCACCGCGTCCCCACCGCGGGCTGCAAGACGGGGGAGCGGCCCCCCAAAAACGCTCCCCTCTCTAATTCCACCCAACCTTTCACTATGGCTGCCGGATCCCGCCGCGCAGGCCACCGCCCCGGCACGGCGAAGCGCCAACCAGTGCTGCCGGCTGTGGCGAGGCGATGGGGGGCCTGTGACCCGGCCGGGGGGCCGGATCGCTCCCCGGTGCGGCGGCAGTGCCGGCAGCCTGCGGCGTGCCGCCAGCCCTCCCTCGCTGCAATGAATCATCCGCCGAATTTTCCAGGGTGTACGCTCCTGCCCGGAGCCCCGTTTCCCGTCCCGCATCCCCAAAATCCCCGGCTCCCGGCGATCTTCCCGGCGGGGGGGGGGGGGCAGATATTGGGGTCTGCTGCACCCTGGCTGCTCTCTTGGGTGGGTGACATTAATGGGGGACATTTTGGGGGGGCTGCTCCATCTGGGTGGGGTGAAGGCAGCTGCCTTCACGCCTGCCTGCACACACCCCCCCCGATGCTGGTGGGTTCCATGGTAAAACCAGAGCTGGAAGTTGGGGGGTCGCATCAGACCCCCCCCTGCTTTTGGCTGGAGCTGGGGTGGGGCACATGCCCCCCCCGTGGGGAGGGGAGCGGGGGGCCCAGCTTGGGGGGTGCAGGCAGGTGTGGGCACCCCCCGGTGTCCCCTCGGTTGGGTGGGGGTGCTCACTGGTGACCCCCACCGCGGCCTTGGGGGTCTCTGCAGCACCGTGCATGGGGGGGACCCCCAGCCCTGGAGGGGTCCCTGCAATGCTGTGCTTGGGGGGGGACCCCCATTGCAGCTTGGGGGGTCTGGGGGGGTCTGTGTGGCGCTGTGCAAATGGGGGGGCCCCCCAAGCTGGCCCCGGGGGTCTCTGCAGGGCTGGGAATGTAGGGGGGGGCCCCACTGCCACCCTGGGGGTCCCTGCAGCACCATGCACAAGTGGGGACCCCCAGCTCAACCCGGGGGGGGACTGTGCCGCGGGGGGGCGGGGGGACACCCCCATTGCAGCCGGGGGGGGTCCCTGCAGCACTGTGCGGGGGGGGTCCCCCACCCCAAATTTGTGGTGGGGTCTGCTCCGGGGAGGGGGGTCCCTGCTGTGTCTGCTCTGCCCCCCACGTGGGGGGCGCGGGGGGGCGGGATCTCTGCACTGCTGTTTTCTCCCGGGGGGGGGGATCCCCCCTCGGCTCGGGAGTTCTTCCACGGGGGTCGGAATCTATAGGTCCCTGAGGGATTCCCGGGGGGGGGGCACCGAGGGGATTCCCCCCATGGGGGGAAGCCCGGGGAGGGGGGATCCCCGCCGTGGGGGTATCCGATGGGGGGGGGTGTCTCCGCGCCACCTTGTACCTGCGTGGGGGGCCCACGGGGGCCCGGGGCGGAGCCGCTCCCTCCCGGCGGGGGGTCAGGTCCCGGGGCGGGGGGGAGGCGCCGAGCCGGGCGCGCAGAGGCGGCACCGGCAGCGGTACCGGCAGCGGTACCGGCACCGGCACTGGCGGCGGCACCGGCGGCCGCGGCGGCGGCAGGCGCCTCCCCCGGGGTCGTCCCAACCGGTTGCACGGGGCCATGCGGAGCCCGGGGCCGGGAAGAGCCGCCGCCGCGCATCGCTAGGGACCGACACCGGCAACCGGCACCGGGCCGGACACCGGCCCCGGCAGCGGGTCGGACACCGGCACCGGCTCCTTTACCGGAACCGCGAGCACCTCGGTGTCCCCGGTTCCCCCGGTACCGCGGATGATGGAGCCGGTGCCGGGCTCCAGGAAAAGCCTCTCGCTGTCGCTGCCGGTGCCCCGGGAGGGGCCCAGCACCCTGCGGCCCCCCCAGCACCTCTGGCGCCAGCCCCGCACCCCCATCCGCATCCGCCACCGCGGCTTCTCCGACACCGACCGGCACCGGCCGCGGCCCATGGAGCGGGCGGACGCCGTCGACACCGGGGACCGGCCGGGGCTGCGGAAATCCCGCATGTCCTGGCCCTCCTCCCTCCACGGGACCACCGGCAAGCGGTAGGTGCCGGCGGCGGGGACCCCCCCCACAGCCCCCCAGCATCATCCCGGTACCGGGACCGGAGGCGGGATCCCCCCAGCATCATGTTGGTACCGGTACCGGAGGCGGGACCCCCCCAGCATCATCCCGGTACCGGAGGCGGGACTGTCCCCAGTATCATCCCTGTACTGGTACCGGAGGTGGGACCCCCCCAGCATCATCCCGGTACCGGTACTGGAAGTGGGACCCCCCCAGCATCATCCCGGTACTGGTACTGGAAGCGGGACCCCCTAGCATCGTCCCCATCCCGGTACCATGGCGGCAGGGAGCCGGTGCCGGAGCCGGGGATGGTGATGATGGCGGGGACGGAGCCGGCCCGTGGGCTGCGTGGGAATGGGGGGGTGACAGCGACACGGGGGGGGGTCACATCCCTCGGGATCCCTGGCCTGGCTGGACCCTTCCCGGGGTCCCCCACCAGGCACCGGGGACAGTGATGGGGTCACTGGCACCGGCACAGCCATGGCTCCCAGCTCCGACCCCCGCTGCCCGTGGGCACTCCATGGGTGCTGGTCCCGGTGGGGCTTGGGGGTGTCCAGGGACCCAAGACCTGACCGAGGGTGCCTCCGTCCTGGCAGCCGTGGTTTCAGGGTGACCCTCTCGCGCCGCCGGCTCTGCCGGGGCAAACCCGCTCCTGGGAGAGGCGAGCGGAGCCGGCCATGGCACGGCCACTGGCGGGACTGGCGGGTGCCGGCAGGGGGGTCCCCATCCCCATGCCAGGGTTGAGGTGGGGGCTGCCAGGATCCGGCCACCGTGCCGGCACTCAGGAGATGTGCCAGATCGGGAGATGCTCGATGCAGCACCCCCAAAATGGGGGGAGAAACCTCAACCCCCCCCCCGATCCATCTGGCACCCGTGCCAGCTCTGCCCGTTCCCAGTCGGGAAGTTTTTTGGGGAAAACAACCCGGGAAGGTGCCGACGGGTGGTTGTGCCGCGACGGCAGCATGTGCCGGGCGTCGTGTCCTTCCGGCAGAGCCGAGGGGGCAGCGGCACCTCCGGCTTCGTTAGGGGAGCTAATTTATGCGCAGGAGGCTCAGCAGATGGTCGGCACTCGGGGATTTTATTTCCTTCCTCCTCCTCCTCTTCCTCCCTTCCCGACGGAGTTTCCCCCCTCCTGGAGACGGCTGTCGGGCGGCGAGCAGCTGGGGAGGGCGACGGGGCGCGGGCAGAGCCGGCATCCCCCGGTGAAACTGGGGCGGCCGGGGCCCCCCTAAATCCGGGGGTCGGGATGCCGGGGCCCCCCTCCCAGCATCACATTAAACCCCCATCAGTGAGACCCAGGGGACGGGTGACCCCCTCAACCCCTTATCCCGGCATCCCCATCCCGCTGCCGGCGCGGTTCAACCGGGAGAAACCGGCTCAACCCCCGCTTACGGGTTTTCTCCCTTCCCAGAGCAATTAGTGTAATTAAGCAAAACAAACGTGAAATCCCAAGCTGGGATTTCACCGGGGCAGAGGCAGATGGCCAGAAGCCGGCACGCCGCGGCAGTGGCAGGATCCGTCCAGCCACTGCCGGCTCCCGGAGACTTCTGTCGGGTTCCCGCAGCCTTCGCCTCGGCAAATTCCTCCTGCTTTAATTCCTTTCCTTTATCAGGAAAAAAAAAAAGAATAATAATAATAATCAAATCGACGCCAACCTCGTGCTGCCGGCGGGCCGTGGTGATGGCGGCGGTGCCGCGCGCCGCCCATCGCGGCCCCTCCGGCGTTGATGATGTGCCGTAATCTTTTTTGAGGGGGATGAGTCACCTGCGGCCATTAAAAGTGATTCACGTTTGTCTCCGGCTCCCGGATCAGATCCCGGTTGGGAGGAAATCCCGCGCCGGCAGGCAAGCCGTGCGTGCCGGCTGCCAGGAATAGCAGGGACGCCCCTTCTCACCGCCCCCGGGGCCAGCAGGGCGCGCCGGCCAATGCGGCATGGCGTGGTATGGCACAGTACAGTACTGGTACAGTATGGCACGGTATGGTAACGGTCCGGTAATGGTACGGCACAGTACGGTAACAGTATGGCACAGTATGGTAAAGGTATGGTGATGGTATGGGAGTGGTATGACACGGTATGGCATGGCACGGTGGTGGTATGGGAACGGTATGACACGGTATGGCATGGCGCAGTGACAGTATGGCTCTGTGTGGTGACAGTATGTAAATGGTATGGCACGGCGTGGTGATGGTATGTGAATGGTGTGGCATGGTATGGCACGGCGTGGTGATGGTATGGCACAGCATGGTGACGGTATGGCTCAGCACGGTGATGGTATGTGAATGGTATGGCACAGTATGGCTCGGCACGGCGACGGTATGGCACGGCGCGGTAACAGTATGGCTTGGCGCGGTGACGGTATGTGAATGGTATGGCACCGCGCAGTGACGGTATGGCACCGCACGGTGACAGTATGGGAATGGTATGGCACAGTATGGCTCGGCGTGGTGACAGTATGGCTCGGCGTGGTGACAGTATGGGAATGGTATGGCACGGCACAGTGACGGTATGGGAATGGTATGGCACAGTATGGCTCAGCATGGTGACAGTATGGCTCGGTGTGGTGACACTATGGGAATGGTATGGCACGGCACAGTGATGGTATGGCACTGCGCGGTGACGGTATGGCTCGGCGTGGTGGCACCGGGCTGGGGGTCCCTCTGTGCGGGGTCGTGCCGGCAGCAGGCCTGGGTGCCGCGGTGTCCCGGTGCTGGTGCCTGTCCTCGTCCCTCTCTCCTTCCCGGTGCCCAGCTCTTCCTCCTCTCCGCCTCCATCCCATCTCCGTGCCCATCCTCATCCTCCCCCCATCCCCCTTCCTCTCCCCATCCCCATCCCACCTCTTTCCCAATCCCGCCTCCACCCCCACCTCTGTCCCACCTCCACCCCATCCCAGTCCCCACTCCCATACCAGTACATCCCATCCCATCTGCATCCCATCCCCATCCCCATCCCCATCCCCATCCCCATCCCATCCCATCCCATCCCCATTCCCATTCCCATCCCATCCCATCCCATTCCCATCCCCATCCCATCCCATTCCCATCCCATCCCCATTCCCATCCTCATTCCCATCCCATCCCCATGCCCATCCCAATCCCATCCCTATTCCTATCCCATCCCATTCCCATTCCCATCCCATCCCCATGCCATCCCATCCCCATTCCCATCCCATCCCCATCCCCATCCCATCCCCATTCCCATCCCATCCCCATCCCATTCCCATCCCATCCCATCCCCATCCCATCCCCATTCCCATCCCATTCCCATCCCATCCCTGGCTTATTCCCCCTCCCTGCCCCACACCCCCTCAGGGACGGTGATGGACCCAAACCGGCCGTGCCGGGAGCGGGCGCCCCGGGAGCACCGGAGACGATCCGGAGGGCCCCCCGCTCCCTGCCCCCCTTCTGGGGCGCCCGACGCACCGCGCCGCGGGGTCACCGCGCCCGGATCCCACCCCGCTGCCCTCGGGTCCCCGGTCCGCTGGGGATGAGCGCGCTCCGGAAGAGACCCCGGGGCCGCCGGGGGGTCCCCGCCGGGGGGTCCCCACCGGGGGGTCCCCACCGGGGGGTCCCCCGTCTCGCGCCCGGCCCCCGCCGTTCCGCGAGGCGCGAGATAATCCCCGTGAAATCCCAAAAAAAGCCCTTTCCCGCCCCGCAACCGGCTGCGAGTCGCCCCCCTCCCGCTGCCTGCGCGGCCCCCCGGCCCCCCCCGCCGATGAGACCTCCTCCGTGGGGCTGGGGGACACCGTGGGGCCCAGGGACCCCCATCCACGACCCCCCCCTCCCCCGGCACCGGCCGGTCCTGGGGCCCCCCCGCCCCAACGGGTCAACCCCCCCCTAACCAACAGCCACCCCAAGTCTGCTCTACCAGCCCCCCCAGGACCCCCCCCGCGACCCCAGGACCCCCCCCACGGTGTCGAGGGGCTCCGGGGGGGAAGGAGCCCCCCCCCGTGGCCGCTCGTGCCGGGGCGGCTCGTTAGAGGAAGCTCGTGGAGGAGGGGGGGGGGCCGGGGCGGGAGCACCCCCGTGTCGTCGTCCCCCCCGCACCCATCGAGCCGGGGGGGGACCCAGGGCGTCAGCGGGAGGAGACCCCCCTCCGGGGACGGAGTAGGGGGGGCTGGCAGCGAGATAAGGGGGGCGTGGTGGGGGGGACACCCCGGGGCACGTGGGCAGGGACCCCCCAACCCCAGTTTGGGAGGGGACAGACAGGGACACCCCCCCACGCCCACGTTGGGGGGACACAGGGCCCCCCACATACACACCCAGGGTGGGAAACAGCCCCCCCGCCCCAGTGCAATGGGACAGGACCCCCCCCCCCAGGTTTTGGGGGGACAGGGGTGTTCCCCACGCCTAGGGTTAAGGGAAGGGCCCTTTGGGAGCCCCCACCCCAAACAGCGGCCTGTGGGTGCCCCCCCGCTTGTGGGGGGACCCCCCAGTAGGGGCGGGGGGGGCAGGTTCCTTCCGCGGCCCAGGGGGAAGTGGGCAACGGTTGGGGGGAGAGTGGCATCGGGGCCCCCCCCCCCCCGCGGGTCACTACCCCACACAGGGGGGTCCCAAAAACAGGGCGGGGGGAGGGTCCTGGCTGTGACAGTGGGGGTCCCGGGGCGCCTGGCAATGGGGGTCACAGGCTCGGGGGGGCACGGCCCCTGGGGACCCTGACCCTGGGGGGACGGTCTGGGGGTCCTGGGGCTCGAGGCTCCCGGGGGTCCTTGTGCTGGGGGGGTCCTGGTGCTGGGGGGTCCTGGGGCACAAGGGCCCTGGAGGTCCCTGTATCGGGGGGGCCCGGCTGCCCCCGGGGGGTGCCCGGTGCTGTCACCCACTGCAGGATCCGTCCCCGGTCCCGGGACCCCCCATGCCCCCAGCCGGCCACCGGGACCCCCACAGCCTGTCCTTCGACCCGGGGGGTGCACCCAGGCTCCGGGACCCCCCTCCCGGGGGTACCCCCCCTCCCGCCCCCCACCGGCGGCTGCCGGAGCCGGGGTCATCCCCCTCAGTGCCGGCAGCTGCCCTCGGCGGGGCTGCCCCCACCCACAGGTGCTACTGCACCCACGGGGGCACCCGGCGGTGTCGTGGTGCTCCTGCAGGCGCCAGCGCTGGGTGTCGCTGGCCCCATATCGCGACAGAGCCTCATGTCACGACGGGGCCTCATATCGCGATGGGGCCTGCTGGGTCAATGGCGGCTTCGGCCAGTGGGCAGCTGCTCCGGCCCTGCGGCAAAAGGTCGCGGTGGAAACACGAGACAGCGGCTAAAACTAAGTGCTGGCGCCCAGCGCGGTGACGCCGCGGTGACGCCGCGGTGACTCGGTGTCCAGTGTGCACGGTGACACCGGAGCGTGTGGTGATGCTGGTGCACATGGTGCCGCCGGTGCACGTGGCAACACCAGTGTATATTGTGACACCGGTGCATGCGGTGATGCCGGTGCACTTGGTGACACTGGTTGATGCGGTGACGCCGGTGTGCGCGGTGACGCCAGTGTGTGCGGTGATGCCGGTGTGTGCGGTGATGCCGGTGCACACAGCGACGCTGGCCCCTGCTCACCCAACCACCGCTCGGGGAGTCGCGGGCAGGCCGGCAGCGTGGCACGGCCACCGTCACCGCCGGGCACGTCGCCGATGCCACCGGGACCATCACCGACGCCACCCCTGCACCGGGACGGCGCCGGCTGTCGGGGCGGGGGGGGGCCGCGGCGGGGCTCAGCCTGGAGTCCCTGACGTCCCCCCGTGTCCCCCCCCAGCTCCGAGGCGGAGAATGGCGCCGGCACGGGCCGCAGCCCCCCGGACCCCCAGGCCAGCCCGGGGCTGGTGCTGCTGCCCGGCGGCCCCCCCGGCCCGCGCCGCGAGTCCTTCCTCTACCGCTCCGACAGCGACTACGACGCCTCCCCCAAGAGCGTCTCCCGCAACTCCTCCGTCGCCAGCGAGGCGTGAGTGCGGCCCCCCGGCCCCCCCCGGCCCCCCCAGGGCCCTTCCGCGCTCCCCGCAGACTCTGGGCGCCCTGGGGACCCCCCGAGAGCCCCTCTGGGGCTCCCCCCGTGTCGCCGTGGGCCATGTCCCCCCCCCCCCAAGGGTGAGTGGGGGGTCGGGGGGGGGTCCAGGCATCCCGGCCCCACTGCTGACCCCCCCCTCATTTCTCTTCCAGCCACGCCGAGGACCTGATCGTCACCCCCTTCGCCCAGGTAGGGCGGGGAGGGTCCCCAGGGGGGTCCCTACGTGGGGGGGGGGGTGCAGGATTGGGTCCTCCACCCCAAAGCCCTGCTGGGGAGGGGTCGTGGTGGGGGGTGGCTCGGGGTTTGGGTGATGCCAACGGCAGATTTGGGGTCCCTGGGGGACACGGTCCCCCGCCAGGCGTGCCTGACCCCCCTGGTGCCCCCCACTTTTGCGTCCCTGACCCCCCACACCCCCGTGCCCCCCCCAGGTGCTGGCGAGTCTCCGCAGCGTCCGCAGCAACTTTTCCGTCCTGGCAAATGTCCCCACCCCCACGTCCAGCAAGTGAGTGACTTTGACCTTGACCCTTGACCTTGACCCCTGACCCCATGTGGAGGGGGTCCCAGTCCCATCCTGACTCATGTGTGTGCCCCCCCCAGGTGGTCACCCATCGGCTCCCAGCCCCCCCCCTGCACGGCCACGCTCTCAGGTAAGGGGGGGTCGGGGTGTGGGGGGGTCGGCCCCCGAGCTCGGAGGATTTGGGGGGAATTGAGATGATTTTGGGGAAGGGGGGGGGCAAAATTGGTCGTGCCCCCCCATCCCACTGGGGAAACTGAGGCACGGGGCTGGTAGTCCCCAGCCCTGTCCCCATCCCCAGCGGGAGCCTGGGACCCGGGGGGGTCCCTGCAGCCCCCCCATCCCCGAGGGTCCCCGCAGCCCCATCCCTGGGGGGTCCCCGCAGCCCCTGGAGGGTCCCTGCAGCCCCATCCCTGGGGCTCCCACAGCCCCGGGGGGTCCCTGCAGCCCCCCATCCCTAGGGGTCCCCGCAGCCCTGGGGGGTCCCACAGCCCCGGGGGGGGTCCCGCAGCCCCCCATCCTCAAGGGGGGTCCCCGCAGCCCTCTCCCCATGGGGTGCCCGGCACCCTCCCCATCCCCGGGGGTCCCCCGGCCCCATGCGCCGGCCCGGGGGTCTGTGGCCGCCGCTGACCCCCCCGCAGAGGAGGCGGCGCAGCAGCTGGCCCGGGAGGCGCTGGAGGAGCTGGACTGGTGCCTGGACCAGCTGGAGACCCTCCAGACCCACCGCGCCGTCAGCGAGATGGCCTCCAACAAGGTGGGCCCCGGCACGCCACCGGGCCGGCGACGCCACACGGCGCTGCCACGGAGCCGGGGACGGAGTCCTGGTAGCACCTTGAGGACGGGGATGGGGACCCCAGCGCTGCCACGGAGCCGGGGATGGGGTCCTGGTAGCACCTTGGGGACGGGGATGGGGACCCCGGCGCTGCCACGGAGCCGGGGACGGGGTCCTGGTTCTGCTGTGGGGACAGGGACGGGGACCCCGGCGCTGCCACGGAGCTGGGAATGGGGTCCTGGTTCCGCCGTGGGGACAGGGATGGGGACGCTGGTGCTGCCACAGAGCCGGGGATGGGGTCCTGGTTCCGCCATGGGGACAGGGATGGGGACCCCGGCGCTGCCACGGAGCCAGGGATGGGGTCCTGGTAGCACCTTGGGGACAGGGATGGGGTCCTGGTTCTGCCCTGGGGACAGGGATGGGGACCCTGGCACTGCCACGGAGCTGGGAATGGGGTCCTGGTTCCGCCCTGGGGACAGGGATGGGGACCCCGGTGCTGCCACAGAGCTGGGAACGGGGTCCTGGTTCTGCCCTGGGGGTGGGGACCCCAGCACTGCCACGGATTTGGGGACAGGGCGCTGGTTGTGCCGTGGGGATGGGGATGGGGACGGGAACCCCGGCACTGCCACAGAGCTGGGAACAGGGTCCTGATTCTGCCGCAGGGACGGGGATCCCGGCGCTGCCATGGATTTGGGGACAGGGTCCTGGTTCTGCCATGGGGACAGGGACCCCGGTGCTGCCATGGATTTGGGGACAGGGCACCGGCTGCGCCGTGGGGACCGCGGGCTCTGGGGCCAGGGCGAGGGGGGCTGGTGGCAGCAGGGGATTGGGGACAGTGTCCGGGGGCTGCGTGGGGTCCCTGGCCCGGCGGGGGCCAGCGGTGGTGCCGGTGTCAGCGGCTGTGCCCGC